>NC_138773.1:35446995-35779495 GCF_965119305.1 Pelophylax lessonae | reverse complement strand
TACCGTGAGTTTGGTGAGTAAAGTCTCAACACTTAATGAGCTAATCTATTTTAAGTCTACAGTTTAATCTGTACCTTAACAGAAGACATATATTGGAGCACTTTCACTAATCTTAATAATGGAAATCATCAATTCCTTCTTCAACATTTCACAAAAGTTAAACTAAAAAGCTGAAATGTCAAGATTCTATGCATTCAGGTAAAAAAAAAACTCGTCTGCACCCCCCCAGCCCCCTTATCCTTACCTGAGCCCCATCTCGATCCAGCGTTGTGTATGAGAGCAGCAGCTTTCCTGAGTCTCTCTCTCCTCATTGGCACAGCAGCAGGAGCCATTGGTGTCAATCACAGCCAGTAAGCCAAAAAGGAGAAAGTGGGGGCAGGTCTGAGCCTATGATCTGTGTGAATGGACAACGCCCATTCACAAGAGCACAGCCTCAGTCTCCATGGAAATTCCCCATTGAAATGTACACACTAATGCTCCATTCACACCTGAACCTAACTCAAAGCTTCAAAATGCTCAGGGAGAAAAAATAAAAAATATTCTCTATGGGGAAGGTTCACATCTCCACTCAAAAACGCCTGAAGCCAAACGCCTGAAGCTCAAAAAAGTTCTGGAGCTACTTTTGTAGCTCGATTCAGGCAGATTGGTGCATTTCTGAAGCAGCTGAAAGCAGAAACGCATAGCAACAAATGATGTAATAGATGATAATTTTCTCTATTGCCTAATACAAAAATGCCAAAGCTCAAAAACGCTTGGAAAACACTGTACTTATCATCACAAATCATGCAACAAAATGCAGAAAAATGCTAAAAAAAAGTGGCACTCAGGTGTGAATCCAGCCTAAATGATGAACTGAAGGCTTTTAAAGAATTTTGCATCATTAACCTTGTCTGTTTTTAATGAAATTAGCTTATCGGCTAAGTTTTGAAAAGGAAACTACTTTCTAAGATAGTACCGTCTAACACTCTTTGTTTCAGAAGACAGTAAAACAACAAAGAAATATATGGCATTGATGCCCTTCAGACCTGATAGCAATTTGTATTCATCATCGCTAGTTCCATCTGCAAACACGAAAATTACTTGCAATATATGATTTAGGAACCTAAACTGTTTAGAATTAAACATGATGTCTCCTTGAAAATTTGCAACAGTGATGGGCTCTGAAAATCATCAAAGCCTTCTTGACCTGTGGAAAAATGCGAATATATTTTTACCAAACAGAGAGCTTCTATGAAATGTTGGCATCTTCCATATTCTGGTGCATGAAGAAGTCTGAGAGCCTCTGTGGAGGGGAGATATTTTGATTTAGGATGGCTGACTAAAGCTGGCCATAGATGGATGGAATCGGTTCAGCAGGGACTGGGCAAAATTTAATCCATCCATGGGCAGGCTGCTTGTACTCAAGTTGATCCAGTGATTGACTTGGATACAACAAACCTGTTGGATTTTGTACATGTGATTACTGCTGATGACTAAAGCCACTATCAGTAATCATTTGCCTCGTTTCCACTGAGTGGAACGGTTCAGGTCGGTACAGTTTTTGAAGGGTTGGAATGGTCGGGCCTATTCAGGTGAGCGCTTCCACTGCAAGTTGGACTGCCAGGGGCCATGCAGGGTTTACACCAAACGTGGCGTTTGTTTTGCGCTTTCGTTTGACATGAGCATTGATGTTTTCCTGTCTGCCAATCAGTGGAATCTATCGTGTGACGCCTGTAGCTCCGCCCTAACCGTACCTTACCATTTCCTATGGCCCTACATCTGAAGGAAGACCAGGAATGGTGTGGTTTGGTTCGGTTGTATGGGCCACTTTCATAATGGAAACACTCAAAATAGCGTACCGTACCGAAACGACCAGAACTGATCCTCTCAGTGCTTTAAGTGGCCCAAAAGAGATGCCGGTACTCTATTATGGCCTATAAATTTTGTCCCCCCCCCACCCCACATCAGGGTCCCCACAGAGCACCCTCCCTGGCCTGAGCAGGGGGACTCACTGGGGGTGACTGATCTGGCTCTGGAGTGGGAAATATTCTTGGGGGGGGCAATTGAGGGCACAGATGTCCAAAATGAGCGTACTGGTATGCTAAGGCACACGGAGAAGTGGTGGTATGCTCAAGAGCCATATTTGAAAGTGGCGGTACTGAGTACCAGTGCATACCGGCCTACTTAAAGCACAGCTCTCAGTGGAAACGAGGTAATTGTGTTCTGCCAGCAGGGATGGCTCCCTGCTGGCTGAACACAATAGCACTGCAGGAGGGACCTCACCATTAAAGCGGAGTTCCGGGCACAGAATCTTTTTTTTTTAATGTCCCCCCAAACAGTGACCCTTAGACCTCTATACATCCACTAATCCTGTTTCTCACAATGAAATAATCGGTTTGCACGTATAAAATCTTACTTTATAAAATGTATGACGAGCGCCGCCATCTTTGTTCTGGATCGCCGAGTCCGTTGTGGGGAAATGTCTTCCCTTCTTCCTTGTTCTAGTGGGCGGAGGCCTGTGAGTCCAGCGCGAAATCTCGCGCATGCCCAGTACTATGCGATCGACATAGTACTGGTTTCCATAGGGACTGCAATGTTGAGGAAGTTGCCGCCCTTATAAAGCCATCCTCCGCCTCCCGGAAGCTCAGAAAACGTGCAGGAGAGGAGAGAGAGGAGCAGACCGCCTAACATCGCGTCATTTCCTGTTTGGAAATAACGCGATGAGAAGAGCGGTCGGCTGCCTACGTCACTGCACATTGCATCCTGGGAGCGACGAGTAAGAGCTCCCAGGACGCATTGCGGGACAGGAAGTGCCGTGGCGAGCCGCGGCTCCGGAGGGAGGAAGTCGATGGAAAGGTGAGTATTTAATGCTCTCTAAAAAGGTAAGGAAAAAAAAAAGGCCGGGAATATCCAATTCTGGCACAGCAAAGGATAAGGAAGCACATGTAGTAAATTCTACAGACACGATTCTGTGCCCGGAACTCCGCTTTAACAAAGACTGTGTTAATGGGGGAACTGAGCAATTTTCTTTCCTTCTACCACAGATTAAAAATCAAATCATCTATGGCTTGCTTTAGACAAGCTGCAATTGTGGACTCTCTCAAAGGAAAAGACAGGCATGGAAATCCTCACCACGATATCCTCTCTAAATCCAACTTTATTATCTAACAATTGAGTTCTCCACATTTTTACAATGTTCCTCATTGCCCACAGTATGGAGGTGTGGAAAGGACCATCACAAGCTGGAAGAAGCAATGGTAAAGCAATCTGTCACATGGACATTTTGAACATAAATTCCTGTTGTAAGAGAATATCAGATTAGTTTAAGAGAACACATAGGACATTCAGGAGATGGGTTTCCTTAAAATGTGCTTTGTTGATCATTTCCATTTGGTCACTATTTATACTCAGACTAGACTGGGATCTGATTGCGTCACATTTAATTATATTAAATTATTTCAGGAAATACAAATGTCTTTTTCTGCCAGAAGGAGATGTTTTGAAGGCTTTCAGGACCTACTGACAGGACTTCAGTCTTCGTAAACTTGGAGTTTCTGTATTGGTCCATTTTTGTTTGTGATATCACTTCTAGAATTCTGAGTTTCTCTGAAAAAAAAAAAAGACATAATATAAAAAGAAAGAATAAAATATTTACCAGTTATTGTAAATAAATCACCAGTTTGCCCATGAGGATACAAAGTTTATTCCATTACTTGCTCTACAACGTAAGCGTCATTTTAGAAGGAGAAACAACTTTTTCAATGTCAAACCTCTAATAGCTATGCACATGTTGAAACAGAATGCGATCTGTGTTGGTCTAGCTCAGGGGCCTCCAAACCTTTTAAACAAAAGGGCAGTTTTATATCATTGGGAGGATTGGTGCCCCATTATTGGTGTCAGTGGGAGAAATATTGTCTCAAGGGCCAAATAAAGGAAAGCAAAGGGCCACAATTTGGAGTACACTGCTCTAGCTCATTGCTCATTTCTCTCCGAGCAACTCTGAGCCACTCTATATGTCATGATACAGCAATAGCAGATTTGTGCTTCTATACTATGACTCTCCTTGACTCCCAATGACCTTCATAGGCCACCCCTCACCTACTAATACCTACAGTCTGATTCCTGAGCTTAGATGGAGCTAATGATCTGCCCTTTCACCTCCAACATGATAGCGTGGTTGAGAATCTGACCCCCTCTTCTTTCCAGGATGCAGTGCTCAGGCCCCTTTCACACTGGTTCGTTTTAGAACTGCCAGTAAAACGCTGAGCTTTTATGGTGCTTTTGAGGCATGTTTGAGGCATTTGCAGTGCATTTTTTAAAGAACCAAGAATGCCGTAAAGCATTTTTGAGGCAATTTTGAGGAGCTTTTGAAGCATTTCCTATTCATTTAAATAGAGAGGGGCATTTTTTTAGCTTTCAAAACATGCTCCAAAGATGCTGGATGGAGGATTTTTTTTCACCGTATTGCCAGCACACTTCCCCAGTGTGAAAGCATTCATTAATTTTAATAGGAAGGATTTTTTTTTTTTTTAGCTTTTCAGGCGCTTTTTTTTTAATGCAAAAGCACTTGAAAACCTTCTCAGTGTGAAAGGGGAGTTTTGAAGCAAACCAATGTAAAAGGGGCCTAAGGTTTATCTGTTTCCCGTGTCTCCCCATAGCACAAAGTGGTTCCACCCACTGACTCTTACATCACTAGTGTGGCCCTCCAAAAAAGTTGAATTGAAGTGGCAAATGACAGGAGATAACACTCTATAGTGTATCATTAAATGTTACACAAATCACCTCAAAATGAATCTCAAATTGGAAGTGAGAAGCAAAAGGAGTACCTTGGCAGCACTACTTAACATATATTTTTTCATGATCCAAGCTACACTAGTAACATAGTAGGCAGCGGACTAAACCACAGCATGCAGTGAGAGACACAGGCTTCCAACACACCCATAAGCTTTAGATGATGAAGATTCTACTAGTGCTTCTAGCCTTTCTAGAGCAAATATTGGCTGTGATGCAGGTGGCATTGGTAAGAAATATAAATGTACTTCTACATACATATTTGTATCCAATGACCCCGATTTACTGAAGCCACATAGTCATGCCATTTGAGTGCCATGCACCACTGTGAGCCCAGCTGAGCTAATGCAAATGGCAGGCTGAGCTCACAGGAAATAGGCAGAATGACACAAGGAGGAGGAGTAAGACTGCCGGTGTCTGGGGATCTGAAAATATTTTTTTTTAAATTGTAGTTCCATTTTATTCCTAAAGTATTGAAACAAGATCTGTGGCTGAAATTAAAAACAAAAGAAATTGCCTTTGACCTTCTTCCAATACGAACCTCAAACAATTCACCAACGTCTGCAAACTGCCACATTTTCTCATTAAATACCTACTTAATTTACTGTCTGTAGTGGTTGGGCTCATGGTTGCCCACTTGCAATATTTTACTACATTCCGCCAATCTTACCTTTTTTTGTGGCAAAAATTATGATTCTTCCGCTTGAGTATGGACACTTGACATTATGGGCTGTGGTTGTACCAGAATTGTTTCCAGGGATTCTGATGATGAGTCAAATGACAAATTTGCTTGTAATGAATCATGAGGTTGGTTTGGCGGTGCCTTTGTCTCTTCTTGCCCCAATATTCTTTCTTGGTGTTTCATTGATACTCTTGACACAAGACGATGTTCTACCACTATTAGCAACAGTGATGACTGGAGCTTTTCTGATGACACAAGATGCTGTTCTTCCTCCACTATTAATAACAGTGTTGTCTGGGGCTTCCTAAGAGACTGCTGTCCTACCAAAACTAGTTCTGTCTGCCTTTCTGGTGGTGGATGTGATGGCAGTGGTGAAGGTGATGAAGGTGGTGAAGGTGGTGAAGGTGGTGGAGGTGATGGTGGTGGTGGTGATGAAGATGGTGGAGGTGATGGTGGTGGTGGTGATGAAGATGGTGGAGGTGATGGTGGTGGTGGAGGTGATGAAGGTAGTGGAAGTGATGGAGGTAATGAAAGGGGTGGAGGTAATGGAGGTGATGAAGATGGTGGAGGTGATGAAGGTAATGGGAGTGGTGTCCTCTGCAGAAGTGGAGAAAATGTCTCAGTTGGTGGCTTTCTTTCTTCAGTTGATGGTCCCGAACTTCTTTTTGTTTCTGATGATGGCTTGTAAGAGAAGGATTCTCCTTTGTCCTTATGTTTTGGTGAAGACTGTTGGGGCAGGGAAGGCAAAATAGGCCATTCTAACTGACTGCTCTTCATCGCTGCCAGTATCTCTGATGGGCACAGTGACTCCATCTGTGGATGTGGCTCATTTGACTGTGATGACAAAGGTGGTGGTGAGGATTCCATTGGTATCACTGATGGAGCCTATTAGAGGAATGACTGGGTCAGATTTTCCAATGGAGGGGCAGGTGTTTTGATGAAAGAGATGTCAGTGATGTGTTGAATAGTCTGCAAGTGGTTTCAAGATGCTCCAACTGGTTAGGAGTCATCTGTTAGGATTCAGATACTGAATCTGTAATATAGAAGATTTAAAGTGTTACAACGTTTAAGCTAAATATGCTTCCTGACTATTCGGCAAAATAAGAAATAAGCAAAAATATTCTTACTCCCTGTTTGAAAGCTGTTAGGCAGGAATCTATAGACAGGAAAAACACATTCTTGTTAGGGAAAAAAAGATGGGAAGGTTTAAGACCTTTTATTGATGTTTGTGCCTCCATGTGGGAGATATCCCCTCAATTCATAGTTAGGTGAGGAGTGACAACATAGGAAGAGAAGTGAAATCTCCTCTACAGGCAGCTTTCAAAACCTGACATAGGTTTAAACCCTTCTACACTAGGGATGATTGAATGGTTCGGGTCGACCATCTGTTCGACCCGAACATTGGGTGTTTGAAATTCAGCCAAATTCCGAACTTTTTGCGGTAAAAGTTCAGAATTCGGTCACCAGAACTGCCCAAAATGCAATGGGCACAGGAACTGGGCTTTAAAAGCCCGTGATTGGCCCAGAAACGTCAGTAAAAGTCAATTGAGGGGGCAGGAGTCTGCTAGGAATGTGAATGGAGTGACTACGGGGTCCAGAGGCCAATCAGGAGTGAAAACCCCCCCCCCAGTATATAACATAGCCCCGCCAAACCTCTAGCACTGTAATACAGAGGCTGTGGAAGAGAGTGGAAGCATTTGTGTTTCTCCTGCTGCTTGTAAAGCTCCAGTGTCATTTTGCAATTATCTTCTGCTGTATGGAGCTGTTCTTTTAGTGTGAGGAAAGGGATATGCAGTGTAGTTAGGGTACTATATACCACTATAGTTAGATTCAATAATCTAGTTTTTGTAGGGATATTTTAAGTGTCAGGGTGACCATAGTGTAGTTTAGGGTGACCTGACTCTGCCATGTCAGGGTGACCGTAGTGTAGTTTAGGTGATCTGACTCTGCCATGTCAGGGTGACCGTAGTGTAGTTTAGGGTGAACTGACTCTGCCATGCCAGGGTGACCGAACTCTGCCATGTCAGGGTGACCGTAGTGTAGTTTAGGGTGAACTGACTCTGGCATGCCAGGGTGACCGAACTCTGCCATGTCAGGGTGACCGTAGTGTAGTTTCGGGTGAACTGGACTCTGCCATGCCAGGGTGACCGAACTCTGCCATGTCAGGGTGACCGTAGTGTAGTTTAGGGTGAACTGACTCTGCCATGCCAGGCTGACCGAACTCTGCCATGTCAGCGTGACCCCACTATGCAGATTCTGGGTTAGGGGTATACATATACATATATATGTATATATATACACACACATATATAGATATATATATACCCCTATACAGAAGTTCAGAAGTCATGCCTGCCTCCAAACGCCTTCAAAAAAACGCCCAAAAAACGCCTGAAAAACGCCTGAAACAAAAACGCCCAGGTGTGAAAGGAGGGTAACACCATCCCTGCGCTACTGAAATTCTAAGAAAAATAATCATTTTTTTTCTGGTTCTGGACATGCTACAGAGCTGAAACTTCACAGGTACACTTTTTAGACCCCCCAGACACTAAATCCAAAGAAATCTTTTTTTTTTTTCAATAATTTTTTCAATAATTGGCTCTCTATCAAAAACGACAATTTTGAAGAACTTTTTTTTGCCGGATTCATAGTTCCTGGGTCCATAGTTCAGAACCCTAGGCACTTTTTAGGGGCATTTATTGAGTTTTAGGGCTTCAAATTTTGATTCCCTAAGTTCGGGTCCCATTGATTTCAATAAGGTTCTGGAATCCGAACCGAACTTTTCGGGAAATTCGGGTGTTCTGGTCGAACCAAACTTTTTAAAAGTTCGATCATCCCTATTGTACACTCTAGCCAAATTAAAAGAAATGTTGGTTTGACAAACGCTTTAAGTTATTTCAGACAACTTAAGGTGTCAATTTGGGACATCTTAAAAAAACATGCTAATAAGAAAAAAAACATGCAAATTAAATTTTTGCAGCAGGCCCATATTAGCAGATTTGTATTAATAATCTGTTAATACACATACTTAATTAATATTACAAAAATACAAATAAATTAATTAATAATTGTTATGTTATGTATTATTATTAATATTAATATTAGTAGTAGTAGTTGTGGTAGTAATACTAATATTAAAATAGGTAATTTGGGATGATATTCATATGTCCTTTCACATGAAAACTGTAGCTTTTGTTTGGTGTAAATATATGCTTCATAGTCATTCCATAGAGGGGACTTTTTATATATTTTTTGCCTGCCAAAAGAAGACTTAGAAAGGGGAGGGGCCTAGTAGATCCCTACGATTCAAATGTGGAAATACAGCCGTGGGTAATTCCCATACATTGGTTTCCCATGTTGTTACCTTTATAATAGACATAAGTTGCCCAAAGTCACAGAACACCATTTTTATTCAGCTATTTATTTTTTATTTAACAACCAAAGAGGGGGAGGCTCTTCAACATTCCATTGCCAAAGCCGACCACATCAGGAACTCTGCTCCTCTGACAGGCACCTCTGCTATTCCGTACAGAATGGGTGACCTCATTTACTGTTTCGGAGGCACAGACTTATCTCTACCCATCTATGTTTTATCAGAAATGTTCCCAATTTCCATTTGCTAGTAATGCAGTAGGGAGGATGTCCCCCAATGGGACAAGCCATTTTTGTATTATGTGATATCTTGGAAAGTATATTGCTGGCTTATAATAAATAAGCCTTTAATGTTGCTGCCAGAGCTGATTTATGCAATGATTTCTGCTGCTTCACTGTAAATCTCAGATATTGAAAAAAATACTATAGGGGGTGTAACGTCTTTAAGACCTCCAAAGCCTTGGCTGCCATTTCCTGTACCCTCTGCTTTCCTTGTTAGCGTGTCCCTAAGCAACACATTTTTGCTGAATTGAAAGCCATCAAAAATTCTTCAAATAATAAAAGCTGCAGAGCAATGAGGCATACTTTGAAGCAGCGAATAGGTGCAGGAACTCCCCCTTTCTGAGTCAATGCTCGCCCCCTACCCACCTCCAAGAACCGTTTCTTGATTCCACCCACCTCTCAGTACCACCATTTTTTAAAAATACAGAGCCAAGTATCATTTTGTTTTGCTAACTAATTTGTACTGAATTTGTTAATGGTAACAAGAAAAGCATTCAAATAGATTCCCTGCAGCCAACAGCCAGAGAGAGAGACCAATATATTTCCCCCGACAACAACGGACCTCTGCATAAAAAATTCCACCCTAGCAACAATAGACCTTGAGCAGCAACAACAGATCTCTCAGCAGCCAGAATCATTAGACCCATGCCTCAACAGCAGATCCCTTCCAGCAACATTTGACCCCCAGCAATATAAGCCCCCCCCCCCCAACAATAGACCTTCCCAGCAACAATAGGTCACCATGCAAAAATAAATTGCCTCCAGCAACAATGGATCTCCCAGCAGCAGGCATCAATAGACCCTCCAGCACACCCCAGCACCCTTTGTCATTACATACAGTACATTCAGTACTGAAGGTGCCGGAACTGCGTGCCCCTGTACCCCCCCCCCCCCAAAAAAAAAGGGCTGTTTTTATGGAAAGAAAAAGCTGACTGCATCCAAAAGGCTCTAGAAAAAGTCTAAAATGGACTATACCTTTAGGAGCCCTGCAAGGCTCGTCTACGACATCCCACAGTTTACTGAAGTCAACTTTGAGTCTGTTCTGTCTCTTCTACATTGCAGGTGGTTTTTAAGCCCTTTGTAGAGGAAGTTGTGATACCCATATCATAAACTGTGCCCCAGCATGAGTCAAGAGATGGATTTGTGCAGTAAGACAGGATTGTCTGCTATTCACTATTTGTTCTTCCGTGTATGAAATTCCACTAAGGAAGACCGCATTTACCAAGAAAAACAACGTGGGTGAAAAAGTTACAAAAAAAAACAAACATCTTTTGTGATTGCACTTTAACTGAACTCAAAGTCAACCTGGACCTCTGGTTAGGCGAATCATTATATGTTTTGCCCTCCCTGGTTCCTCCCTCCCTCTTAATTTAACATTCTAATACATTTTTTTTTTATGAAACCGTTCTTATTTATTATATTTTTTTATTTTAGACCCAATGATGTCATCTCACGCTTCTCTGTGCAATGCAGGCAGATTATGGCTGGTGGGAGGGACCAGCAGGGTGCTGTACATAGCTTCATGAAAACATCACAGCACCCTCCCTCAGTACTCCTCTAAAGATACCCCAGCCCTGATGCAAGCAGTGAGCTGCCTCTTGGGAGGAGTTATGCAAATATCAAAATGTCTTGATGAGCAGGGGTTCAGTCTGGAGGAGTGATTTTTCGTAGGCACAGCTGTATTTGCATGCAGACCACCCATGTGATGTTGATCCTCCACGAGAAAAAGAAATTCAGTAAATGAAAAGGGGGGGCAGGGGCAATCAGGCTGGGAAGAAAAGAACTAGATGATGCTGGGCATGCTCCAGCTAGGAAATGAGGTGGGCTTTATCTGGCTTGCTACAGATAGCGATAGTCAAGCTTATTTCTCTTTGTTTTGATGGAGTGAAGAAGGGATAGAACCTCTTTCTGTTTTCTGTTTGGTGTCTGTATCCCCATTTGTGAGATAGGACATGATGGGAACTGTCTCCGGGGGAAACACAGATTGTAACAAAACATGTTCTGCAGTAAAATTGGTAAGAGTTAGAACAGGAAATATCCAACCAATGGTAAAAGTCTAAGTATATTTATTTTAAAATAGGAATACCCATACACAATCCAACTCATATCAGGGGTTCTAGACCCCCTTTCACCAGGGCTTAAAAACCTACAGCTAAAATGTACTTACATCCAAAACTTTTGGTAAGTTTTGGATGAACTAAGAAATGCTTAGAACACCCATCAGGTTTTCATTGCTTTGAAGAATGGATAGGTAGTGCTGGAACCCTAGAATTTCCATATTGGTGTTACTATCCAATGGCGTTTCAGTGGTGTTTGAACTGGAGGTCTGCATTTTGGGCTGCACACCAAAGGATCTCCACAGTTTCCTTGGTTTGGGATGCAATGGATCAATGGGATAAATGGATCTGAGATTGAAGATCACCACGAGTTAGTAGTCCAAATAGAAATGTATTCCAATGCAAGCTCAAGTGTAAGACCTAATAAAAGGGCCTACACATTTCATGGGGCCAGGACCCACTCCCTGTAGCCCCGATAAACAGGTGAGTTTTGACCCCCAAAATGCATTGGACCTTTTGTATGGTCTTCTACATGATCATAAATTAGAATAAATTTCTACCTGGACTACAAACCCATGGAGTGGAGCTTCAATCTCAGATCCATTTAGTTTTTGTTACTCTCTGTACCCCTATTGAGAAGAATCGTCCTCTCCTAGTGACCTTTGTCACTGGGAATGATGGGAAATACAACATTTTACAGCTATAACTGAACTAGATTAGAGGGGAAAAAGATTAGGAAAATCTCAAATTTTCAGACATCACCAGAACAGCTACTGTATATAGGGGAGATCTTCCAATGAGGACACTGGTTCTGGTGACAACTGTCTAATACAGGGTTTCTCAACCATGGTTCAGTGGAACCCTGAGGTTCCTCCAGAGGTTGCTAGGGGCTCCTTGAGCAATGAGCAATTTCTGCCTTCCAGATAAGTTCCCACTGACACCATTGTTTTTTTTTTTGATGTCTTAAAGGGGTATTTATTCCCAATGACCACAAGTGTAAGGAGCATTCTACCCACCGACCATCACACTAAGGTATCATGAGTTGTAGGTATGGTCATTTTTAGCAGTGGTTCCCTGAGACCGGAACATAATTTTATTGTTCCTCTGTTGAAAAGGTTGAGAAAGGCTGCTCTAAAAGGAGATTTCCTTTACTTTATAGTGATTTCCTCTTACTTTCTGTGGAGTCTACAGGACAGGAAGTGAAGGTAAGTCTCCCACATGGGACACAGAGGCAAAAAAAACAAAACAGGGATTTGATCCCTTCTCTATGCTATCCACAACTTAAATAGTGTTGGCTTTAGGCTTGGTTTACACCTACAGGTACACCAACAGAGTTTACGCATGCATTGACAGCCTTTTCCTGCGCATTGTGTGTAGGGCAGCCCATTCATTTCAATGAAATGCAGAAAAGAAGTCTCTTCCTTTCCGAAAATATGTTGCACCACTTCTCGCATTTGAGAAATCGCATGCGTGGGGGTTTCATTAACCATTAGCCTCCACGATGCTGCTAAAGGGTAGCGCATTATTCTTTGTGTCAGAAAAGCTTGCAATTTTGCGCATTTTCGTGACAGCATAGATGTAAACCTAACCTTAGATATATTTTGTGTGTGCTTTGCATGCAAATAGTTCTGCCCCTATGACTGTGCATGCAACTGTTTTGTTTGTTCTAGCAGGAAAATACCGGTAAATAGTTCCAGGAACTCCAATATTTAGTAAATTGCTGACATAACTAGTTATGTGATCAGTGGTTTACTGTCGCCAGATAGCACACAAACTTTATTAGGTCAAAAAGCTCAAGAACATTCCAGGTTCATAAAAAGAGAAAATACTAAAATAATCTGTGAAAAGTATTAATTTTATACTCATTCCCTTGTTTACATAGATTCACCTTGAGCTCTGTAATTAAACATTTTTCAGCAAACTAGATAAGAAGTGCATGAAAAACTTAAATAGGAACTTTCAGACTCTGCCTGGCTAAAAATACAAAATATGTAATATTCGGGATATATCTAAGCAAAAAATGTTTTTTTGCAAAAAAAAATTGTAATTTTAAGGCCTGATTATAGTAAAGAAAAACAAGTACAGACAAACAATAAAGTCCCTTTAACAGTTTTTTTTTTTTTTTTATTGTATATCCACTGTTATCATATTTTTGCTCTGCGTATTGCCATGGAGGCACCTTTATCCTGCTGTTTCCACTGAATAAACATTCCTTTATTTCAATACATTGCACTTAAACATATGTATCTACAAAAAGGCAAATAAATGTGATCATTCACCATTTCCTCAAACAGCTGCCCAAAGATTGACTGCATTGTCATTAGACATCCCCTGGCTGGATTCACTCATTTGACAAGTCAAATCTGCTGCCACCAGGGCCAGAATTATCATTAGTGGTGTTGTTTGAACATGTCCGTGTGAATGGTAGAGAAATTTGGATGGAATTTGGATTTGAAGCCCTTTATGGGAACTTCTACAGTTGCTGCAATGATTCTGTAAGGAAACTTCTATGGGTTCTGTGGAGATCCTGTATGGAGGCTACTACAGGGTCTGTAGCAGTACTGTATGGAGGCTGCTACAGGGTCTGCAGCGATTTTGTATGGAGGCTTTTACGGGGTCTGCGGCACTCCTGTATGGAGACCACTATGGGGTCTGGGGCGTTCCTGTATGGAGGCCTTTATGGGGGTCTGTGGTGGTCCTGTTTGGCGTTTTCTAGGGGTTTGCGTGATCCTGTATTGAGGCTTCTATGGGGTTAGCTGTAATCCTGTATAAGAGCCTCTAAGGGGTTTGCGGCAATGCTCCGTCTAGCAGCCATTTTCTCAGTGACCATTATATCGCTAGTGCTTTTACAATATTTTTAACCCCAGGAGTGGGAGTTAGGAGTTGTGCACTTAATTATTTTTGTGCATAATTATCACTATACACATATAAGTATGCATGCTACGTGGATTTAAGGCCTTATGCGCATAGGCACATTGGGGGCTTATACAATTTCTGTAATGATTCTGCATGGAGGCTGCTACAGGGTCTGCACTCTGTAGTAATCCTGTTTGGAAGCTTTTATGGTGTCTGCAGCGCTTCTGCATGGAGACTTGTATGCAGTCTGCGAATCTCCTGTATCTAGGCATCTATGGGGTCAGTGGAGATCCTGTATGTAGGCTTCTATGGGGTCTGTGGAGATCCTGTATGGAGACTTTTATGAGGTCTGGGATTATCCTGTATGAAGGCCTCTATGAGGTCTAGAGTGATCCTGTATGGCGGTTTCTATGGGGTCTGTGGTGATTCTGTATGGGTGTTTCTATGGGGCCTGTGGTTATCCTGTATGAAGGCTTCTATGGGGTCTGTGGAGATCCTGTATGGATACTATTATGAGGTCTGGGATGATCCTGTATGAATACCTCTATGGAATCTAGGGTGATCCTGTATTGAGGTTTTTTTGGGGTCTGTAATGATTCTGTATGGAGGCTTCTTTGAGGTCTGATGAGATCCTGTATGGAGACTTCTGTGAGGTCTGGGATGATCCTGTAGGAAGACCTCTATGGAATCTAGGGTGATCCTGTATTGAGGTTTTTTGGGGTCTGTGGTGATACTGGATGGAGGCTTCTATTAGGTCTATGGTGATCCTTTATGGAGACTT
The DNA here is from genome assembly GCF_965119305.1 of Pelophylax lessonae. Classification (NCBI taxonomy): domain Eukaryota; kingdom Metazoa; phylum Chordata; class Amphibia; order Anura; family Ranidae; genus Pelophylax; species Pelophylax lessonae. Next base: position 35,764,695 of record NC_138773.1, on the reverse strand, counting down.
CTATGGGTTCTGTGGAGCTGCTAAACATTGGTCCAATGGGAATTCCAGGTCTTTATCCCCTTATAGATTGTTTTTTATAATATGAATAGAGGAGCTGTGATGCCAGATTTCACCAGCAGATGGTAAAGAAAAGGAAACTGTGTTTACGGCTCAAGCTCTTGGTTGAAAGGACCCTGTCACCAGACCATTAATTTCAGCAAAAATATTCCCATAAGATTATATGTGCATTTATTGTATTTTATGCATGTTACTTACCTGAAAAAGCCTCTATTGTGTAGACATACAAAAGCCCTGAGACTGCCACTCCAGTGGCGCTCTATAGCAGGGGTCTCCAATTCCCATCATGCCTAGTCATGTCTGTGAATGTCAGAGTTTTGCAATGACTCATTGGACGTGTAGTTCCGCAACTACTGGAAGGGCCGTGGTTTGGAGATCCCTGCTCTATAGCAATGGTTCTCAACCAACAGGCCTTGGCCCACTACTTGACCGAATCCCTCCTCTCCCAGGCCTCCAACTAGCTGCAGATCTCTTAAATCCTAGCTCCCATAGTGCCAACCAACCTCCAATAATGGCCTGCAGTGCTCTTCAACCTACCACAGCGCCTCCAGGTCTGCAAGAGCCCCTCAAACCCCATGGTGCCTGCCAACCTCCTACAGTTTTGCCCTAGCTCCTAGCCCCTACAGTGCCTCCTAGCTTGGTGCAGAGCATCCAGCAAACCCCCCCCCCCCACCACCCATAGTGCTCGCAACAATGTCCCACAGTGTCTGTCAGCCCTTGCAGTGCCCTCAAGTCTTTCACATTTCCCTCACAAAACCCCCAGACTCCTGAAGAGACCCCTAGCCCCCACCAGAGACCTCATTCCTCACAGATTCCCCCAGCTCTCACCAGAAACCTCATTATCTACAGGGCCACCAAGTCTGCTGCAAAGTCCTCTGTTACCTTCCACAACCCCCCCCCCCCCCCAAAGCCCCCATACTGATTCTTAATCCTATCTACAGCCTTGCAGAATGTCAGTACATATTTTATTTTCCAATCATTTTATTGGGTGAATATAAACATTTTTCCTTACTGTTGGGGCACAGAGGATTTTGGAAGAAATTACTGAGCCCAATCCCAAAAGGTTGGGAAACCCTGATCTATTGTAGTTCCCTTCCCTACTTCCATGGCGGCTACAGCAAGGATTATGTAGGCAGGTGGGGGTGGGGGTAGCTGGGCCAGCACAGTGATCAGACCCTTCCACAAGAAGTGAGAGCTAGGGCATGCAAGGAGAAAAGGGTCTGTGCTAGGGAATGGACAAGCCAAATTTTCTAAAGGGTTTAGAGGCACATTGTAAGTGAAGAAAAAGAATTTATAGAAGAAACACATACTTGATTTTTTTCTGTGATTTTGCCCACATTTTTTATAATTTGGCATCAGGGTCTCTTTAAATATGGCAATTGACTACGTGGCCCCTGCTTTGTTATTTTGGTTCCAGGAGGCTGATGGGAGTTTTAAAAAAACTAGAAATCCCCTTTACCCCTGTGTGATGGGACTCACCGTCACTGGGAGTGAAAGACAGATACTTAATGGACACTGAGAATATGGTTTGGATTACATCAAATGGGACAGTTATATTTATCTCAAGAAACCTATGAAGACTGCTTCACACAGTCAGACTTATAACAGATGCTAATATCATCAGCTCAACCACCTGTCTTCCACACGTTGTTGAATATGCTGATATTCTCACCTGTTATCTACTGGGGGTTCTGTGTTTACACTTCTGATAATGTGTACTGTACTTCAATCTGTAGTTCAGAGACGGACAGCCTGTCACTGGTGGCCCCTTTCTATTATGTGTGTATTGAGGTGGGATGTGTATTCTGTTAAGCCCGTCTGTCCCATTGTTAATTGTTAATGAACTCACATATTGTTTCTGACTAGATGGCTAGATAATTAGTGCAAGTTAATTCTATTTCTGTATACAATTTAATCTGTATATGATAATGTAATCAGGCAACCCCTGACCTGATGGGGTAATGTGATCAGGAGATGAATGTCCATACTGTATATAATTTCTGTGTGACTGTTCAATAAGTGAGAAGGTTCCAGAACAAGCTAAGTTGTCGGCTAGCTTTGTATGGGGGAGGCTAGAATATATACTGACAGAAGTCCACAAGCACAGTGTGGGTCACGGTTCAGTTACACCCTGCTACTATGAGATGCTGATAATTGGTCTTGTCTCTTATATCTTTATATCATTCGGGACATAGCTTCTCCAAAAACAGAGTTTTATAGGGGGGTTTTAAGGAAAATTTATTTTGCATCTTGTACCTTGCCTAAAGAGGTCTGGCCCGGTTTAGTAAACAGACATAACAACAATATATAAAGCAGCACTAATTTCAGGAAATGTGTGCAAAAAAGAAAAACTGAGCAGGAAACAGCAGAAAAAAAAAATTCTTCACAAGACAAAATATATTGTCTGTCAAATCTACAAGAGAAAGGAATTCGATTTTTATCTGTTCACGTATTTATTTGTTGAAAGATAAATTCCAAGTATGACAATCTTTAGATATTGCTACTGCAGTGCTCTCCGCAAACTTCTGGGTCCTTTGCCAAGCAGCCACCCTACTACATTTTGAACACAGGAGGTCACCATTCAGAGAATAAACATAAGCAAATATTTTCGGTCCGAATATACATTTTTGGTTTCTCTGAGATTCGGATGTATCCAAATCTCCAAATTAAATAGTAATGAATTTTGCTCAAATTCATTTAGTTTTGTTTCCTATGTTTGCTTGCTTCTACATTTTTGGAACGATTTGAATCCGGATCTGTCGAAAAATGTTCACTCGGTTCAAATTCTGTGTGAATAATAGCTGGTTGTTAAGAAGTGGGCCGGGAACCTGGCCACCATGTCCTTAACAACCGATGGCTCATCAGCTGTCAGCGGGCTTCCCCCGCTGACAGCTGAATGTAAACAGAACTGCCGGCAAATAAAAAATCTGAAAAAAACACAGCGTGAGGTCCCCCCCAATCCATACCAGGCCCTTTGGGGATTTTAAGGGGAACCCCATGCCAACATTTTATAATAAATTGGTGTAGGGTCCCCTCCAAATTCCAAGAAGGGGGGGGGACAAATGAGCGCCCCCCCCCTCCTGAACCATACCAGGCCTCATGCCCTTAACAAGGGGGCTTTGGGACAAAGGTAATAAAAACACAACACCATTTAAAAAAAACCCATAAAAGCGCCAACCTGAACGAAAAATACAAGATAAACTGTCACCCACCGAACATAATTGTTACCGTCCAGAGATACAGCCGAATGACAAGTAAACATAGGGGCGGGGTCATATGGTTACATCACTGGGCAACCCCTGCCCATATGTTTACCTGTCATTCAGGTGTATCCCTGGACGGGAACAGTCGTGTTCAGCAGGGTATTTTTTTTTTTCGTTTAGGTCAGCATTTTTATGTTCTATTTTTAATAAAGGTCTTGTCAAAAACTGGTGTTGTGTTTTTATTAACTTTGTCTTTTTTTTGGTCAATGAATAGGGGTACTATGTACCCTATACTCAATCACATAGGGGTTCCGGGATTATTTAAGGGGGCTTCCAGATTCCAATCAGTCACCCCCCCACTCCCCTACAACCACCAGGCCAGAGTTGTTAGGAAGAGGCCCTTGTCCTCATCCACATGGTGATAAGGTGCTTTGGGGGGCGGAGCACCCCCTGCCCCAAAGCACCCCCCCCATTTTGAGCATGTGGCCTGCTATGTTTCAGAAGGGGGGGCGCTCGCTCGCTCGTTCCCCCCTTTCCTGGCCTGCCAGGCTGCATACTCAGATAAGGGTGTGGGTTGAATTCTGGGGGGGGGGGGGGCTCATGACATTTTTTTTTCGTTTGTTGTGGGGTTTCCCTTATAATCCATACCCGACACAAAGGGCTTGGTATCGATTAGGGGGGTGGAGCCCATGCTGTTTTGTTTTTTGGCAGTAGTTCTGTTTATATTCAGCTGTCAGTGGGGAAACCCCCTGAAAGCTGATGAGTCATCAGTTGTTAAGTACGCGGCGGCCAGCTTCCTGGCCCGCTCCTTAACAACCAGCTACTCCTAACACAGAATTAGAATCAATTGATCATTTTTGGTGGATCTGAATTCAAATTTTTCTGAAAATTTTGAATTTGTTAGAATACTAATAAACAAAACAAAATGTATCCATTTTGCACATGTCTGTCTAAGAATGCTTTGCATTTTCTCAATGTATGCAAAGCTTTCTCTGATCATGTATTTGGAGATCATGACATCACTGCCCCTCCTGTCCACCTGGCTCAATCAATGAAGGCTTTCTATTCATTGAGAAAATGCAAAGTTCTCCCAAAATGGTGCCGGCTAACCTCCTTTGTTCACTTAGCAGCAGGGCAGCCACTGAGCATGGGTCCCAGAAGGCAATCACTGGAGTAACTGTGCCTAGTACAGTGATCTCCAGCTTTCATGGGGATCACACAGGTACGGTATATACCAGAGGTCTCCAACCACTGAGACGTGGACTGGTGTCATTCTGTGGTGGGGGAGGGGAGGGGGTGCAACGGTTGAGAGAGCCAGCACAACTTGAATTGACATCCTCAAACCACAACAGGGAGCCTGCCCCCTTTCTCCCAGCACCAATATTCCCTTACTGCTCTGTGGTCACGTCAGAAAGAGGAGAGACAGAGATAAGGAAAAAGTGGGGGGGGGGGGGCGAGGTGAGCCAGGCCAGTGACAGAATGGTCATTGTCCTAGAGCACTGGTGAGGTCCGTGAGCTAACTTCACGTGACAGGCTGAACCCCAACCCCCCTCCCCCCCCCCCCCCCCGAGGTGACATTGCTAGGATTCACCCCGCTCCCAAGGTGATAGGCTGCACCCCGAACACCCCCTCGGTCCGTGGAGGGGTTGTCCTCTTAGGAAGCTGGTCCCAGGGAGGTTGGGGATGGTGGGTATATACTGTACATAGCCACACACTTGTAGTCAACCTAGTGTAAGAAAGTAAACACTGGTTTCAGCTGGTCTCCTCTTATGCCATGCCTCTAAAATACGTTTCACCCTCCTATGGGCTTTTTTTTGTAGACCTCTACGATTAACCCCATGGGAGGGTGAAATGCTTTAGGCTGGCATGGCATAGGAGGAGACTAGATAAAGCCAGGCTTTACTTTCTTACACTTGGCTGACTACAAGTGTGTGGATTCATCCTTTATTGTATGCTCAGCAACATTAGGCTGGGTAGGCCCTTTGGATGCTTGCACCTTTATAGTAGATGGAGTTACCAGGAGTAGAAACACAGGTCGCTTTGATATGCACAGCTTATTATAGGGTCACATATACTGTACATAGTTACATTGGACCAAGCTGGACCAGCAAAAGCTGGACTATGCAAAAATAACCATACCTGGAATTCTCCTTTAACCAGTTCCCTCCCGGCCAAAGCAATTTGACAGCCAAGTGGGACTTTCGTCGAACCGGGTGGACATCATATGATGTCCTCCCAGAAGGAGCCTCTTGCGTGGGTGTGTGGCGGCGCTGCAAGCACTATCTGTCCCTGGCTGTGTTGACCGGACCCAGCCAATGACTGATCTGTGTATCGTCCCATTGCCAGTACCATGTGATCTGCTGTGACCAATCACACCAGATCACATGACAGTTGTAAACAATGGATGGCTTCCTTTTATGCCATTCATTGTTACAATTGTGTTAGCTGTGATTGATCACAGCGATCACATGGTACAAACAACAGCCCATCTGTATCATGTGATTAGCTCTGGCCAATCACAACAAACTGAATGAATCCATTTGATTCAGTAAAAGCTTGCTTATAGTAATGACATTCACCGCTATAAGTAATCAAAATGTGTAAAAAGAAAAAAAAGTACCGATCACTTCTCCAAAGTATTACAATGTTACTATGGTAAGATTATATTGCTCTGGTCACAGTGTGTTAAAAAAAATGTAAAAAAAAAAAAAAAAAGAAAAGAGAGAAAATAATGTAATAAAACATTTTTAAAAAAATGTAATTATTATTATTATTATTTTTTTTTTGTACTATGAGCTTTTGTCCCTTTCTTTGCCGGATACTTGTGTTGTGAGGGGGATGACTGGATGATTGGATACAGCTTCTGCTAAAGTGCCCTGTGTTTTACTACTCCCGGTGACAGTTATCACGGTATTCCTCTGTTTGGAGAACGAGTTATGACGTACCTATAATTTGGAGGTCTCACCTATCGATAAGAATGTTACAGTGGTGGTGGTACTCACATGGGAGAACCAAAGGATTTCTGAATAAACACACATCTTTGTTGATGCACTTATTTGATGGACTTTTATAGTGGGCTTTTTATGCTTTACAGTAAATGAACACATATTTTGATTAGTGGACTTTTTATGTTTTAAATTTGAATTTATTTATGTAATTTTTGGTTTATGTTTTAAAATAACAGTACAATAAAAATAGTTTATATTTGTTTGATACACTGCTGGTATTGGGTGCTGCTGTTTACATGTATTGAGATCTGGACACTAAGCGCTGTTGGTTTCATTGTAAACAATACAGGATTAATATCCCTGCATTGTATGTGATGATGCTGAGAAACCATCCACATACTGGAACTTCAGGGGGCAGCATCAAAGCCAGCAATGGGGGATAAGGTAGTTCACAAATCTTGTTCCAATACCACTAGATATAAGGAGCATTTAGCCCTTGCAGTGAGGAGGATGGGGAGGTGGGGGCACTGCTAGGGTATATTTTTTTAGAAATCCTGAAGTTGGGTTAAACGGAGTCTATGTATAAAAAAATTGCTATATGAATTTGCCGATCACTTGGGTTACTCTCTCAATATGCTGATTTTGCACATAGAGTTTGTATGCAGGACTCAATAAAGGCTCCTGAAGAAGTTGGCAAAACATGTAGAGTCACCACATACATACATTAATCATATGAATATGTGATATATAGATAGATATATATATATATATATATATATATTAATATCCCTACATACTGTGGGGATCATAGCTGGCAATGCCGAGAGGGCAAGTGGGGCTAATCCCAGAGCCAGTATGGAAGAGGAGGATTGCACGTGTGTGGCGAGGAAGAGAAATATTGGCCGTGTGACCGACAGCGGGATATTACTCTTGCCAAGCAAGGAGGGACAGCTGGCTTCCGTAAAGGAAGGCACAGTTGTGGCCCTAGTGCAATGGAGTCGCGCAGATGCATGTATAGCAAGTGACATTATCCGCTTAGCAGCTACTTCTCAGAGGCCTGCAGTGAAGAAGCATGGCAGGGGAAGAGTTACAGTACCACGCGGCAAAGCGCACCACATGAAGATCTGCCCAGTAGGAGGAGTCGTCGCCCAATATGGCAAAAGGGTGGAGATAGCGGGAACATCCGGGCCAATCAGGAGTGACCCAGGGGACCCTATTAATATCCCCTCCTTCGGGTGTAGCAGTGCAGAGAAAAACATGTGTAAGAGAGAGAAGCATGTAGTTTGTGATATGAGCGAAGAGTGTTCCCGCTATTACTGCGAAGAGTGAGGGCCACCCCAAAAAGCTCACCGTTATGTGGGAGACAGGCCTCACTCAGGAGGTGGCCGGGAATGAGTCAAAGTTCCTCCGCCCTGCCAGCAGTTGGTGGGACTGTAGTCTGCGAGAAGGTAGCTTGGTCGCAGAACTCCATTGGGAGGGGATCCGTGTCCACACAGATAGTCGGAGAGTGGCCAGAGGACGTACCTACCTCAACGGCCATAGCAGGATCCGCCCCCATCAGTGTCCCACAGCCTGCTAAGCCGGCGGCAATTCAAGCATCACCTTCCAGCACAAGTAGTGAGGGTGAGAGATGTCCTGTGAGAGTTCATTCCTCATCTTTCTACATGAGACATGGATAACTTGAAGAAGGAGTGGATGATTGGGGATCTACGGATGAGACTGAGTGGGAATGGGGGTCAGAAGCTTGGAACAGCTCCCCAGGCCCCAAAACGACTGTGCCACTTGATAAGGAAGCCCAGGAGGCTATAAAGAGAGGGGAACTGGCTCAGAAATTGGGGTTCTGCAACGCCTACGTTGAAAGGGTCCCAGACCTCACCCCTCCCGGGAACATTGCTAGGGCCCGAGACCAAAATGCGGCCTATGAGGAAATGATCCAAAGGGTGTGTACCCCATTTTCTCCACCAGGTAGGGAGAAAACAGGAGAACTCTCCCCCCGGTTGTCCAGGATGCAACAGTGAATGCAAAAGAAAGTTGCACTTGAATACGGATACGATTACCCCTACGCGCCAAGGGAAGTAATGATCCTGGTGGAAACGTTTCGGGACTTTTGGTGCGACTAACTAATCTGGGACTTCCTGTTTGTTCCAAAACCCTACAGAGATTATCCTGAAGAGGGGCTTAAGGAAAAATTCAACAAGGTAAAGACTCAATGGAACTATGGACGCTCCATCTATATAGATAGGATGGAGGTCCACCGCCCAGATTGATCAAGGCACGCTTGGTCCATCAGAGTCAAGAACGAGCAAGGGGAATATGTGCAGGTTCCTCACCCTGATTATTACATCTGAGGGCTAAAAGTATTCCACTTCAAAGGAGAAGATTCAGGAGCAAAGAAAATAAACTGTGCGGCCGGCTGGCTACCACAACTGACCAAGGAAACTTTAAAAAAATTATTTCGAGTTTACAAGTGTTTGAGTTTAATGCAGACCTCTTAGGGCCATTGGGGCCGGGTCTTCTGGAGGTTGTTAGCTGTGTTAGATCCCTTGGACCATTGGGCCAGGATCTCTGTGGATTACAAATAGCTGTGTGGGACGTCACCCAAAGCTTTGAGAGATGAAAATGTTGTTCAAAAAACGAAGTTCGAGTGTCCAGGAACTTTGGTGAGGGATGCCCCACAGGACCCCTGTGATACCTCCCTGACTCAGCAGGACTGTAGGTCATGCAGAACTGTGACCTACCCTGTTTCCTTAAAGAAGTGCTCGGAAGTGGGAAGTACAGCTAGAGGGCGCTGTGCTTCACTTCAACAAAAGGACTCTGCATAGACAGTTAGTGGTAGGGGGACAAGCTCTTCAAGGAAGGAGAGGACACTGGCTAACAGAGGTAGTCAGGGAGGGAGTGGAAAGGTCGCCCTTGCAGCCAAAGAAGGAGGATCTCTCCACTCAACTGTTCAGATAGTTAGGCTTGCATTTTCCTATGTGTATGCAGTTGACTAACTTTTGCTTCCCTTTTTCTCTCTATAGGTGGGACCATGTTAGAGATAGATAGTCAGGATGTTTGCATTGTATTTTCTTTAGAGTGAATGTGCAAAGGGGTTGAGACGGCGCTACCTAAAAATTAATAAAGTGCTAATAAAGGTACAATAATGTGCAGAAAAACCCCTTTAAAAAGGGGGTGATACCAATTAATCTAAAATATAAATATTAATTAAATTCTCAAAGGGTTAAAAATCACACAATTCCGTGTCGGTAAAGCAACCGATGTAATCTGTCAATGTATGGTGAATTTTATCTGCAAATAATAATTGTGCCACAAGTGAACAAGTGTTATAGTGGGTTTATTCCAATAAAGTGATACAGTGCACTGCTGATTTAAACATATGAATGCAAATCCCTGGTGGTGAAGTGGTGAAAATATATAAACAAAAAATAAAATCCTGGAGTGATATATTCCTCAGAGGTGATAGTGCTGTTTTACCCTCAGTGACCACTAGGTGTAGTATATACGACCTGATCCAATAGAGTGGTCCACAGAGGTAGATCCTGGGGTTCCTCTCTTGATCCAGCAAGGCACCAGCTGGTGATCTCACAAAAAGAAAGGAGAGGGGAGCCCCATAAAGTAGCCCCATAAAGTAGTATATAACTACCGGAAGTGACGCAATGACGCAATGGACCCGCCCAATGCGTCATTGCGTCACTTCCGGTCTCGGACTTTGCAGCCGTGGAACGCAGAAGCCTCCCGGCGTTGCTCTACACTGATCCGAGGCAGCTTCACCGTGAGTCGATATTACTATCTGTATTGGCACATTGTTATATACTACTTTATGGGGCTCCCCTCTCCTTTCTTTTTGTGAGATCACCAGCTGGTGCCTTGCTGGATCAAGAGAGGAACCCCAGGATCTACCTCTGTGGACCACTCTATTGGATCAGGTCGTATATACTACACCTAGTGGTCACTGAGGGTAAAACAGCACTATCACCTCTGAGGAATATATCACTCCAGGATTTTATTTTTTGTTTATATATTTTCACCACTTCACCACCAGGGATTTGCATCCATATGTTTAAATCAGCAGTGCACTGTATCACTTTATTGGAATAAACCCACTATAACACTTGTTCACTTGTGGCACAATTATTATTTGCAGATAAAATTCACCATACATTGACAGATTACATCGGTTGCTTTACCGACACGGAATTGTGTGATTTTTAACCCTTTGAGAATTTAATTAATATTTATATTTTAGATTAATTGGTATCACCCCCTTTTTAAAGGGGGTTTTCTGCAAATTATTGCACCTTTATTAGCACTTTATTAATTTTTAGGTAGCGCCGTCTCAACCCCTTTGCACATTCACTCTATTCTTAACCCTTCGGGGTTTGGTTGTTGGCTGCTTACACCTATTTACCCACTCTTCACTGTTCTACCTCATACTCCATAGCGCTGGTCACCTTTGCTCTTTACTTTCATTGTATTTTCTTTCCTTGTTCTCCTCCAAACGAGTTTGTTTGGTGGGGGGTGCATCAGTTCTCATGCACCTTAAGCTGTTTGTAAAATCTGTACAGCAGAGTGTAAAGATCTATTTTTTCACCGTAATTTATTTGTAAATTTGTTTTTCACTTTTTCCCCTTTTCCAGGTTTGTGGGATGCTCCTGATTTTTGGCAGAGTTTTTGACAGGAGGCAGTTGCCTCAGAGTCAGAGGGACCTGACTCATTTTTGGTGTGGGGTGGATGTAGCACCCTACAGGTAGGTGCTAGGTACAGTAAATGCATAGTGGGCCTTGTTTTCCTAACAGCAAGGCCATGATTTCTTTTTGGTCAGGGTGTCATGGCTCTCAGGTGTGTCTGCTGAGAGGGGAGTCTCCCCACTGGCTCTGTGAGAGGTTTCTCATAGGGTAGTGGAGGAAACCCAATCAGGGACACATTCAGGCTTATAACTACCCCAGAAGGCAGATTCTGCCGCAGAGGATTCTGGGAGTGGGTATAAGTTTGAGGGGAGTGCATGACTCAGCATCTTTAGAGGGATGGGGAGTCCCAGGAGGGAGAGTACGGCTGTCTCTCCTCCTGTCAGATGAAGTGGATGTCTCTGGGTGCTGCCTGAGAATCCAGAGGGTGCTAAGTTGAGCTGAAGGGGATCCAGTGTGCCTAGAACCAGTGGAGAGAGGGGTCCAGTCCCAGGAAAGCCTACAAGGGTCGTGAGTACTTTGGATTGCCCCTGGGGGTCTACCTAGTGTCAGAGGGGACCACTCCGGAGAAGGTTCTGGGATCCAAGAGTCAGCTAGCGGTAAAGGGGGTGCCTGGTCGGAGGACCCTGAAGTAGTAGAGGGGGTACCTAGGTTGAGGTCCCTGAAGTATAGAGGGGGTACCTGCAGTTTGGGCTCTGAAGAGTCATTGTACAGTGTGGAGTTTACCAGTTGAGAGTTGCAGCAGCACAGGAATTTACAAAGAGCTACCTCAAGCCAGCGCAGGGCTGGAGGAAGCTATTCAGTGACTTTTGAGCAAAGCAGTGTCAGGAGTCAAGTGTTCTACAGTACTGGATCTTCTGGATTAAGGTCGAGGTTCCAGCACAGTTTTCAGTGTTACAGTATATCCAAGTGTCAGGAAGCGTTGGCTAGCGTCGGCTGGCTTCAAGACAGCGCTGACAGGCATTTTCTTCTAGAAGAGTCCCGAAGAGTACCTAGTTGAGCCAGAGGAGCATCCCACTCATTCCCTTCTCCTATCCCCAAAACATAATAAAACACACAAACCAAAGATGCCGGAATTGTCATTGTCTCAGTTCTCACACCTGGAGTTACAGCTTAAATGTGCTGGGAGTGTTACCGATAACAATGGCAGACCCACCTCAGGCCCTATGCCTGGAAAACCTGCTACATGTGCAATGGTTTAACGTATGTATTTTTTTTAAACAAATGCTGTGATGCTTTCAATAAATAATAAACTGTGTTTTTTTTGTTTTTTTTTTTAAATCTTTGATAAATTTTCTCTTCTAAATACACTTATATAAATTGCAGTAAGGCCAATCTGTGCCCATTAATTATAACAATTTCCAACAATCAGTGCTGCCTATCAGTGCCCATCAGTGCCTGCCTATCAGTGCTGCCCATCAGTGCCAATTATCATTGCCCATAAGTGCCGCCTATCAGTGCTAATCAGTGCAGATCATATAGATCTTCCTTCTACTTATTTATTTTATTTATGTTAATGTGTTACATATGAATTCCTATTTGTGGTTCTTTTGGTTATGGTTACATCCTATTTGTAGTTGTGGTTGCATCCTATTTGTGTTTTTTTTCTGCCCTAGAAAATAAAATAGTGTTAGTTCCATTTTTGTATGTCACACGATATTACTGCAAAATTTCAGTAAAAAAAAACACATTATAAGTTAATTTTAGGGGGCACAAAAACGCAATCCATTACCAAATGTTTTGGTAAAAGAGAAATGCCGAGGTTGCACTGAGTAAATAGACACCCAAACATGTCAAACCTTAAACATGTTAGTACCCAATATTTTCAATAGACTATGCTTTAAAAGCCCCCTATAGGTCATCAATTTAGTGTTTTGAAGGGGGTCCGGTGCTAGAATTATTGCTCTCTTTCCGGCTTGCGTGGCGGTATGTAACATGTGTATCGCAATCAACATTTTCTGGCTTAAGCACCCCACCGCATGCGTTTGTTTACCTTACCTGTATTTACCTAACAGAGGCTTACCTGTATGTACCTAACAGAAGCAATCTGTTTTAAAGTGGAGTTCCGGCCTCAAATACCTTTTTTAACTAAAAATACCCCTATAATACTAATCCATCGCCCTTTACAGAACTGCTATTCTCAAACTTACAAGGTGTACAGTATTGGATTTTAGTCAAAATCTTACTTTTAAAAACGCTGTCTGGGCGCGCCCATCTTGGATGCGGGCATCTGAAGCCGCAGTGAAATCTGCTGTGTCCTTCTTCCTGATTCCAGGGAGTGTTCTGGGAGTTCTTCCTGATTCCAGGTAGTGTTCTGGGAGTTCCTCCTGATTCCAGCCTCCTGGGAGTGATGATAAACAGCTCCCAGGATGCAGTACAAAGGTGGAAGTGATGTCGGTGGCCGTGGCCACAGAGGAGGGAGAAGGAGGAAGTACAATCAAAAATGCCCTGAAAATAAGGTAAGGGATCCCTGAAAAAAAATGCCCAATTGTTGATCAGCATAGCGAGCACTCCAGGAATCACTAAAGTTGTAAAATAGGCCGGAACTCCACTTTAAGGACATATATAGGCTGCCACTGCTGACCACTCCTTCAGAAATTTGCCTGACTCTCATGCTGATCCAGCATCTTTCTGAACTGCACCAAGTGTACGGATCTGGTGTTCCGACTTCACTCCATGATGACTTCACTCCATTGTTACCTGCTGCTCTTTGAAGCCAGATGCAGTCAGGCAACTATCATTTTCAGAAGGAGATCATCAATAGCAGCACCCATATGTAGCAAGGTGCTATTTCATAATGGAATCAAGGGGACATTGTTAAGCTTAACTGTAGACTAGTCGTGAGTTCCCCTTTAGTGCCCAGTACCAAGACCATTACATCACTTCCTGCCTACAGAGGAGCGGGAGCTGTTCTTCCTGAACAGAGCAAAGGAACTTGGGGCCTGTAGTCCTGCAGCCAACCCTCGCTGCACTTAAGAGCCCTGTTGGAACTGCAAACCCCAGAAAGCTGGTTCAACAAAGGATAATGGGAGAGCCTATATATTTGACTGCTTCTGGTGGGCTCACTCTCTTGGCTCGGGGACATCAGAGAGGAAAATTGGAGGCTGCTGTTCTGCCACAGTCACATTGGGACACAGCGGCCTAGCTTGTAAAGGTGATACACAGCCTGCTCATTTGTACAGCTGCACTGCAGACTCTCACACCAGGTGTGCACAGACTATCCTGTGTCCAGCGATCCTCACAGCCTTTTTCAGCATCATCCTCTACATCTGTCAGCGCACCGGCTGCCCACTGAATGACTGTTGCTCCATTTGGAAGTATAAAGAACTGAGAAGCTCATCTGGTAGTGTCGGAGATCTCATTGGTACCAGATTGTTGAGAGGGCAGCTGCCCATCCTTCTGTTTTACCTCTTTGTATAAAGACAATGCTAGCAGACATTGGTCTAACTAAACCAAAGGAAGGAATCTTTGCTTCATCACCTTACTAGTTCTGTCTGCAGATCTGACTCTGTCGCCCTTCATCACTTATCACCTTTCAAGGGCCCCAACATGCTAGCAGAAGATACTATCCTCACACTTAGGATCTAACTTTAGTTTACATCCATAACCACCTACTACTTGCTTAAAGTAACAACCCCCCCCCAACTTTTTCTTTTAAGTATCTTAAAAGATTACCCTTTGGTCCCATTGCACTACATCAGTGGTTTCAGGGGGAGCTAATGGTCTTTCTAAGCCTTTTCCCCTGCAACTAGTGTTGCAGGATCAACAGGCACCATTGGAGCACAGTGTTAACCACTTGAGCTCCGTAAGGTTTTACCCCCTTCATGACCAGGGCATTTTTTGCTATTCAGCACTGCTCTACTTTAACTGGTAATTGCGCGGTCTTGCAACATTGCACCCAAATTTTGCCATCACTGCCCTAGAAAATAAAATAGTGGTAGTTCCATTTTTTATGTCACACGATATTACTGCAAGATTTCAGTAAAAAAAAAAAAAACACTTTAAAAGTAAATTTTAGGGGGCACAAAAATGCAATAAATTACCAAGTCTTTGGGTAAAATAGCAATGCCGAGGTTGCACCGAGCAAATAGATACCCAAACATGTCAGTAACCTATATTTTCAAAAGACGACACTTTAAAAGCCCCCTATAGTTCCTTAGTTTAGTGTTTTGAAGGAGGTCCAGTGCTAGAATTATTGCTCTCATTCCGGCTTGCGTGGCAATATATAACATGTGTATCACAATCAACGTTTTCAGGCGTAGGCACCCCACCATGTTTGTTTGTAAGTACTTGCATATATGTGATGGTGGGGGTCCTCAATTTTTTTTTGGGGGGGAAGGGGGTATTTTATGTGCTTGGGTATAACTTTCATTTTTTACAATTAAAAACATTATTTTTTTCCTTAACTTTTTTTTTGTCCCCTATGTGAATATATATATTTTTTTTTTGGTGACAGGTTCCATTTATTGAGACATCCAGGGACCCCAATGTCTCCCCTCTGCTCCACTGAATGTAATGCAATGCAAATCGCACTGCGTTGCATTCTTTGCCAGCCTTGATGGCCGGGGAAACAGTCAACAGGGACCTGGAAGTGACTAGAAGGGGAGGATGTGTGTCCGTTCTTCTCCCTTCCCCCCACTTCTCTACTCAACGACCCCAGGCCCGCAGATGGGTAAATGGAGCCTGGGATACATATGCTCAGAGAGTGCAGCATTCGGGCGGGCGGCAGTCCAGGCGCCAGGTCCAAACTTCTGGTATCATTGGCGACCTGGCGCCCGGGTTTGGCGAGCCCAAGTTTAATATCACCTTAATGGGAAGATGAGGGTAAAAACACATCACAAATATACAAATGTTACAATGTTGAAACTCTTACTAAAGGTCTTACATAATATATACAAGAACAAAATGACAATGGTACAACAGTTTGGGTGTTTTTTATTTTTATTTATTTACATTGTTTCTTTCATTCCTTTACATCCTCTTTCTCCATCTTTCCTATCCAATGTCAAATACACTAAATTCAAGGGGGTCTTCAAAAAGTTTCTGCACTTTTTTTTGTTTAATATAGTTTTAAAAAAGTGGAAACTTTTTGAAAAACCCTTGTATATACAATGTATCAAAAAATATGATTATTTTTTTTACATATCTTTCTATTTACAAATGTTGAAACTACAACGTGTATTAAACAGGTAACATCTATCAGACATGAACTGTTCAGATTAAACCAGGTAGATGCTTTGGTTTGAACAACGGGAAATTGAACATTGCCCTTCACAGAGCCCCAAGGTAATTTGGCCAATGGATATTAGCAGCATTGATTTGTCACTTTTTCTCCATAAAAAAGGAAATTCGGCCACCTGTTCATGTCAAATTACAGAACATGAGATTAGACCAGTGTTTTCTTGGATCTACGTCATGAGTTGCTGTAGTGTGGGTGAGCCAGCCAAGAGCACCATAACAACAAGTGGTGAACTAGGGCCAGGGCCCTAGTTCCCCTCTTTGGTTTGAACAATGGGAAATTGAACATTGCCCTTCAGAGAGCCCCAAGTTAATTTGGCCAATGGATATTAGCAGCATTGATTTGTCACTTTTTTCTCCATAAAAATGGAAATTCTGGCACCTGTTCATGTCAAATTACATTATATGGCCAAATCCTGAGCTCAACCCTACTGAATACCTTTGGTATTAATTGGAACACTGATTGTGAGCCAGGTCTTCTCACCCAACATCAGTACCTGACCTCACAAATGGGCACAAATCCTCCCAGACACCCTCCAAAGACATTATAGGCAGTTGTGCTCTTCCAGCCTTGGAAGAGCCTCCCCTGTGTACAAAGCCAGCTCCATAAAGACATGGTTTGATGAGTTTGGAGGGGAGAAACTTGAGTGGCCAAAAAGAGCCCTGACCTCAACCCTACTGAACACCTTGGGGAAGAATTGGAACACCAATTGTGAGCCAGGTCTTCTTATCCAAAATCAGTGTGTGACCTCACAAACATTCTTTTTGTCTGAATGGGAACAAAAGCTCACAGAAACCCTCTGAAATCTTGTGGAAAGCCCTCCAAAAAGAGTGGAGAATGTTAAAGTCACAGAGGGAGGCCAACTCCATAATAATGGACATGGTTTTCAAAATGAGAGGTCCAGCTGATATAGGTGTGATGGTCAGGTGTCCACATTAGTATAACTCACAAACTATACATAGAAACATTTTTTTAAACATTTATACATTTATAATTTATTTGCATCAAACATACAGCTTACAGCTTACTGTAACATTATACATTCCCTTTAAAAGTATAACTAAAGGCAAAACTTTGTTTTTAGTTTTGGATGGTATGGAGAGGGATTAGGACCCCTGTCAGGTCTTCATTTTCATTTTTGTTTTTCTAATCCTAATCTGTTATTTTTTTATAAATATTTTTTATTATTATTTTCTTATTTTCAATGGTTTTATTTTTACTTTCATTTTTACTTTTAATGGTTGTATTTTCTATAATTACTATTGTTTTCTATACCTACCTCATTCGCCATACTCTATGTACACTTGTCTCCATCCCACTCTTTTTATTTTTATTTTTTGACCTAAAAGACTGATGCCACTATAGATTTTATCATTTAAATGTATCCTGGCCCGCCTACTGGGTCGCGCCCCATCCCGCCCATTGTTCACATAACAAGGTATATATTCCCTGTCCAAAGATGGCCCCTGCACAGCCAGACGAAGGATCATGGATGCTCTGAACGCATGCACTTCCTGCTTTTCCTCCTAACTGGATGTGATATCATCGGCCCGGAAGCCGGAACACAGCCACGAGTCTCACACCGCCGCCAAACTGCAGGCTACAGCTGCCTACAACCAGCCGCCCCACCAGACTGCTCCTACTCCGCGCTGCACCCATTAGGAAGGAAGCAGATGAACTGTCATCCTTACTACAATGATATACCCTTACCTTGAAATTCGTTTTTATGTTACCATGAATTAATTAAATAATCTGCTACACTAAGTCAGCGCCGCTCTCCTGTTTCAGGTCTTTATTGCTGTCTGTTCTTCCTATAGGGAGATTTATCCTCTCTATTTCTTATGATGACCATTATCATTGAGAGTGAAAGAAAATCACAAATCTTGGATTGTCACCAGAACAGGAGTAGAGAGGAAATTTGAGGACACTAGTTCTGGTGACAACTGGGGATTTCCTAACTATGCTGTGGCTATGGGATAGGAAGTGAAGAGAAATTTCCTCAATGGGACACATATACAGAAAAAAATGACAGATTTATAAACCCCCCGCCCCCTCCCCCAATGGAAAAAAAAAAAAACTTTTACCCTTGGTTCTATTTTACACACATTTTGAACTTTTTTTTAATAAGACACATTGCTACAAACTGGATAAAGAATATTGTTGCCAACGTATATATCATTCCTCTGTTATGGTTTAAAGCAGGCATGTCCAACCTGCGGCCTGGGGGCCACATGCAGCCCAGAACCCCAGGCAATGCAGCCCACTGCCCCCTGACAATTTTTTTTTTGCTGGGGAGGAAGGAAGTCGGGTTGGGGGCATGGCCACAGTGGCTTCCAACTAACGGTAGGCAGAGGCTGCCGCAGCAGGGCGGGAAGGGCGTGGCGGCATTTTATTATTTATATACCTTAACTATAGTATATATTTTATATGCGGCCCGAGAAAATTTCTCTACACTCAATGTGGCCCAGAGAAGCCAAAAGGTTGGACACCCATGGTTTAAAGCATCAGATTTATCACAAAGCTAACATTACAGTGGCTTTCACGGGGAGCAGTCCATTAAGTGCCCCTAAATGCCTAGGAGAGCCTATAAGTGGGCTTTAATGATCAAGAGCCCGTTCTGTTGGCTTCAGAGCAGAAGCTTTGACTGGGTCCACTTACTTAACGGGTGGTTGGTAGGCAGCATTAATGGGCTAAAGATTAAATGAATCCCTTAGACTTTTCATTGCTTGCTCTTTTGTTATCTTTCTCCAGTTGATTGGGATCTGGGCTGGTATTGCATCAATTTCTTCTGCAAACTGGTCATTAAATTCTTTTAAGATAAACTTCCAGTAATCAGAGGCATTGATGCCTGGGTCAGATTGAATGACCCAGTCTGGGTAGAACTTACGGTATTCTTTGTAACGCTCAGGGACCCATTGTGTGTACGAATTTCTGAAGCATCCATTTCCTACCACATCGGTGGAGCATATGGAGTTACATAGGACATTTGTTGCAAGGTCTTTGTATCCTGCAAGCCCCTGAGGTCGGTGCACTGATGCAAAATGCTCCGTGTGGTCATGTCCTCCAGCTTCACAAGGGACTTTACAGAATGGACATAGCTTGCCACATCCAAAAATTCTCTTAAACAGCTGATCCCGCGGATTCAGAGTGACCATGGAAAGCACATAGTCAATGTCTAGAGAATTCATCTCTATTAAAATCTCATCCACCTGTTTAGAGAAAGAGGATTGAATGTATTCAGAAAATTGCTGGGCCTTGTCATTGTTCTGGAATAAAATCACGTTCATAGCATTCCTTGGAATGACTAATTCTTTTTGCAAAAGCTTACAAAACATTTTCAAAAAGGAAGAGACATTTGGACTTTCTTGTACGGTTGGATCTTTCAAAGCATTGTTGACCACATGCGTGATTTTATGAATAATTTTTTCATGTAAATTTTTAAGGCTGCCAGGTTTCTCATACTTGTCTACTATATGTGCTTGAAGTATGTTCTTCACAAACACTTCATAATCATTGATATATATCATATATTGGTCAAAGTCGTTTAATTCCAACAAATTTTTAAGCAGTTTGAACTGGAAGAACATCCGACTACTGTATTCCTTGGAGTGTTCGCTGAGCAAAATGTCATCTACAATTTCTCTCCCAAGGTTTTTATAGATAAATTCCACTATCGCTGGTTTCAGGCAAGAATGGCAAAAGTCCTCTGCCCTCTTTTTACATTGATCTTTCTCAAGGAATATATTCCTAAAGGTCGCGAGATACTGAGGTTTTAACTTCTCCAAGCTGATTCTCGGGTCATTTTCTTGAATGAAGTTCTCGTGCATCTTCTGGAACATGGGAGCCGCTCTCCCCAAGACATGAAGTTTCAAGTCTAACTCAAACTTAGGTGATATATGGAGTTTCTGAGCAGCACTTCCTTGGAGTTCTTTGTTTACCATATTTAGGAGTTCTTGGCAATAGGTGTCATGGTAATCCTCTTTTGTGTTCATTTTAGCAATGACGTGCAATTTGTACTTGAGCAGCACTGCATTCACATACTTATTCATTTGAACCTGGCGATTATCAGGATATTTGTTTGAGATTGTTTTAGAGGCTGCGTTGTACCAACTTGCGTCAAAGTGCTCTGGCTGAGCTGCAAAGCATTTCTTTTCATAATCTTTCAAGTTGTGTATATTGTGCAACTTCATAGTCACGGTTCCTACGCTGTGCCTCATGTCCGTTCTAAGTTGGTGTAGGATTTCTTGATCAATGTTGCGTGTATGCAGGCTAATCAGTTTTATTTCCATAAATGTTTCATTCCATATTTTCTCAAACTCTTCATCGTGACTAAGCAAGTCTTCACAGTTTTTGAGGGTTTGATATTTGCTTGCGGCTTTCTTTTCAATAACTTCCATAAATGAATTCTGATATGTTTGAATCACAGCCTTCCCTCTCTGAATTTGGCAATATTCATTTAATCTCTGCTTTACATCATCTTCAAGTTGTTTCCTTAGAGAGCTTACGCTCCTGAAAAATTCTTCTCTGTATCTTTCTAGCAGATGGGCATTTTCAGATCCACCGTCAAAATACCTTTCTAAAGCTTCCCGTATGATGTTCTCCTCTCTCTGTAGTATCTCGTACATATTATTAGTTAGATCTGCGCTTGGCTCATTCTGTGAATTTGGTTGATTCCGGATTATGTTTTCTGTCTCCTGCATCCATTTAAACATGACTTTGCTGAAGTTCCATTTCAGCTCATTATACTTAACGTGTAGTTGATCATAGGCATCTGCCACCAGGCTGTTTCTGAAATTGAAGATAAAGTTTTCATATTGCACGGCCTCCCACAAGCTTCTTATCCATTTAGAAAACTCGCTCCAGCTTTGGGCCTGTCTTTTAGATGTTTTCATGACATGTAGCAGGTATTTTTTAAATTCATAAACCTTTTCACTGTAACCTGTACTTACAGAGGACATTGGTGGAACACCATGCCAGAGACCAGGAATGTACCAGCTATGGTTCTCATGGTCAGCATCCAGAATATCAGAAAAAAACATGACCCCGTTCTTTTTTTCCATCTTTGCTGCAGTCCTTGTCATTTTATCAAGATCCTCCATAATCTTCTTTCTATCTCTTAAGCATTTCTCACTAGCAGCAACATCTGCGACATTCTGATGTAGGAAGTAGTATTTGGGTTTCTTGCCAATAGTATCCATCCTTAGAAATGCATGGACTACAATCTGTAAAATATCCTGCATTTCTGCTGCATGTTCCATGGAAAAGTTTATAATCGTAATGTCACTCAAACCAACCACTAGGGTTGCAAATTCATTGTCACGTTGGTTAGATCCATCCAAGGAAGACATCTCCGGAGCTCTTAAACCTTCTGTGTCAAGTACTAAAATGAAAGAACAGCCTAGCTCCTGCTGAAAGTTCTCTTCAACTTTAAGAAGTGTCATGAAGGCTCCTCTTGTACATCGCCCACTGGCCACTGGGAACTGCAAGCCAAACATGGTATTCAGAAGGGTAGATTTCCCTGTGCTTTGTACCCCCAGGACAGTTATAACTCTAATTCGGCATTGGCCTCCTGTTCTCTTATCTAGCTCACTCAAAACATTTGTTATCCACTCCAGTGGTATACATGAGGCATCTCCATCAATCAGTTCCAGTGGCAAGCCATCCAGTAAAAGCTCTGCCACAATTTCTGGGAGCTTGTTAAATTTCCGTTCCTCATTTTGAATCTTGTTATTTTTCAAAAGATTGCATTCGGCATCATAAAACTGACCCAACTCACGTATGAAGTGCTCGACACCAAGAGAGCTCTTGGACATAATTAGGTCTATCTGTTCAATTTCTGCTATAGCTGAGCTGTCTTTGGCTTTGTACTGGTTCTTTAATTTTAATAGGTTGGTTCTAGCAATTGAATCAAGGAAAATCTTCATCCATTTCATAAAATAGCATCGCTCTAAGCGATTCTTCCCTGATATCGACTCTATGAAGGCAACAATGCCTGCAGATGGAGTATGCCCATACTGCCGTCTAATTAATTCTGTCCTTGTATTTTCAAGTTTTTCCCTGTAGTGTTGGGAATTTTCGTCCCCTTGTCGTCTCATTCTACATATTTCTGTTCTTGTTCTGGCCAGTTCTTTACACAGATCCCCCTGTAGCTTCATTGTTTCTTCTTTATACCCTGCTACGTCATAAATTCTTTTAGTTATTTTTAATGCTTTCTCTTTGGCTGACTGACATTCTTTGGAGAGCTCATCTACATGGATTCCAAGTTCACAAGCGGTCTCTGCCATCTTCTCCAAGGTGACCTGCATGGTGGGCTTGTCAATGACCTCTTTCATTATGTTCTGTATGCGTCTAACCAAATCTGCATCATTCTTATTCTTCTTTTCTATTAAATGCCTGGCATCCATTTTTAATGCTGACTTCAATAACTGTAACATACAGTCATTTATTTCCAGGTTTTGGGAAACAAAAAAATATTTTGTGTTGGCACCTCCGAGCTTGGACAACTGCGTGAACTCCATCTCACTAACACTGTCTGCAAATATAAAAACTGCAGACGATATCTGGGTTAGGAAGCTGAACTGTGTCCAATAAGAAGAGATTTTGCCATGTAGGTTTGTAACTGCAATGGGCTCTGGAAAAATGTCTGAGTTTCTTTGACCAACAGGCAAATACCAAGACATTTCTACTAAGCCATTGGAGAGTTTTTTTTTAACGTATCCACCTTCCATGTCCCGGTGTATGAAGAAATTATGATACTGCTGGGGTGGTGTTAGAATTTGGTTCAGGATGGCAGATTTGGATAAACTGCAATTTTCCAGCCTCACAAAAGAAAAAAATGGCATCTGGATATTCACCACATTGTCTTCCCTAAATCCATTCATATCTTCTAGTGAATGGGGTTTCCATTTTTTAACAATGTCCCTCAATGCCCATAACATGAAGGTGCATTCCGAACCTTTACAAGCTGGGAGAAGCAGTGGTACAGCAAACTGACACATAGACAGTTTTGTCACAATCTCCTGTTGTAAAAAGCTGTCTGAGCAATGCAGAAGAATGCAAAGGACATCTAGGGGATGGACATCTCCCGAATGGTCTAGGTCTGTACTTTCAGATGATGGATTTGTAAAGTCTATGCTCAGATCCACTTCTGATTCCTCTATATGTACTCTCCGCGCATTCACATCTAGCGACATAAGCTTTCTTAAGAAATACCATGGAGACTCTTTTTTAGAACGAAGTTCGATGTTTTCCAGACACTCACATCCGATTGTTAGAATTTTACTGACAGTCATCTTCGACTTCTTGTACTTTTCCATTCCCAACCAGCAGAGAATCTTATCAAAAATTCCATTAGTGTCTGGAGGATCTGGAAAAAGAAGAAATAATTATTATTAGATGCCTAACCAATTGACCTCTGGAATATTTACCCTCCCTTTATCACCAGGCCATTTTTTGCGATTCGGCACTGTGTTATTTTAACTGACAATTGCGCAGTCATGCAAAGCTGTAACCAAATAAAACGTATGCCTTTTTTTTTCCTACAAAGAGAGCTTTCTTTTGGAGGTATTTGATCATCTCTGCATTTTTTTATTGTTTGCGCTATAAAAAAAAAAAAAAAAAACACAGCAATTTGGAAAAAACAAAATACCCTGTAAAAAAATGTAAAAAATCTAATTTCTTCAAAAATTTGGGCCAATATGTATTTTTCAACATATTTTTGGTAAAAATAAAAACCCCAATAAGAATGTATTGATTGGTTTTTGCAAAAGTTATAGTTTTATTTAATAATATTTTTCTTTTTACTATTAATGGCGGCGATCAGCAATTTATAGCGGGAGTGTGATATTGCGGCAGACATTTGGACAATAACTGACACTTTTGACACTTTTTGGGGACCAGTGACACGAATACAGTGATCAGTGCTAAAAAAATATGCACTGTCACTGTAATAATGACACTAGCTGGGAAGGGGTTAACAACAGGGGGAAATCAAAGGGGTAACTGTGTACCTAACCAGTGTTTTTCTAAATGGTGGGAGGTGCTTTTACTAGGGAAAGACATGGATCCTAGTCCCTGCTTTGCAGAGACACAGAGTCCATGCCTTCCCTCCTGTGGAACAGCGATCTGCCTTGTTTACATTGGCAGATTACTGTTCTGCCTCTCTACCTTGCGGCATTGCTGCGTGCTCACTCTCAAGCCGCTGCTCTATGTGTCCTTAAGACACATAGAACCACGGCTCGCCCCCTCACTGCTCTCTCCTCATTGGCTCACTGGCTGTGATTAAGAGCAGTGAGAGCCAATGGGGTAAGAAGACTTCAACCTTTAGAACCACTTTAACCAATGCTGAGCATTGTACTATAGACTAAGCAACTGATATAAGCAAATATATAGCAATATTTCTCTACAGCAACAGAGCAACTGAAAAAGAGAAAAAAATTGGTGAGTTTTGCAATTTTTTTTATGTCACCTTCGAACAGGGGCTTTTCAAACACTTTTTTATTTTTTTTTAAATACACTTTTCAAATTTTTTATGCAAAAAAGCACAATACATAACCGATTTTTTTGTAAAATATAAAAAATGATGTCACGCCGAGTAAATAGATACCAAACATGTCATGTTTAAAATTGCGCACACCCGCACAACAGTGACAAATAAAGTATATTTTACTATCCATAGGCAAGGACTTAAAAGTCTTTTCAGGTTACTGCTTTAGATTTACAGAGGAGGTCTAGTGCTAGAATTACTGCCCATGATCCCACATTTGCTGCGATACCCCACATGTGTTGGACGATCGCGGTTTGCGCGTGTGTGAGACCGACGCATGCTTTTGCCTTTCTGCGCTAGCACAGGGGGCGGGAGCATGTTAAAAAAAATTTTTAAATATTCATTTATCTATGTATTTATTTTTTACACTGTTGCTTAAAAAAAACATTTTTTATTACTTTTATTGCTGTCACAAGGAATGTAAACATCCTTGTGACAGCAGTAGGCATGTGACAGGTACTCCTTATGGATGGATCTGGGGTCTATAAGACCCCAAATCCCTCCTTTGCATTTTTTAAGGCATTCAAAACACCAAGATCTGTGTTTTTGAATACTTTCAATTTTCAAAAAATGGCGCTGTTAAGATACTGGTAACCCGGAAGTGATGTCACATAGTTACATAGTTAGTCAGGTTGAAAAAAGACACAAGCCCATCTGGTTCAACCAAAAAAAAAAACAGTATTGAAAACTCAACCATACAATCCCATATACACAATCCTATACCTGCAGTTGATCCAGAGGAAGTAGAAAAAACCCAGCAAAGCATGATCCAATTTGCTACAGCAGGGAAAAAAATTCCTTCCTGATCCCCTGAGAGGCAATCAGATATTCCCTGGATCAACTTTACCTAAAAAAAATGTTAGTACCCACTTACTGTATATTAAGTACACCCAGAAAATAATCCAGACCTTTTTTAAAGCAATCTAGTGAAATAGCCAGAACCATCTCTGGAGGGAGTCTATTCCACATTTTCACAGCTCTTAACGGTGAAGAAACCTTTTCCGTATTTGGAGACAAAATCTGTTTTCCTCTAGACGTAAAGAGTGCCCCCTTTTCCTCTGTGTTGACCTTAAAGTGAACAACTCAACAACAAGTTCACTATATGAACCCCTTATGTATTTATATATGTTGATCATATCCCCCCTATCTCCTCTTCTCAAGAGAGAATCAATTCAGTTCCTCTAATCTTTTCACATAGCTGAGCTCCCCCATGCCTCTTATCAGTTTGGTTGCCCTTCTCTACACTTTCTCCAGTTCCCCGATATCCTTTTTAAGAACTGCTGTCCAAAACTGAACTGCATATTCCAGATGAGGTCTTACTAATGATCTGTACAGGGGCAAAATTATATCTCTCTCTCTGGAGTCCATTCCTCTGTTAATACAAGAAAGGACTTTGCTTGCTTTGGAAACAGCAGCTTGGCATTGCATGCTATTATTAAGCTTATGATCTACCAGAACACCCAGATCCTTCTCCGCTATGGATTCCCCCAGTTCTACTCCCCCTAGTATGTATAATGCATGCATATTCTTAGCTCCTAAGTGCATAACTTTACATTTATCAACATTAAACCTCATTTGCCACATAGTTGCCAATGAAACAGTGCATTGAGGTCAGCTTGTAAGTTGGAGATATCCTGTAAAGAAGTTATTCCACTGCAAAATTGGTGTCATCTGCAAAGACTGAAATTGTACTTTTAATCCCAGACCCCTATCATTTATAAAGATATTAAAAAGTAAGGGTCCCAACACTGAACCTTGGGGTACACCACTGATAATCTTAGACCATTCAGAGTAAGAATCATTAACCACTACTCTCTGAATTCTATCTTTTAGCCAATTTTCTATCCAATTACAAACCAATCTTTCCAAGCCAGTAGACTTTACCTTACACATTAGCCATGTGTGGGGAACTGTGTCAAACACTCTTGGAAAATCCAAGTATACTACATCCACAGCCACCCCTCTGTCCAAGGTTTTACTTACCTCCTCATAAAAAGAAATCAGTAATGAATGTAATTTCATTGCTTCCGGGTTACCATAGCGGTGGCCCAATCAATGTAGATCCCGGCTTTCTTCGGGTCTCTGAATACCCTGCAGACGTGCCAGCGGTGGGACGGTAGTGCCTGAGCGAGCCGTGGAAGGCAACGGGATGGGGGGAGTCCCCCCTGCTGCTTGTAATAACAACCGTGCAGCTGATTAGCTGCTCCGGTTGTTATTACAAGGGAGCCAACCCTTGGCTCTAAAAAATGGTACCGTAGGTGCAGACATCATCCTGGTACAACCACTTCAAGTCAAATGACGTACCAGGTATGTGATTTGGTGGCAAGTAGTAAAGTGATTGTAAACGTTCAGATTAAAAAAAATGAACAATCATGTTATAACTTACCTGCTCTGTGCAACAGTTTTGCACAGAGTAGCCCTGATGCTCTTCTTCTTGGGTCCCCCACCAGTTTTCCTGGCTCCTCCTCACCGCCGAATGCCCCCATAGCAAGCTGCTTGCTATGGGGGCACTTGTGTGTGCTCACTCGCGAGCTGGCTCAGCTCCACCCCCCCCCTCCATTGGTTGTGATTGACTGCATCAGGAGCCAATGGCTGCTTTGTCTGAGCCAATAAGGAGAGAGAGAGAGAGAGAGCCTCTGCTCTAGTGCATATTGCTGGATTAAGATCAGCTCAGGTAAGTATAAGGAGGTGCTCGGGCGAAAGCTGCATACTGAAGGTTTTTTTGTAGCACCCTCCTAGGTAGGTGCTAGGTAAAAGCATATATTGCTCCTTCTGCTTATCAGGGGAGCTGATCTATTAGGTTGCCTGTCACATGTTTCCAGGTGTGATTCACTGGGTCTGAGGGAGTGTCCCATACTGGATCCAATGAGGGAGCTCATTTGACAGTGGAGGAAACACAGCCAGTGACATATTAGCTTTTATGGGAGTCCCAGGGGGAGGCATTCTTGCAGTGCATCCTGGGATTGCTCATAAAAGCTGAGGGGACATGTGACAGGGCATCTTTGGCGGGGAGCAGAGTCCCAGGAGGAGGCTGATGGCTGCCTCTCCTCCTGCTGTGTATGAGGAAAGTGGTCTTAGGCGGTCGGCCTAGTGAACCAGGTGTGGAGCTGAGCTTCAGAAGATCCAATGGAGCTGATAGCGGAGCTGCTGGCAGAGTCTCTCGGGAAAAACAGTGTCCGTGAGTACCAGGAGATTTGCCAAAGGGTCTGCCCAGGAAGGGGGACCACTCCAATGAAGTCAGGGGATCAGGGAGCCAGCTCACAGAGAGAGAGTTACAGTAAAGGGGGTGCCGTGTAGAACCCTGAAGAATAGGGATAAAGGGGGTGACAAGTAGGGCCCTGAAGAGCGATTCACAGAGTAATACAGTTCATTAAGTTATCCTTTACTGCAGCGGCAAGGTGAAGCAGTGGCCTTGCCGCACTCAGCTATACTTAGATGTCCCAGCAAATTGTGCATAGTTATTCAAGTTGGAGTATCCCACTCATCCCTTCTCCTATCCAGGTTCTCAAATAAAACCACAAAAATTAAAACTCCTAGACTGTTTCCTGACTGAGCCAAGTACTTTGCACATAATTTATTGTCAAGTTGTTGCTATGGGTAACCCAGGGGAATCCATAACCAGCAGCTCCCACTGGAGTAGTGCTACATTTACATGAATGCAGAGACAACCTTCAGCCTTTAGAACCACTTAATCTGTGTCTTCCTATTTGTTTGCAGTTCAGGTTTAGGACCTCATGCTCACTTGTGGACATACTTTTAGGGCATATTTTGCCAAAAAAAACCCTACATGTCTCATTTGTTCCAATCCACAGCTAGGTGCAAGTTGTAAGGTACAGTTGTTTTGCTCGTGTATCTCTGCAACACTCATCTTCAGCCTGGCACTGACATGGAAGGTAAGGATAAGCTAAGGTTTGAACCCACGGAAACTGTCACACGATACCAGGCCAGTGGCCAAGTTAGCTGCAGTCTTTGAATTCTGCTGAATTTCCAAAGGTACAGGGATGCTGGTGACACCATTGACCCCAATATGGCCACATGGCCATGCATGTTCAGTGAAATTGACCCCTGGATGCTGGCTAGAACTCATGGTACTGCTTAAAGCAGAGTTCCGGGCACAGAATAGTTTTTTTTATTTTAATGTCCCCCAAACAGTGACCCTTACACCACCATATATCCGCTAATCCTGTTTCTTAGACTGGAATAATCTTTTTGCAAGTATGAAATCTTACTTTATAAAATTTTGGACGAGCGCCGCCATCTTTCTTGTGGATCGCCGAGTCCATTGTGGGGAAAGGTCTTCCCTTCTTCCTCATTCGAGTGGGCGTAGGCCTGTGAGTCGAGCGCGAAATCTCACGTATGCCCAGTACTATGCGATCGGCATAGTACTGGTTTCCGTAGGGACGGTGTTGTGACAGAATGCTATACCCCCTCAGATTGCTATACCCTCGTCACTTCCGCCTGGGTGTGCATGCGCACAAGGCATTCTGGAGGTCCGCTGAGAAGAGTTCTTACAGGGGGCGGAAGAGTTCTTACAGGGGGCGGGGTGGGAGGCGGTAGATGCAAATATCATCTAGTTCTTACAGGGGGCGGGGAGGATTAGTAGACATCGAGATCTTACAGGGGGCGGGGCAAGGAGGATTAGGAGACTTGCGGCCGTGTAATAAATGTATTTAAAAGTAGTTCCTTCGGTACCGCTGTATACTAAATAATAAAATAATAATAAATAATGAATATTACTATTAAAAAAAAAAATTATATATACACACATATTCCTTCGGTACTGCATACTAAGTAACAAAATAATAATAATAAAATAATGAATATTAGTATTAAAAAAAATATATATATATACACACATATTCCTTCGGTACTGCATACTAAATAATAAAATAATAATAATAAGATCTCGATGTCTACTAATCCTCCCCGCCCCTGTAAGAACTAGATGATATTTGCATCTACCGCCTCCCGCCCCGCCCCCTGTAAGAACTCTTCCGCCCCCTGTAAGAACTCTTCTCAGCGGACCTCCAGAATGCCTTGTGCGCATGCGCACCCAGGCGGAAGTGACGAGGGTATAGCAATCTGAGGGGGTACCGGCAATGTTAGAGGAAATCGCGCGATAAGAGCGGCCGGCCGCCTACGTGACTGCACAGTGCATCTTGGGAGCGCCGAGTAAGAGCTCCCAGGACGCATTGCGGGACCGGAAGTGACGGGGAGAGCCGCGGCTCTGGAGGGAGGAAGTCGATGGAAAGGTGAGTATATAATGCTCTCTAAACAGGTAAGGGGAAAAAAAAAAAACGGGAATATCCAATTCAGGCTCAGCAAAGGGTAAGGAGGACCATGCAGTGAATTATACAAAAACGATTCTGTGCCCAGAACTCCGCTTTAACTGATCAAACTTATTATATGCGCCCATTCATTGCAGGAGCAACAACTGTGCAGTGCAGATGCTGGATGACATGACCAGCCAGAAGACTGCTAGATTTACTCTATGTATTATTTTATTTGAAAAAACAAACGGATGCAATGTTTACATGATAAATATTTATAGTCATTAAAAAGCCAGAGGTTCACATTTCTTACCCATGTCATGAGGATCTGCCATCTTTGCCGACTCTATGGGAGTGTTCCCCCCGGTGATCACACCAGGACAGGAGACTCTCTGTGATGGCTGCCTTCTGAGCCTTGGTTCCCTTGGCCTTGGTTCCCTAGGAGGGGTCAGAGATTTTTTCGGTTTTGGTGGAACACAAGGGCGAATATTCACGGGGGCTGACCCTAAGTAAAAAAAAAAAAAAAAAGTCATCAGATTTGATTTTCTATAGACAGTCCATTTATTATATTACCAACTTTTTTTTTTCATTATTTGCAAAGTGTAAAACAGAACTGTTTTAAATTCTTTTTGAAAAATGTAAAATTGCATATACACGTATAATGTATATATCTATACAGCAATTTGTAATTATAAAGTCATTGTAATATACTATATATATATATATATATATATATATATATATATATATATATATATATATACAGTGCATTGCGAAAGTATTCGGCCCCCTTGAACTTTTCGACCTTTTGCCACATTTCAGGCTTCAAACATAAAGATATAAAGCTAATTTTTTTTGAAGAATCAACAACAAGTGGGACACAATCATGAAGTGGAACGAAATTTATTGGATATTTCAAACTTTTTTAACAAATAAAAAACTGAAAAATTGGGCGTGCAAAATTATTCAGCCCCCTTAAGTTAATACTTTGTAGCATCTACTTTTGCTGCGATTACAGCTGTAAGTCGCTTGGGGTATGTCGCTATCGGTTTTGCACATCAGGAGACTGAAATTTTTGCCCATTCCTCCTTGCAAAACAGCTCGAGCTCAGTGAGGTTGGATGGAGAGCGTTTGTGAACAGCAGTTTTAAGTTATTTCCACAGATTCGCGATTGGATTCAGGTCTGGACTTTGACTTGGCCATTCAAACACATGTTTATTTGTGAACCATTCCATTGTAGATTTTGCTTTATGTTTTGGATCATTGTCTTGTTGGAAGACAAATCTCCGTCCCAGTCTCAGGTCTTTTGCAGACTCCATCAGGTTTTCTTCCAGAATGGTCCTGTATTTGGCTCCATCCATCTTCCCATCAATTTTAACCATCTTCCCTGTCCCTGCTGAAGAAAAGAAGGTCCAAACCATGATGCTGCCACCACCATTGCTCCATCATTCATCTGAAACTTTGAATGACGCCAAACGAAATTCCTCCCTAACTGGCCACCATTTTGGGAAGGCAGCCATCTTAAGGACTCTGGTAACGACCATTTTAAGCTAGCAGCCATCTTAAGTGTGGTAAATATACCTTGCTGTTATTTGATATTATTTATTATCATTTATTTCCTTCCTTACATGTTTTACATTTCATGCTAAAGGGTAACGAGATTACAGTCCCAGCCGTATTCACCATATGTAGATTTTTCTTTAAAAACTGATTTTTGTTTTTATACATTTTTATTAATATCAGATTTAGCGCATATTGGTGTATTAGTCTCTCGTTTTGCATGGCCTATTCTCGCTCCATCTGCAGTGGAGTGACTGTCGGCTTCGCAATTCGCAGACAATTGTGGTCGGATTATATAGCACACTTAAATATGGTTTATGCTACTACATCTGGGAAAACGTAATCTTGCTTTATTTTTACTTTCATCATTGAGCTAAATATCACATTGCATTTATCGTTTTAAGTTTGTGTTTTATGTAAAGTTATCTTTTTGTGTCATCTCAAGTCTGATCATTTATTGTGAATACATGTCTTGTTAATAAATATTCTTATATATTCCATACTGTAGACTGTTTTCACTAAGATTGGTATATGCTTTTAAAAATAAATTTATTGATTAAAAAGAATTCGCTACATATTGATTTGTGGAAATAAGTTGAGATTCTCCTACCTTACAGATCTTTGCTTATTGACATATGTAGACACTGTTATATTCAGAGCAGTATAAATATTCTGACATAATGGAGGCCCCAGCAAGATATCATTAATTTCTAACATATGCCAATCATAATTTTGATCATGGTGACATAATTAATAACTTTGCAAAAAAAAAAAAAAAAATTTTAAATTTTTTTTTTTATTAATTGTGAATTTGATAGAAACGCCCTAAAAATGTCTACAGAAGGTAAGGTTCACGTTGCCAACTCTGGCAAGGTGTCAGTCCCTAGTGGTAATACCACAGCCTAAGTAGATTCGGCACAGATCTAGAATATGTGGAAACACCTCTCTGAGTCTGAAAAGGTGAAATATGTAAAGGCTGGTTGGAGTCATATCAAATTCCTCAGAAGTCGGGCCAAATATGGGCACCTGACATGGGTAGAGGAAAACCTGATGTATGAACTCACCAATAGCTTCTCTAACACCAAAGACGCCAGGAAGCGTGATCACATACTTTTAGAGTCATGGTCAATCTTATTGTAGCTCTGTGAGGAACTGAACCAGAAGGCTCAGCAGAAAAGGAATTTAGTAAAGTTCCAATGTCCACTCCAAATAAATGAGAGTGAGATAAGGAACCTCCTTGAGCAGGTGAAAGTGACCTCTATTGGGACACATCAGTTAAGAGAATGTAGCGAGAAACTGCAGAATTAAGTAGAACTGTGGCAGAAGTCTTATCAAGAAAGCTTTAATGAAAGCAACCATTTGAAAGAGAAATGTAAACGATTAATGCAAGAATTAGGAAGTTTTGAGCAAGGAAAAATGTTTTCTAGCAAAAGTTGCCAAGTAACCAGCAGTGAAAAATGTAGTTGCCGAGTAACCAGCAGTGGAAAAAAAAGTGTAACAGTTCAAATCAGGACAGGAACTCATCAGTAAATAAATAGGAGAGTTCCAAAAGGCTATGGTGTCCATGCAAAAGGGTAATGCTTATCAGTCCTGCATTAAAATGAAATAATTAATCATAGACCCAGATATGATTCCCAGTCTGATGGTTATGACCCAGGCAAGGGGGGGAGTCAGGCAGAGAGTCCACATCCTACCCCAGTCATCTTCTAAACATAGGAGGGCAGAAATTGGGCAGCCATGCATAAATAGGTATGAGTCATATCAAGGTCACCGCAAAAAGATGAGCACCCCTAAAAAGATACCGAACACCTCCAGAATTATACGTTTTTAAAAAGAGTACTGTCCCTATTTTTGTTAAGAAAGGGTCATTAGACATTACTGATCATCTTAAGGCCTATGAAAACACCCTTTCTATATTGGGCCTGTGGGATGTAATTTAAAATTTGGCCCATACAATAACCTTAACGCTGCTAGAGCTGCTATCTCCAACCAAAAATGTACACAGCACCAAAGCCCCACTGAATTTTTGGCTGTACTTAAAAGTGCCTACCACTTACCAATGAAGGAGCCTGAGTACAACCACCCAGAACTTAAATACCTGTGCTTTGAGGCATTGCCTACGTACATAATAATAGGTTTGGCAAAGGACTACAAGTTGGGGTGTTCACTGTAATGGTTGGTAAAAGAGAGCGACAATTTGTACTCCATCCAACAGACCGGTGAATACAAAGGAAGGCATGAGCCTGTCACCAAAATTGTGGCAGAAACGCATCTTTCTTCTCAACACTCACACTGAAAAAAAAAAAAAAAGGAGCAAGATTTTATACCGGATACCTCAAGAAGGACACTGGACCTCCCACCAATTAGGAGGGGGTAACAGAGGCCACTTCAGGATTTCACTCCAAGGGGACAGGGCCCAAGGTTTAAAAGAATCTCTAGGGAGTATCCCCAAAGAGCCCAATTTACCCCTGAGGATGGAAACCCTCGCCATGCCCAATATCCTCAATAAGAGGGGGACACCCACAAATAAATAGGGATTTGCCCCATCTTAGGGTTCCCCAAAATCCTCAGGAAGATCGAGAGACATTAAGCCCCAGACTCCACGCCAGAACCGAGCAAGTGGTTCTGATGGGGATCTGTCCAATCTGACTGAGCCCGAGAGACATAGGCAGTGCAGTAGGCAGAGCCAACAATCCAATTCTGAAGAGGTTTTCAGCAGAGTAGATGCCAAGTTGGATCAGATGATCACTTGGTTCACTCAGGGCACTGCAGCCCAGAACCAAAATAATTCCTCTTTAGGAACAAATCCTGTGGCCAGCCAAGGGCCACAAAATCCTTAAATGCCCAAATGGCCAGGAATCAGAGGGATACACTGAATGGAGGCATAGGAGGCAGAGGTTCTAACACCATTTTATCCCCAGGTCACAGTATTGAGGATCCTGAAATCCCTGCCA
The DNA here is from genome assembly GCF_965119305.1 of Pelophylax lessonae. Taxonomy (NCBI): domain Eukaryota; kingdom Metazoa; phylum Chordata; class Amphibia; order Anura; family Ranidae; genus Pelophylax; species Pelophylax lessonae. Next base: position 35,730,234 of record NC_138773.1, on the reverse strand, counting down.
GGGGATCTTGGTTGTTAGATACTAACTACCCTCCTATTTTTCAGTGGTCACTTCATCCCTCTGACTCAAACAGGTCGCTCAAAGCGGGCATATTTAGAAAAAATCACCAATGACGGTGATACCAAGGAGGATCATACCCTAATGACGTAATGAAGTCAAGAGGTTAAAGGTTGTATACGGTAACCAAGAAGGAATCCTCAATGTCAGGTAGTTTTGTTGCCTACAAAATATTGCATTGATGCCCCAAAGGGGGAGATATTATATTTTTCCTCCCAAGCAATAGGTAAATTCTAACAAAATATTGTATTACTGTACAATTGTTCAATGTGTGGTATCCATGGCGATGAATACATCCCCATGTTAATGAGCCCCAGAAGTCAGTCTTCCTAGGAAAGGTTGCATATATAGTCTCACCTTCCTTGGTGGTCAGATAAAGACTGATCACACGGTGGACTAAAGGAGGACTCTGAGAAATTTTAGGATACCAACCTCACATTGAAATGTCAATTGATAAGAATATATATATTCATACTGTATGTTCCATCCAATAGGAGGAGATTAACCTTCCATTCCAGGTCGTTGATTGGTACAGACGATGATGTTTACCATAAACGCGGCGATCGGATGGGTCATATTACTCCTTGGAGCCCAGCTCAGAACGGAACCCCTCATTAAATCGGGTCCTTCTTTAGGACTCATGCTGCGAGACGCCCTAGATTCTTGTTGATGGAGAGGAAGATTTGTTTTAAGAGATCTTTGTGGATTTGATCCGAGGATATCCACTGAGAGAAATCGCACTACCTCCTGTTGTCAGTTGAAGGAGATATGAGAATGGTGCATTGCATATGTGAGCAAAACTCAGTCTAGAAGTATGACACTCTAGATTATGCTGAGTCCATTCATTATCCAACCAACGTTCAAAGAGATTTCTTGGATTCCTGATTATCAACATTGTTTTACTGCGTTTTGAATGGTATTTGCCAATACCATCGCAGTAGTTAATTTCTGTATCTATCAAAACTTTGCAAGCTGAAGATGGAGATTTCAAGGAAAATTTTAGTTTCTTTACTAGGAGATCGAAATTCAAAAGACTTATGAGGAACAGTTGTGACATAGCTAACAATAGCAAAGTCGCTACGAACTTACACTTGGAACTGCTTTTTCATTTCTCCGCCTTGCTTAAAAGTTATTATGAACAATCCCCAATATGAACTACTCTCTTATAAAAAGAGGACAAGACATTCTTTTTCTTTTCTTTCTCCTGAGCTTCTTCCCAGATATTTCTAAGGTTGTCCACCTGAATACTGGGAAGAAGGGGGGGGGATATGTCAGGATTATTGGGGGAGATTAAATAAAAGAAAAATGGAAATATGTCATATTCTGTTTTATATAGAAATTTTGAGCAGTGGCGTCCATGTTGTAGAAGGTCACTGAAAGTTCAAATCTCCTTCTAAGCAATATGCCTATTCAGGAGATTCTTAAAAGGTTTACACAGACATGCTGTTAAATAAATAGATAGCCTGTTGACTTTCTTTAGATAAAGTCTAGCTGACGCTATACCAAAGTAATCTTATATGTGTGTGGGACCATAAAACACCGGTCAAGTATTCTGTGTTTAAACTCATTTAGAAATAAGATTTACAGATACATTATAAGTCTATATAAAAGAATATTAAGAATTAAGTATATATATATGAATAACATACATAGATATGTAGGAAAACTTTATATATCATAGGTGTCATTCTTGCTAAATTCTAGCTTTAACTGATATTGATGACTGATCACTGCATGTCAAGAAAGGCTTCAGTAAACCTTTGTAAATTGTAAGAGTGGTCATAAAACTTTTCTGACCTTGCCAGAAGTCTAGTCTAGAAGGTCTGGGATTATAGGCTCTTTGTCAATATAAGGTTTATTTGTTATATTGCTATATACTGAATCTAAGAGCAATACAATACTGCCATCTTTGGTGACTGATACTAAGTGAAGTCTTTGGGTTTAGACAGTCATTTCCAATATATATAAATATATATTAATAATAGATTCTTTTTAAATGGTGTTACCAGATTCAATCCTTACTTAGATACATGATGGATATATTAGATGGATATGTGTATTATGAGAGTATGGACAAGTTTTTATGATTATTACTCTTAACTATAAAGAAATCATCATTTAATTTTAATATCCAAAATAATGGAGGCGTGACAATGACCTCATCAGTTAATGAATAAGATGTCCCAACCAATGGGGATAAAGTTCATCCTTCTGGGTTTGACTTATGGTAATTTTACAGCCCTTTTGTTCAATACAATATAAAAAGGGAAACCCAGATGTGAGAGACACATTACGACAACACTCATTACACTTACAACATACACGCTACTCACATCCATACATATACTCATCTATACATACTCCATTTTGCTCCATCGTTCATCTGAAACTTTGAAAGGACGCCAAACTAAACTCCTCCCTAACTGGCCACCATTTTGGTAAGGCAGCCATCTTAAGGACTCTGGTAACGACCATTTTAAGCTAGCAGCCATCTTAAGTGTTGTAAATATACCTTGCTGTTATTTGATATTATTTACTATCATTTATTTCCTTCCTTACATGTTTTACATTTCATGCTAAAGGGTAACGAGATTACAGTCCCAGCCGTATTAACCATATGTAGATTTTTCTTTTAAAAACTGATTTTTGTTTTTATACATTTTTATTAATATCAGATTTAGCGCATATTGGCGTATTAGTCTCTCGTTTTGCATGGCCTATTCTTTCTCGCTCCATCTGCAGTGGAGTGACTGTCGGCTGCGCAATTCGCAGACAATTGTGGTCTGATTATATAGCACACTTAAATATGGTTTATGCTACTACATCTGGGAAAACATAATCTTGCTTTATTTTTACTTTCATCATTAAGCTAAATATCACATTGCATTTATCGTTTTAAGTTTGTATTTTATGTAAAGTTATTTCTTTGTGTTACCTCAAGTCTGATCATTTATTGTGAATACATGTCTTGTGAATAAATATTTTTATATATTCCATACTGTAGACTGTTTTCACCAAGATTGCTTTTAAAAAAATTAATCGATTAAAAAGAATTCGCTACATATTGATTTGTGAAAATAAGTGGAGATTCTCCTATCTTACAGATCTTTGCTTATTGACATAAATAGACACTGTTATATTCAGAGCAGTATAAATGTTCTGACAAGGGGCAGGGCCTTAAAGGGGGCAAATCCTTCTTAAAGTGGTTAAATCAACCGAATTTAAAGAAACCAAATAACTACATTAACGAATCTGAACAAAACTAAACAAATTTTTTTCATCATGCACATGTCTATGTATTGCAATTGTACTTTATACTGTAGCGATGAGTAAACTATTGTCGCTATATACATCCTGTATAATAGTAATATTATATTAATAATCATCATCACAAACAATATAATAATCAGCTAGCAACATCTGTGTCCAATCGGGAAGATTTCACTTCACTTCCTGTCCCAGAGCCAAAACAGGAAGTGAGAGGAAAGCCACCAGAACTAATGTCCTTATTGGAAGAATTCCCCTCTAGTCCTGTCATAGTGACAACACAAAAGTTGGGATTTTCTTTTGCTTTCACTTTCAATGATAATGGTAAACAGGACAAATAGAGAAGGTGAATCTCTTTAATGGGGGCACAGACAGGAAGAAAAAACTCACAGGGGTTCAAATCCCTATCCACTCTATCCAAAATTGAAAAAAGTTTTGCCTTTAGTTATACTTTAATTGCCCGGTTTCTGTTTAAAGAAACATTGCCCATTGCTAAGCAAATCCACCTGAAGCATCTTTACATTGAAACACTTCTGTCAGATGTCTGCTCCCCCTGCCCCATTCTGTGATTCCTCCCACCAGCCCCTACGTCACTGCGGGACACGGAAGAAACCAAAGATTTCAGCAGGGGACACAGCCACCAGGCACAACTGGAGGTGTTTTAATTGTAAAGCTGGTTCAGAAGCAGGGCTTTTTGTCAGCGGGAACGCAGGGGAACGCAGTCCTGACACCTCTGCATGTATGTAATGGCAAGGCTTGCTGGGATATGCTGGAGAATCTATTGATGCTACCTGCTGGGGTATTTATGGTCACTAGAAGGGGTCTATAGTTGGGAGGGTCTGTAGCTGCTGGTGGGGCATCTATTGTTGCTGGGGGGGTCTACTGTTGAGTTAGGTGTCTATATTTGCTGGAGGGATCTACTGTTGAGGGAGATGTCTATAGTCTATAGTTGTTGGGGGGATCTACTATTGAGGGAGATGTCTATACTCTATAGTTGCTGAGGATCTACTGTTGAGGGAGGTGTCTATAGTGGCTGGGGGAACCTACAATTGAGGGAGATGTCTATAGTTGCTAGGGGGATCTACTGTTGAGGGAGATGTCTATAGTCTATAGTTGTTGGGGGGGACCTACCATTGAGGGAGGTGTCTATAGTTGCTAGGGGGGTCCACTGTTGAGAGAGATGTCTATAATTGCTGGGGGGATCCACTGTTGAGGGAGGGGGTCTATTGTTGCTGGGGGAATTCTACTGTTGAGTGAGGGTTCTATTGTTGCTGCCTGCTGAAGGGTCTATTGATTTTGGCTGTTAGGAGATACATTTTATGCTGGAGGGGGTCTATAGTTGCTAAAGTGTATCTATTATTTTGGTTGGGACATTTATTGTTGCTGGGGATCTATTGTTGAGGGAGATGTCTATAGTCTATAGTTTCTGGGGGGATCTACTGTTGAGGGAGATGTATATAGTCTATAGTCATCTAGCAACATCTGTGTCCAATTGGGGAGATTTCCCTTCACTTCCTGTCCCAGAGCCAAAACAGGAAGGGAGGGGGTCTGTTGTTGCTGGGGGGGGGGTTTCCACTGTTGAGTGAAGGTTCTATTGTTGCTTGCTGCTGAAGGGTCTATTGATTTTGGCTGCTAGTAGATACATGTTTTCCTGGAGGGGGTCTATAGTTGCTAAAGTGTATCTATTGTTTTGGTTGGGACATTTATTGTTGCTGGGAGATCTATGATGAGGGAGATGTCTATAGTCAATAGTTGCTGGGGGGATCTACTGTTGAGGGAGATGTCTATAGTTGTTGGGGTGATCTACTGTTGAGGGAGATGTCTATACTCTATAGTTGCTGAGGATCTACTGTTGAGGGAGGTGTCCATGATGGCTGGGGGGGAACCTACAATTAAGGGGGATGTCTATAGTTGCTAGGGGGGATCTACTGTTGAGGGAGATGTCTATAGTCTATAGTTGTTGGAGGGATCTACTGTTGAGGGAGCTGTCTACACTCTATAGTTGCTGAGGATCTACTGTTGATGGAGGTGTCCATAATGGCTGGGAGGAACCTACAATTAAGGGGGATGTCTATAGTTGCTAGGGGGGGGATCTACTGTTGAGGGAGATGTCTATAGTCTATAGTTGTTGGAGGGATCTACTGTTGAGGGAGGTGTCCATAGTGGCTGGGGGGAACCTACAATTAAGCGGGTGTCTATAGTTGCTAGGGGGGATCTACTGTTGAGGGAGATGTCTATATTCTATAGTTGCTTGGGGGGACCTACCATTGAGGGAGGTGTCTATAGTTGCTAGGGGGGATCCAGTGTTGAGTGAGATGTCTATAGTCTATAATTGCTGGGGGGAATCTAGTGTTGAGGGAGGGGGTCTATTGTTGCTGGGGGGGAGTTCCACTGTTGAGTGAGGGTTCTATTGTTGCTGGCTGCTGAAGGGTCTGTTAATTTTGGCTGCTAGGAGATACATTTTTTTGCTGGAGGGGGTCTATAGTTGCTAAAGTGGATCTATTGTTTTAGTGGGGACATTTATTGTTGCTGGGGGATCTATTGTTGGTAATTGCTGTAGGTATTTCTTTTAATGCTTTTCTTGTTATAATTAACACATTTCATACAAATTACTTAGCACCAAAAGAAATGATACTTGGTTCTTTATTTACTAAAAGGGGTGGTAGTGGGAGGTGGCTAGGGGGTGGTACCAAGGGACCTGTTTAAAGGTGAGTAGGGGCGGAGACAAGGGGTGACTCGAAAGGAGGGGAGTACCTGCACCTATTCTCTGAGAAAAAAAAGCTCTGTTCAGAAGATTTATTGATCAATATGTAAAGATTCTATGAACAGGGACCGGTATGTGTATTCTTTTACAGAAGTTTTTTGATTGATTGATTGGTTGATTGGTTTTTCCGGCTCAGTTGCTTTAACTTTTTTTGGAGCTGCAAGTCATTTACCTGGGAACAGGTCAGACAATGCTGGGAAGGTGGTTGAGAGCTCCTGCAAATGGTTGACTAGCTTTTCACAAGTCGCCTCCCCTTCCTTCACTCGGCCATTCAAGAATCTTTCAAGCTTCTCCTGGTAAGTCTTTGCTTCCAGCACATGGAAACGTTCTCTGGAGCCCACGTGACACCGAAGGTTGAGGTTACTAAGGAGATCCTCCAGGTCTTCTTCAGGCAAGTCTGGTATTTTCTTCCTGAATCCATTGATAATCTGCGAAGTGTCTTTGGCCATTATGGAACACTAGAAAGTTAAACAAAACTTGGTTATCTATAGGACTGACTAATCTGTAGAACCAACAATAATACTTGGGGGTCGTTTCGTAAAAAAATAAAAAAATTCTGTGTAAATACCTCAGCATTCACATAGACGTCATAATTAAAAACCCCGTATTGTGTCTAATATGTGTATGCTCGGCATCGCCATCTAGTGGCCATATTATGTTATTTTATTGATTGCAGTATTTCTGTATTTCAGAAATACTGCATTATGGCCACTAGGATGAGCTGTTGATCAAAGGAAATGCACATATTAGACACAATACAAGATTTATTTGGGACAACTGTCAAGCTGGGGAGCTTTTTTATAAAGTGTGCCTAAAGCAAGTTTTTTTTAGCTTAGGATATTGTCAGGAAGGAAAACCCTGTCAGTTTTTTTTTTTGCTATGTGTGTCCTATTGTGGAAATCTACCTTAAAGTGATTGTAAAGTCTTGTTTTTTTTCCTATAATAATAACAAACTTGTTCTACTTCCCTCCTCTGTGCAGTTGGTTTTGCACAGAACAGCCCGGATCCTCCTCTTCTTGGGTTCCTCTTTGGCTTTCCTGGCCCCTCCCTCCTGTTCAGTGCCCCCCACACAGCACGCAGCTTGCTATGGGGGCACCTGGAGCCAAGTCACAGCTTAATTTACCCATTCAGACAGGAAGCCCCAACCCGGCCCCGCCCCCTCTCTCTCCTTTTGGCTAGCTGACTTTGATTGATGCCAGTGGCAGCCAATCAGGAGGGAGAATCCTGGATGGTTGAGACAGTCGTGGACATAGCTGGACAGAGAGAGACCTCAGGTAAGTATTAGGGGGGCCGAGGGGGGCTTCTACACACAGAAGGTGTTTTATCTCAATGTAAAGATTGCATTAAGATGAAAAACCTTCTGACTTTATAACCGGCTTAACCACTTGCCGACCGCCCGCCGCAGATATACTGTGGCAGGGTGGCTCGGCTGCGCGTACGGCGGTTCGCAGGAGCGCACCTAGGGGCGAGCGCGCGCCGCCGAAGTCGCGCGCCCACCACCACTAGGCAGCGGGGATGCCGATCCATGGGGCCGGCGGCCTCGATTGCCACCGGTCACCCCCGATCGCTTCCCGTGAATAGAGAAGGACGGGCAGCTGTTGTAAACACAGCAAACTGTTCTTCTTTCTGGAATGAACACAGAGCTCCTATGTTCCTCCTATTTAGGATCACAGGTCTCTGTATTGATTTCAGAAGTCCCTCCCCCATACATGGAGAATCACCCCCTAAGCTCACACTTAACCATTTGACCACCCCTGGTGTTAACCCCTTCCCTGCCAGTGTCATTAGTACAGTGACTGCATATTTTTAGCACTGATTACTGTAGTAATGTCACTGGTATACCCAAAAGTGTCAAAAATGTCAATTAGGGGTCCGATCTGTCCGCCGCAATGTCGCAGTCCCGCTAAAAATTGCTGATTGCCGCCATTACTAATAAAAAAATAAATTAATTAATAAAAATGACATAAATCTTTCCCCTAGTTTGTAGACGCGATAACTTTTGCGCAAACCAATCAAAATACGCTTATTGGCCTAAAATGATGAAAATTTTTGATTTTTACTTTTTTTTATTGGGAATGTTATATAGCAGAGAGTGAAAAATATTGTTGTTTTTTTTCTGAATTGTTGTCCTTTTTTGTTTATAGCTCAAAAAATAAAAATCGCAGAGGTGATCAAATACCACCACCAATTTTATTTGGGTACAGCGTCGCACAACCGTGCAATTGTCCATTAAATAACGCAGAGCCGAATCACAAAAAATGGCCTGGTCATTAAGGGGTAAAACCTTCCGGTCCAGAAGTGGTTAGAGTATGCATTAAGATGAAAAACCTTCTGACTTTACAACTCCTTTAACATTTCATCCCAGAGATAAGACAGGAAGTGAGGGGAAATCTCTCCAAAGTGAGGGCTATTTCCCTTTTAGAGAGTTATCCTCAGAGCTCTTTACAACCCCTAGGGCAGTGATGGCAAACCGTGGCACCCCAGATGTTTTGGAACTATATTTCCCATGATACTCATGCACTTTGCAGTGTAGTTGGGCATTGTGGGAAATATAGTTCCAAAACATCTGGAAAGGGAGGTGGGCAGGAGGGTCAGATGCCCAGGGCGCAGCTGTAGGACAGGGCATGCAAGCTCCAGCGGGTCGCAGCTTCATGTCTGCCCTGACAACTACTGCTGTCGCTCTGTGCTCCAACATGCCCACTCTCCACCCCATCCACCCATGGCTGGCACAAAGACAAATCATGCACATATGCAGCTACCTTCTAGTCACAAGAAAGCAAGCCATTGGCCAGGTATGGGAAGTGCACACTCCATGCCAAAGCACGGGGCAGCCATGGCAGCCAAAGCACGGGGGCAAAGAATGTGCTCAAGGTGGTACGGTATTCATTAGGAGGGGGGCGCAGCCCTGGGCACTGGATGAACCTGAATCTTTTGTTTTAGGGACAGCTATAAAAGTAAATCTGATCTCCGCCCTTCCCTTCAGTCTTGCACAGTTGTAGCGGCTCCTCACCTGGACTGAAACGGCTTCCTCTGATTTCACTGCACACTGTGAGCTTCTCACAATGTGCATTAGAAGCTGAAACAGGTCAGACAGAGCTTATTTCCTGGCTGGAGGATGTCCAGCATCATCTAGCCCATGGGAGCTCAACCTGTGGCCGTCCAGCTGTTGTGTAACTGCAAGTCCCATCATGCCTCAGCCTTTGGGAGTCATGCTTGTAACTGTCAGCCTTGCAAAGCCTCATGGGACTTGTAGTTCTGCAACAGCTGAAGGGCCACAGGTTGAGCAACCATGAGTAGCCCTTTACTGTCCGTGGCCCCGCCCCTTTCATTCAATGGATTTCAGTTCCTTTATTCAGGGAGGATCAGCACTACAGGTGGATTGCATGCAAATACAGCCTGCCTAGGAACGCCCACTTCTCCAGACTGATACACCCATCAATGCATGATATTTACATAAATCCTCCCACAGGCAAGCCCACTGCTTGCATCAACAGCAAGGGCTACTGCCCAGTCGTCTAGTTCTGGGAGGGCGGCTATTGATATCCTCCCAAAACCACGCCCCCCCGCCCCCCGTGCGCCTACTCTGGCACGTATCCAGCATGCTCTGTGTTCGCTGTGTCCTTTTGAACACAGCTGATCACAGATCAGGGTAAAGGGCCAATCACAATGGCCCTTTACCATGTGTTGAGTTGTGTCCAATCACAGATGATCACAATGTAAACACACTTGCCGACTATCGGCATTCCTTCCCTCACTCTGTCACGGTGGGGGGAGAGCCGGTAACCACCAACTGTGAAAGGGGACATCTACTCTGATAATCAGGGCCCTGATCATCAGTGTCCTGATGATCAGTGCCACCTATCAGTGCCCATCAGTGCTGCCTATCAGTGCCCAACAGTGCAGCCTATCAGTGCCCAGTGCAGCCTAATCAGTGCCCAGTGCAGCCTAATCAGTGCCTCCTCATCAGAGCCCACAAGTGCTGCCTCACTGGTACCCACCAGTGCTGCCTAATCAGTGTCCATTAGTGCTGCCAATCAGTGCCCATTAATGCCACATATCAGTGCAGCCTAATCAGTGCCTCCTCATCAGTGCCGCCTCATCAGTGCCCATCAGTGCAGCCTATCAGGGCCCAACAGTGCAGCCTATCAGTGCCTAGTGCAGCCTAATCAGTGCCTCCTCATCAGTGCCCACAAGCGCTGCCTCACTGGTACCCACCAGTGCTGCCTAATCAGTGTCCATTAGTGCTGCCAATCAGTGCCCATCAGTGCCCATTAATGCCACATATCAGTGCAGCCTAATCAGTGCCTCCTCATCAGTGCCGCCTCATCAGTGCCCACCAGTGCAGCCTATCAGTGCCCAACAGTACAGCCTATCAGTGCCTAGTGAAGCCTAATCAGTGCCTCCTCATCAGTGCCCACAAGTGCTGCCTCACTGGTACCCACCAGTGCTGCCTAATCAGTGTCTATTAGTGCTGCCAATCAGTGCCCATCAGTGCCGTCTATCAGTGCCCATTAATGCCACATATCAGTGCAGCCGAATCAGTGCCTCCTCATCAGTGCCCACCAGTGCTGCCTCATCAGTGCCCATCAGTGCAGTCTATCAGTGCCCAGTGCAGCCTATCAGTGCCCAGTGCAGCCTAATCAGGGCCTCCTCATCAGTGCCCACAAGTGCTGCCTCACTGGTACCCACCAGTGCTGCCAATCAGTGTCCATCAGTGCAGCCTCATTAGTGAACATCAGTGAAGGAGAAAAATTACCTGTTTGCAAAAATTTTTAACAGAAATGAAGAAAAACTTTCTTTGTAAATTTCTAGTCTTTTTTTTTTTTTTTTTTAGCAAACAAAAAAACCCAGTGATGATTAAGTACCACCAAAAGAAAGCTCTATTTGTGTGAAAAAATAATAAATATTTCATACCAGACTGATGTGAGCATTGCAACTGCTTTTTAAATTTTAGCTATTACAGGGCTCTGACATTTTTTTTTTTTTTTTTACAAAAATCGTTTTGCTTTAATTGTCCAGCCTCCACAGATGCTCACCTACACATTGAGGACCTGTCACCCACATTGAGGCCCCGTCACCCACATTGAGGCTCCATCACCCACATTGAGGCTCCGTCACCCACATTGAGGCCCTGTCACCCACATCGAGGCCCCGTCACCCACATTGAGGCCCCATCACCCACATTGAGGCTCCATCACCCACATTGAGGCCCCGTCACCCACATTCCACACTAGTGAAAAGTAAAAAGTTGATGTAATCTCCAAGTTGCTCTGGTTTGAGTTTACAAAGGGCTAAAGTCTCTCTTCATACCAGTATGATGGAGTTGGAGCCTGTTGACTGGCTATCCAGATACCCAGAACTGCACCATGGGAGAAAACAAAGAGAGTCACATGCTTCCCTATATGCAGAAGAACCAGGTTTTGAACTTTGCTCTGGCAAAGCAAGGATTTTAGAATTCCTGGTGTAAACACTTGAAGATTGGCATGTTAAACCCCCTTCCTGCCCAGGGGACATTTTTCAGTCCTGTGATAGGGTCAGGGGTCTCCCGAGGGGGGAAGCATCATTGACCAGATAGTGGCATGACCATATGTATGTCATGGGGGTACTATATTAAAGGGGACATTAAGCCCCCAGACCCCCACATTTACTGGGCCAGGGTTGTGGGAAGAGGCCCTTGTCTTCATCAATGTGATGACAGGCTGCTGTGCCAGAGCTTTCCCCCATGTTGAAGACATGTGGCCTGGAATGGTTCAGGAGTGAGGAATGCACATTCAGAAAGAGGGCTGTTGTGGATTTTTAGAGGGAACTCTTTGCATCGGGTTTCCCCTTAAAACCCATACCAGACCTGAAGGCAGTGTTGGAAGAAGGTCATCTAGAGCCAAGGCCAAACATACCAAACTGTGACCCCCCCCCCCCCCCAAGTATGAGCATTATGTGTCAGCAGAAATCCCACCCTTCCCAAAAACAAATTGAGAACTAACACACATGTTTAACCTCTAAGCATAAATCCCCCCTTCTCCCAGGAAAATCTACCCCCTGCTAAAATCCCTCCCCCAGCACATTGTTGCCCCACCCAAACCCCCTCCCAGCTCCAATCCTCAAATTCCCACAGTACCCCCCCCCCCCCCCAAAAAAAAAAAGAAACAAAAAAAAACCCCTTTTGTTGCCCAAAATCAAATTTCCTCTCTGATTATCTATCCTCTCCCTTGCATTTCACATCCCCCTCCCTGCACAAATCCCCCCCCCCACCAATCTCTCCCCCTAGCACATTTCCCCTCCTCCCCCAATCATCCCTACTAGCACAACCCCCCCTCCCCCCCCAAACTCCCAACACAAATCCCCGTAAATCACCACTCCTAGCACCCCCTTTCCCCATCAAATTTTACCTCCTAGAACAATTCTTACCCCCTGCTTCATCCCAAATTCCCACTCCTAAAACAGATCCCCCATCTCCTTGTGGCACCCCCCCCACCTCACATAATACCACAGTGTCCAGGACAGCTGCCTCTCCTGCCCACCCCTTGTCCCCGCACTGCCTGAAGGACATGGTATGGATTAGAGAACACCCATTTTTTGTCTGGTTCCCTTATTAAAATCTATATGTGACCCTCATCTAGGATAAAGGTCTGGTATAGATTAATGGAATCCTCAAACTCTTTGATTACAAAGGAGGGTCAGGAATTCCCCAATGCTTCTCTTTAACCATTACTAAAACCATTACAATAACTCCATCCAAACTGAGTTTTAGATTATTTTTATTTTATTTTTTATTTTTTTTGTACATTTCCCCCAGGACAGTACCCAGTCCCCCCCCCCCCCTCCCCCTTGTTTGACAATCCCTTCCCTATTAGCCTGGAAAATGGACATTACTGTTTTTTAATGCTCCGATTCTGCCCCTTAACTTTAGAAATGTTTTCCAAACCAAACCCAGGTATGTTGAGCTCATCAGTAATTCTAATAATAATGGCCAGAAAAGAAACACAGACTATGAACATTACAGTGCTTCCTCACATTGGTGGTCAGCAAAGTGCCCATTTACACTGGTAGTCAGTGTAGTTCTTCCTTACATTGGAATTGAATGTAGTGCCCCCTACACTGATTGTCAATGGAGAAGCACACACTTAAATTGGTGACCAGTAAGAGAAGCCACCCTATTATTAGTGGTCAGTGGGAGAAGACTATACCTTACATTGGTGATCAGTGGGAGAGGACTCCCTTTCATTATTGGTCAGTGGGAGAAGGCTCCCCATTACATTGGTGGTCAGTGGGAGAAGACCCTTTTTCATTAGTGGACAGAGGGAGAGGCCCCCTTTCATTAGTGGTCAGCGGAAGAAGACTCTCCTTACATTGGTAGTCAGTAAAAGGAGGCTCTCCCTTACATTGTTGGTCAGTGGGAGAAGGCCCCCTTCCATTAGTGGTCAGTGGAAGAAGGCTCTCCTTACATTGGTAGTCAGTAGGAGAAGGCTCCCCATTACGTTGGTGGTCAGTGGGAGAAGACCCCTTTTCATTATTGGTCAGTGGGAGAAGGCTATCCTTACATTGGTGGTCAGGGGCAAAAGGCTTCCCCTTACATTAGTGGTCAGTGGGAGAAGGCTTCCCCTTACATTAGTGGTCAGTGGGAGAAGGCTCCCCGTTACATTGGTGGTCAGTGGGAGAAGACCCCTTTTCATTATTGTTCAGTGGGAGAAGGCTATCCTTACATTGGTGGTCAGGGGGAAAAGGCTTCCCCTTACATTAGTGGTCAGTGGGAGAAGGCTCCCCCTTACATTGAGGGTCAGTGAGAGAAGGCCCCCTTTCATTTGTGGTCAGTGGAAGAAGACACTCTTTCATTAGTGGTCATTAAGAGAATGCTCACCTTTACATTGGTGGTCAGTGGAAGATGAAAGTTAGATTGGTGGTCAGCGGGAGATAAATGTGAGATTGGTGGTCAGTAGAAGAAGGCCCCCTCTTGTATTGGTGGAAAAGCATTGGTAGTCAGTGAGAGAAGGCCCCCATTCATTAGTGGTCAGTGGGAGAAGACACCCTTTCATTTGTGGTCAGTGGGAAGAGGCTCCCCCTTAAATTGGGGGTCAGTTGGAGGAGGCCCCTTTCATTTGTGGTCAGTAAGAGTAGGTTCGCCAATACATTGCTGGTCTGCGGAAGATGAATGTTAGATTGGTGGTCAGTAGGAGAAAGCACCCTCTTTCATTGGTGGATAAGTATGAAAAGGCTCCCCTTTTACATTGGTGGTCAGTGGGAAAAGACTCCCCTTATCCCAGTCGTCTTTGAAAAGAATTCCCTGTGCATGTGCGGTCAGTAAGAACAATGCCTCCTTACACAGAGCTGAAAAGATCGGTATCAGCGAGAACATATCTGAGAGGCAGATATTGCTCACAGCTCAAGGAACCCCTACCAACCTCTGGAGACAGAACCTTGGTTGAACCCCGGAGACAGAACCTTGGTCGAAATTGGCTGCACTAGATAAGTAAAAGATTCAAATTCCAAATTGTAATATATGTGTAATTGTCAAGGTGTTCAATCAGAAATACAAAGCGTAGAAATGTCTTGCTTACCTTACTGACCCTGGCCAGGTCTATAGCATTGTGAATTGCGTCTGAGATGAAGTCATCAGAAGTCTCCACATAGAAAGGAATGCCACATATGATTGAAAAATCAAAATAATATAATTGTCCCGGCGGTGGGTTTGTCTTTTCTTGGTTTTCCCCTTCTCAGTTTCTCATACAAGGAAGTTCACCCAGGTGGACAGGTTCTTCTGTTATTTCCCCAAAGAACTGATGTGTAGCTTTACTACATTCCTGACCCTTCACTGACTTTAAAAATATCTCACTGTCAAGTGCATGCAATCCAGCAGCAATAATGTTCCTGGTTGCAGAAATGTATTAGTGGGTTTATGTTTAATAAAATACTAAATAAAAACAATTAGGTTGCATTCACAGTGCTGTGCACACATTCAGCCATTACCGTGCTATGTACTGCATGTGCCCCACAATGCACAAATATGAGTTAGAACGAATGCACTCCTCGCACCCTGCTGTGCATTGGAAATATTGGGGTATGTGCTTTTTTTTTTTAAATAAAAATAATGCAGGTCTTCGTTCATTAATTAATTTATTATCAATAAATGTAAGAAAATAAACACATCTTTTTTTTTTCTTACATTGGTATCAGCTTCTTGCAGTCACGTGTACAGCAGAGCTCAGACAAGGAGAGGGAGAAGCAGTACAAAGAGACAATCAGTTGTGCGCTCATGTGCTAACAGGGAACATACTGACAGGAGGAGAGAGCAGAGGAAAGAGCTCATTAGTCTGCTACTTGTTTCTTACAGTCTGGTCACAGGCTGGGGAAGGAGCACAACCTGTAAATGTCACTCAAAGTGTTAGTTTACTTTTACAGGTACAGGTTTACACCTCTCCTGCTCTGCCAGACAGTGCTGTGCTGTGTTACACAGCTCTGTCAATCTCGGAACTGGGTGGACAGAGATACAAACAGCTCCCATATATGTATTTAATTTGTATATTTAGCTGTTTTTCAGGAGTCCTGCTGTAAAGCAATGAAAGAAAGAGGTGTATGGTGGCTGCTTCATGCGGAGCATACTAGTTTCCTGGCTGTCTTTGGTGTCAATACTCTGTAAGTCACTGACACAGAACAAGCATACAAATTGGAAAGTCATAGTGAAGTCAGAACGTCAGATTTTCTTGTTCTATATTAGAAGCACAGAAAGGACATTGGAGCAGCATGATCTGCCGGGAATGTGTGTCAATCTGATAAGCCAACTGTCTGCTGCCAGATGGAAGTGATCAGGCAACTGTCAACACCTCAAACCCATTATGGTGTTACACAAACCATTCTTGAATTCATCAGACCAAGCCACCTTTTTCCATTGCAGTGGAAGTTCCAGAAGATCCTTGAAGTCCTGTAAGTTGTGAGGTGGGGCCTTTGTGGACAGGACTTTTTTTTCCAGCAGATCCTACAGATACTCAGTTGGACTCTAAGGCCACCTTCCTCTGTATCCACCTCTGCATCCTGGAAAATCTGGGGAGGGTCTTCCGATTTCCTCTCCCAGCTGGAGAATATGGGGTCTCCTTTTTTTTGATGAGGGAGTCATAGGCAGGCAGTGGCGGCCTGTGTACAGAGGGCGCAGGGGTGCCGCCCCCCCCCCCCCATCCATGCGTCCGGCCCTCTAATCTGCATGCAGGGGCGCCGGACGCATGGAGTTCAATGGGATTTTTTTTTTTGGCATCACCTGATTAGAGCCAGAGGCTCTAATAGGGTGATGCAAAGGGTGGACCCGGGGCGCAGAGCAGTGCGTCCCAAGCCCACCCATTGTGTGACAATAGCGAATGAAAATTTGCTATTGTCACACCGATCCTCCTCCTGGCCAATCAGGAAGCTCGTCCGAAACACGCTTCCTGATTGGCCGCAAGGCAAACCGCTTGCCATTGGCCGAGGAGGAGGTGGGAGCGGAAGGACTCGTGGAGACGCGCCGCCGGTCACGGGGTCTCAGAAGAAGCTGCCCGCCGCCGCTGCTGCTGCTGGAAGGACTCGTGGAGACGCGCCGCCGGTCACCGGGACTGAGAAGAAGCCGCCCGCCGCCGCTGCTGCTCCAGGTAGGTAAGGGGGCACGCACGCTGATCTCTGTCTGCATTGGGGGCATGTATGCTGGTCACTACATTGGGGGCACGCACGCTGATCTCTGCATTGGGGGCATGTATGCTGGTCACTACATTGGGGGCACGCACGCTGATCTCTGCATTGGGGGCATGTATGCTGGTCACTGCATTGGGGGCACGCACGCTGATCTCTGCATTGGGGCATGTACGCTGGTCACTACATTGGGGGCACGCACGCTGATCTCTGCATTGGGGGCATGTACGCTGGTCACTACATTGGGGGCACGCACGCTGATCTCTGCATTGGGGGCATGTATGCTGGTCACTGCATTGGGGGCACGCACGCTGATCTCTTCATTGGGGGCATGTATGCTTGTCACTGCATTGGGGGCACGCACGCTGATCTCTGCATTGGGGGCATGTATGCTGGTCACTGCATTGGGGGCACGCACGCTGATCTCGGCATTGGGGGCATGTATGCTGGTCACTGCATAGGGGGCACGCACGCTGATCTCTGTATTGGGGGCATGTATGCTGGTCACTCCATTGGGGGCACGCACGCTGATCTCTGCATTGGGGGCATGTATGCTGGTCACTACATTGGGGGCATGTATGCTGGTCACTGCATTGGGGGCACGCACGCTGATCTCTGCATTGGGGTCATGTATGCTGGTCACTGCATTGGGGGCATGTATGCTGGTCACTGTATTGGGGGCATGTACGCTGATCTCTGCATTGGGGGAATGGTATGCTGGTCACTGCATTGAAGGGCGCATGTATGCTGGTCTCTGCATTGGGGGCATGTACGCTGATCTCTGCATTGAAGGGGGCATGTACGCTGGTCACTGCATTGAAGGGGGCATGTACACTGGTCACTGCATTGAAAGGGGGCATGCTGGTCACTGTGCATTGAAAGGGGGCACGCTGGTCACTGTGCATTGAAAGGGGGCATGCTGGTCACTGTGCATTGAAAGGGGGCACGCTGGTCTCTCTGCATTGAAAGGGGGCACGCTGGTCACTGTGCATATAAAGGGGGTCATAGGCCTCATTCTGATCCCGAGCCCAGACATAGTCCTTAGGTGGGGTTAGGTCTGGGACCCGATTGACATAGGCCTCACAGAAACCCAGATTCCTGGCGCACTCTCCTCGCACCACTGAATCCCTAGTCTCCTCATCAGGTGTATCAAGACTGCTCCGATCTTCAGACCCCCAGTCCCATTCAGTCTCTTCATCAGACTTCCAAACATTTAATCCCTCCTCCAAGGATCTGAACTGATTCTAGAAGCTGGGAGACCCCACATTAATGACCCCAGCCTCTTCCTCTCTACTCACACTCACACTAGCAGCCCTGGTCACTGCTGGCCATTTTCTCCCCTCTGCCTGTGTGGGAGAAGACTTCTTTTCTGCCGCTGCAGTTTTCAATGCACCAGGTGGCCATTCCCCGGCCTGCACTACCTGCATGCATCCTGGCTCGGACATTCGGGCCTCCTTCCATCTGCACGCTGGACCACTGACAGACTGCATGGACTCCAAATGCATCATGAACTGCAGCATTCCTCTTCCACGGCCCAGGAGAGGCCCTAACTCCGCAGCCGACAGGGCTTGAGTGACCCCGGTCTCCCATGTCACACTCAATTTTCTGGGCCGACCTTCACTCCTCTCTGCCTGCAGCAGCAGATTGCCCTAGTGCCCGCAATGGCCCCAAGCTTCTATCTGCGCCCCTATATCCCACAGGGTGGATGTCTTTGGCTCTCTGGTCTGCTCCGCAGGTTCTCCACCAACATGTGGGTGCGCTCCGGCTCACTCCGGTACTCACCATCTTGCTCCTCCGCACACATGTCTCCCTCTCAGCCCCACCCGGAGGCAGATGTAATTTATAGACTTTCCTGCCTGTTCCAGATTGGCTGTGCGTGAGCGGCGTCTCCGCCCACATATCCAGATTGGTGGTGGCTCCTCCTGCTAGGCAGAACTTTCCAGCGCGCATTTTCCTGCGTGGTACATTAACCCTTCCAAATGCCACTCCCTCTCAGCTTAGCCTGCATGAAAATTACTGTAAAGCGGACGTGCCTCTCAGCTTGCACGCATCTGCCATCCTTGCTTGTTCCAGGGCTCCAACTGCGCCTCCATCATTGTAAGCCAGCTGACCCTCTTTGCTAGTCAGTAGAATTGTCCCCCTGTCAGATGCACGGCCAACATTTCTCTTCTTAACACTTGTACAAGCAAGACATACTGTAGTTGAAAAATGTCCCACTGTCATTAAATGCATGGTCAACAGATTTCTGTACAGCATCCACTTTGCCACTATTTTGGAAGAATGTCCCGCTGTCATTGGATGCACGGTCGACATTTTCCTGCATAGCTCTAGCACACACGCCGCTCCCGCCACACCGATCCACGTGCCCTGGGCCACCGTTTTCTCCGTCCACACTTGCACCATTTACTGTTAAGCAGGCACAGTCCATTTTCACAGTAAGATGAATTCCTCCCGCTCTCCAGCACATCACTTGAACAAACAATTTGCGATTCTGACAGGAATTCTTCCATTGCCATGGGCAACCATCATTGTGCATTTTACTCTTCATCCCACTCTCCTTATCTCCTGTAGAGCAGGCCTCACACTTCTCTCGAGCATTAGAACACAGTTACCCATAGCAACAGTCTGTAAAATCCTATCGCTTTAACACTTGGCTCAGACAATGAACAGCCCAGGGGATTTGGTTTTTGTGTTTTATTTTAGAACTTGGATGTGAGAAGGGATGAGTGGGATACTCCAACTGGAACTATGCACAATGTAGAGGACATCTAACTGTAGGGTATGCGGCAAGGCCGCTGCTTCACCTTGCCCCTGAAGTGAAGCTAATAAAAATGATCCTGCTGTGTTGAACCTTCAGGGTCCTAAACTTGGCACCCCCTTTCTCACTTGCTCTGTGTGCTAGCCCCTTGTCCACAGATCCTCACTGAAGTGTTCCCCTTCCTGGGCAGACCCCTGGGAAGCTCCCTGGTACTCACGGACACTGTTTTTTCTCAGGTTGCTCTGCCTTTAACTCCCTGGTCAGCATCCACTGGACCTCCTGGCTCAGCACCACACTTTTGGTCCACTAGGCCAACCGCCTTTGACCACCTTCCACACTGACAGGAGGAGAGACAGCCATCACCCTCCTCCTGGGACCTGGCTTCCCGCCCAAAGACGCCCTGTCACATGTGCCCCCAGCTTTTATGACCAATCCCAGGATGCACTGCAGTTGTACCCTCCCACTGGGACAGCCACAAAAGTCTGTGTTTCATTGGCTGGGTTTCCTCCACTGTCCAACAGGCTCCCCATTCTGCATTGACTCAGTGGGGACACTCTCTCAGACCAAATTAATCACACATGGACACATGTAACAGGCAAAACTACTGATCAGGCTCCCCTGATAAGCAGATGGGGCAAACAATACTTTTACCTAGCACCTACCTAGGAGGGTGCTACATATAAATCACTTTTTATCAAGGATTCTGGACCCAACATAGAAGAGGTTCATTTTTTTTTTTTTTTTAGGGTATTTCTAGCAATAAATCAATAGTATATCCAGGGCTTTTTTTCAGTGGGAACGCTGGGGGCAGTTCCGGAACCTCTAATCCTGAACTTATGTAAAGGCAAGGGGTACTGTGGTGTGCTGGAGGGTTCATTGATGCTGGCTGCTTGGGATCTATTGTTGAGGGAGGGGGTATAGTTTTGCTGGGAGGGATCTACTGTTGAATGAGGGTCTATGGTTGCTGGAGGGTCTATTAATGCTGGCTGCGGGGATCTATCATTGCTAGGGGATCTATTGTTTAGGGAGGGGGTCTATCTATTAATGCTGGTTGCTGGGAGATCTGTTGTTGCTGGTAGGGGTCTATTATTCCTGGGGGAGATCTGTTGTTTGGGGGAGGGAGTTGTTGCGGGGGATATTTGGTTGCTGGGGGTATTTGTTGTTGCTGGGGGGTCTATTATAGCTTGGGAGATTATTGTTGCTGGTTGCAGGGGATCTATTTTCCTGCTTTTCTTGTTTTCATTAACAAATTTCATATAAATTAGGGGGTGGAACCAAGGGACGATGCTCGGAGGCAAGGGATGATCTAGAAGAGGGGAGTACCTGCACCTAATCTCTGAGGAAAAAAGCCCCCAGTATGTCAATATTGCCCCAAGCTGAAGTGTAGCATTTATAGATTGCTGGTTGTCTGTCTGTCGGAATGAAGACATAAATACTTATGGACATACTTGACCCTGGTCACTTACTCATAGGGGGTTTTTTGTAGAAAAAACCTGTGTACAAATGTGTCACTCATTTCCATCAGCAAAACAAATCTTTACCATAATTTGCTTAATTTATTCATTTTTTAGGATCGCCAGCACCATCTAGTGGCAATAAATATATTAGGCAAATGACGGTTGGAATTTGTTGCAATTATGTGAATAATGAACACATTTTCAAAGTAAATTTGTTTTACATGGACCTCATAAAGTATATATATATGTACACTGCTACAAAAAATTAAAGGAACACTTAGAAAACACATCAGATCTCGATAGGGGAATAATCTCATGCTGGATATCTATACTGGAATAGACTGGGTAATGTGTTAGGAATGAAAGGATGCCACATCATTTGATGGAACTAAAAATGATCACCCCACAGAGGGCTGAATTCAAAGACACCCTGAAAACCAAAGTGAAAAAATTATGCAGCAGGCTGGTCCATTTTGCTGAAATTTTATTGCCGCAACTCAAAATGGTCCTCAGTAGTTTGTATGGCCCCCACGTGCTTGTATGCATGCCTGACAACGTCGGGGCATGCTCCTAATGAGACGATGGATGGTGTCCTGGAGTATTTCCTCCCAGATCTGGACCAGGGTGTAGCACCCTCCTAGGTAGGTGCTAGGTAAACGCATCTAATGCCCCTTCTGCTTGTCAAGGGACCCTGATCTGTTAGGTTGCCTGTTACATGTCTCCAGGTGTGATTCACTGGGTCTGAGGGAGTGTCCCCACTGCATCCAATGAGGGAGCTTGTTGGAAAGCGAAGGAAACCCAGCCAGTGACACATCAGGTTTTATGGCAGTCCCAGTGGGAAGGCACCACCGCAGTGCATCCTTGGATTGACCATAAAAGCTGAGGGGACATGTGACAGGGCGTCTTTTGGCAGGAAGCAGAGTCCCAGGAGGAGGCTGACGGCTGTCTTTCCTCCTGCTGGTGTGAGGAAGGTGGTCTTAGGCAGTCGGCCTAGTGAACCAAGTGTAGAGCTGAGCTGCAGAAGATCCAGCGACAAGTTCTCACATTAACAGCTTGAGAATAGTGTGTCCGTATGGCATAGGAGCCGCAACTTCCTCTCTTGCGGTGCGCGCTTGGAAACAGCGTATGTTCCAACTGCCAGATGTGCGTCCCAAGCCTCTGGATCAGTAGACGGAAGTGATGTGGTCACGCTCTCGAATCGTTTCGTCACACTGACGTCATCTGGAGTAGGCTGTTTCCAAGTGCGCACCGCAAGAGAGGAAGTTGCGGCTCCTATGCCATACGGACACACTATTCTCAAGCTGTTAATGTGAGTACTTGTCTTTATATATGAAATAAAGGATTTAAAAGCAATCCTTCACTATTGAAAGCATCTTTTCTCTTATACATGCCCTGGGATTGTTCTGGTTATTTCCAACCGATGGGGACATCGATGCTGTAAGCCACTTTTTGTACTGAGTTGGAGTGCGATTGAGGAGACTGGGTGGAGCCAGGGACCAGATCACCGTTGTGAGGGAGCGATCCCGAATATCGATCCGTGGTCTACCCCTGTAGGGGTTCTTGACTCTGGTAAGCGTGGGACCTAAGGAGAGGGGGAGCACCTTATCTTTCGCCCACTCACGGCACTCCGGGCCACTGCAAAAAAGAGCACCTTAATATTTTCTATGGACTTTGCACGATTATAAGAATATTGGACACTTTTTTTGTGTTTGCAATTTCTATTGATTTGTGGACTTATATATATTTATTGCAGGTTGTATTGATACTATGAATTTTATTATGGACTCATATACGCTTTTTTAACCTTTGATAGAACACTTATTTATCATTATATAGTATTGTATTGGACACCAACTGTCACATCACTGGGCTTGCACCTTTTACTAACTTTTTACTTTTTATATGCTATATAACTTCTTAGTGGATATAGGAGTTATACATAATTACGGACATATATCCAGTTAGCCCACCAATTCCTTATTCACTTATCCAGCTGTAGTTACCTCCTGTTTGGGGACAGTTGGATTAATTGATTTCTCTTTATAACAATACCTAATTTTGTGGTGGGTGACTACACCTGCCTGGTACAGCACTCTTTGCACTTTTGGTTTTTTATAATTTCAGGTAGTATACCTCTCAATTTCTGGCACGTTGCACTTTTTTCAGAAGCATATATACATAGCTATTTTGCACTGTTGCTACACACTGTAAAGGAGTTCTTTATCTTTTATGTTTTTTACTACTAATTATTTTTTAATTTTGGAATAGCACTATCACTTCACCTCACAAAAACAAATCCCATATACCACAATAGAGATTGACTAATCATTACTATACAACCCACCTTATTTATTTGTTCAAGACCCTACGTTTGGCAGCGCCAATCACTTTCTTTCTTTTGTACATACATTTGATACATCCCTTTTGGGTTGTATTTTTTAAGTGGGCCACAGCCAAGGTTTGGTTTTATAGCTCTTATCCTAAGCACGGATTCTTTGGTTTTTATCTAATACAGTTCATTAATTACTACTTCACTGCCAGTGACAAGGTGAAGCAGCGGCCTTGCCGCACTCAGCTATATCTAGTTGTCTCAGCAAATTGTGCATAGTTTATTCAAGTTGAAGTATCCCGCTCATTCCCTTCTCCTATCCAAGTTCTCAATAAAAACACAAAAACCAAAGCTCCTAGACTGTTTCCTGACTGAGCCAATGCACTTTGAAAATGTTGAACTGTCATGTTGTTACTGGGTAACCCAGGGGAATCCGTAACCAGCAGCTCCCAGGGGAGTAGTGCTACAAGGGCATCACTGAGCTCCTGAACAGACTGAGGTGCAACCTCAGGGATTGACCAATTATCAGCAAGGCCGATATATCAGGGGCCGATATGCACTTCCCGATATATCGGAATCGGCCCCGAAAGTTATCGATATTGCCGATATTGTGCGCAGCGCAGACCTGACGTAATTGCGTGTGTTGCTTCACGTGTCTCAGCGCGCTAGGCCTATAATTTGACATGTTCTGCCTTCTTAGACCGCCTCGGACAGTGTGTGCAGCTGCAGTCTGGTCACGGTGCCAGCCAGCCAGCCAGCCACCCACAGGCCCTGGCCTCAGCCACCCACCACAGGGTTCCAGCCAGCCACAGCAGGGTGCCAGCTGCCAGCCATCGACCCACAACAGGGTGCCAGGCCAGCATCCAGCCACCCTGCCCACAACAGTGTGCCAGCAGCCAGCCACCCACCCCACAATGGGGTTCCAGCATGCCAGCCACCCAAAGGGTGACACCAAGCCAGCCACCCACCACAGTGTTCCAGCAAGCTAGCCACCCACAACAGGCCAGGGTGAGTGACACCAAGCCAGCCACCCACAACAGGGTGACACCAAGCCAGCCACCCAAAACAGGGTGACACCAAGCCACCCACCAAAGTGTTCCAGCAAGCCAGCCACCCACAGCAGGGTGACACCAAGCCAGCCACCCACAACAGGGTGACACCAAGCCAGTCACCCACCACAGTGTTCCAGCAAGCCAGCCACCCACAGCAGGGTGACACCAAGCCAGCCACCCACAACAGGGTGACACCAAGCCAGTCACCCACCACAGTGTTCCAGCAAGCCAGCCACCCACAACAGGGTGACACCAAGCCAGCCACCCACCACAGTGTTCCAGCAAGCCAGCCACCCACAACAGGGTGACACCAAGCCAGCCACTCACAACAGGGTGACACCAAGCAACCCACACTGCCAGGTGTCAGCCACCGACCCACAACAGGGTGCCAGCCAGCCACCCACACTGCCAGGCGTCAGCCACCGACCCACAACAGGGTGACAGCAGCCAGCCACCGACCCACAACAGGGGGCCAGCAAGCCACCCACACTGCCAGGCATCAGCCACCGACCCACAACAGGGTGCCAGCAAGCCACCCACACTGCCAGGCATCAGACACCGACCCACAACAGGGTGACAGCCAGCCACCCACAGTGCCAGGCGTCAGCCACCGACCCACAACAGGGTGACAGCAGCCAGCCACCCCACAACAGGGTGCCAGCAAGCCACCCACACTGGCAGGCGTCAGCCATCGACCCACAACTGGGTACCAGCAAGCCACCCACACTGCCAGGCGTCAGCCACCGACCCAAAACAGGGTGACAGCAGCCAGCCACCCCACAATAAGGTGCCAGCAGCAAGCCACCCACACTGCCAGGCGTCAGCCATCGACCCACAACAGGCTGCCAGCCAACCACCCACACTGCCAGGCATCAGCTACCAACCCACAACAGGGTGCCAGCAAGCCACCCACACTGCCAGGCGTTAGCCACTGACCCACAACAGGATGGCAGCAAGCCACCCACACTGCCAGGCGTCAGCCACTGACCCACAACAAGGTGCCAGCAAGCCACCCACACTGCCAGGCATCAACCCACGGACCTACAACAGGGTGCCAGCCAGCCACCCACACTGCCAGGCGCCAGCCACCGACCCACAACAGGGTGACAGCAGCCAGCCATCCCACAACAAGGTGCCAGCAAGCCACCAACACCGCCAGGCGTAAGCCACCGACCCACAACAGGGTGCCAGCTATCCACCCACACTGCCAGGCATCAGCTACCGACCCACAACAGGGTGCCAGCTATCCACCCACACTGCCAGGCATCAGCTACCAACCCACAACAGGGTGCCAGAAAGCCACCCACACTGCCAGGAGTTAGCCACAGACCCACAACAGGATGCCAGCAAACCACCCACAGCAAGGCAGGGTGCCAGCCGGCCAGCCATTTTTTTAACCTTATTTACTCTTTCAAATTGGAATGGGGATGGATGAAGACAGAAAGAGTAAAAGTGTGGTCTGGGACTATTTCTCGTCTCAACCATCTCCAGTAAAAGCAGCAGTGTGCAACACATGCACAAACAATATAAGCCTGGAATCAGTAACTGCAAAAAACAAAAATACGTCAAATCTTTAGGCCCATCTAAGAGTTCATCATATTGAATTATATCATGCAGCACAGAAAAAACAAAATGAATATCAATGTGATTTTGAAATACCTCCTCCACTATCCCAGGCAACAATAATGCTAGATAATACCACTCTCTCTCTCTGCCTCTCTGTTCTCCTCTCCTCCTGTACCAAGTGAGCATGTTAATGAAGTGGCGGCATTATATGAAAAAAACAGAAGCCGTTTAACAGGTGAACATGAACATGCTGAAATGAAAAGTGTAGTAGTACTAGTGTCCACTCCAATCCACTGTCTAGCTTTTTTTCTAGCAGTTTTGCACTGACTGCAGTAGGGGTTTTAAATGGTTGCAGTGAGTGAGCGCACTACTGCAGCAGTTTATGCATCATTCACAATCAGATGATATGAAACTGATGTCCCTGCAAGTGTAGTTTTCCTTTCAGTTTTCATGTAGTTAAGGTGTGAAGAACGAGCTCTAATGTTATGTAACAATATTTCCAGGCCTTGAGCCTAATGTGGGTCTGCCATTGTTACCGGTGACACTTCCAACACATTTAAGTTGTGAACCCAAGTGTGAGAATTGAGACAATGACCACTTCTGCATCTTTGGTTGGTTTTGTTTATTGTATTTTGGGGATGGGAGAAGGGAATGAGTGGGATACTTCTCTGGCTCAAGTAGGTTAACTGGGACCTTAAGCAAAAATGCCCGTTGGCGCTGTCTTGACGCCAGCTGAATGCCGACCAGTGTTTCCTGACGTTTGAAGATACTGCAGCTTTGCTAAACTAGTGCTGGAACTTCGACTTTAACTGGTTTGTTAACTCAGAAGATCCAGGACTGTAGAACACTTAACTCCTGACACTCCATTTAGCTCAAAAGTCACTGAACAGCTCCCTTCAACCCTTCACTGACCGAAGTAGCTCCTTATCACTGCTTGTGCCGCTGCAACTCTTAAGTCTCGGTTCACACTTGTGCGATGCAGGAAGGCTGCGAATTCGCAGCCTGTTCCTGCATCGCGCCCACACATCTGGCAGTTCACACTGACATATGCGTTACGCAGGGGGTGTCAATTAAATGTTAACGACACCCCCAGTTTGATCGCATATCGCAGTGCGATCTGACAGTTCGCACAGGATCGGATAGCACAAGTGTGAACCACTGTGCGATCCGATCCTGATGCGGCTAAAAAAAAGGGTCATGTGAGAGTTTGGTGCGGATGCAGTGCGAATTCAGCCATACAAAGTGTATGCTGAATTCACATGCGCACATCAGATCGCATGTAATGAAGGAGCTGTGCGCTCCGAATTACATGCGATCGCCGCACTCGCAATAATGTGAACCGGCCCTAACTCTGTACACTACACTTCAGGGTCCTCTGACTAGGCACCCCCTTTACAGCTAGCTGACTCCTGGATCCCTGGAACCTTCTCTGGAGTGGTCCCCTCTACACTTGGCAGACTCCTAGGGGCAGTTCACAGTACTCACAACCATGGCAGGCTTTCTTGGAACTGAATCCCTCTTCCTCCACGGGTCCTCAGCACACCGGATGTCGCTGCAGCTCCACTCAGCATTCTCTGGATTCCCAGGCAGACCACCCGATCCTTCTGACAGGAGGAGTGTACTCCCTCGGCCGATACCGATATGCAATGGCCAAAATATCAGTATCGGCATCGGCAACGAAAAACCAATATCAGTCGAATCCTAATATATATAGTACTTTGTGGTATATACTGCACTGCTGAATACACTTAACTATCTGATCTCTTAAATTGTAAAAAGCAAAAATCTCTCTCCCTGCCTAACTGGCTGCTAGCAATGTCTTAATTAGACTACACTGCTGACTGCACTACACTGTCTGATAAGCTGACTAACTACAAATCACGTTCCTCTCCCTGCCTCAATCACGTTCCTCTCCCTGCCTCAATCACGTTCCTCTCCCTCCCTTTATCACGTTCCTCTCCCTGCCTCAATCACGTTCCTCTCCCTGCCTCAGTCACATTCCTCTCCCTGCCAAATTCACGTTCCTCTCCCTGCCTCAATCACGTTCCTCTACCTGCCTCAATCACGTTCCTCTCCCTGCCTCAATCACGTTCCTCTCCCTGCCTTAATCATGTTCCTCTCCCTGCCTCAATCACGTTCCTCTCCCTGTCTCAATCACATTCCTCTCCCTGCCTCAATCACGTTCCTCTCCCTGCCTCAATCACGTTCCTCTCCCTGCCTCAATCACGTTCCTCTCCCTGCCTCAATCACGTTCCTCTCCCTGCCTCAATCACGATCCTCTCCCTGCCTCAATCACGATCCTCTCCCTGCCTCAATCACGTTCCTCTCCCTGCCTCAATCACATTCCTCTCCCTGCCTCAATCACGTTCCTCTCCCTGCCTCGATCACATTCCTCTCCCTCCCTCAATCACGTTTCTCTCCCTGCCTCAACCACTTCCTATCTCGCCCTCACACTCCACACGCCGCTGCTGTGTGCGCAGCCTTATTTATAGTGTGGGGCGTGTACTTAGCCCCTGAGCCATGATTGGTTAAGGGCAGCCTGCCTTTGTCCAATCATGGCAGAGATGATTAATTGGCAAAAGCATTGAGGTCAGGGTGCATGCTTTGGCCAATCACATAATGCACTGCAAGCGCACAGTGCATTATGGATGCGGGCGCTCGAATTTCCAAAGAAGAAGCCAATTTTTTCAGCCATTCAACGAACTGGCGAACAGCCAATGGAACATGAAGCTCATCCCTAATCCCGCCATCTCAGAGCCCTGCCCCTGAGATTCCTTCCTCACAGAGCCCTGTTCATTTACATATGAAGCAAACCCCTTCATAATACCCTCCCACCACCCTTCCTCTGTAGTCTTACAGTAAGCCATTATTATTTGCCATGCTGCAAGACAGGAATGACACATTTACACCTGCTTTGCAGACTGAAGAGTGATCTACATTCGGATCACTCTTCAGAGAGCATCTGACAGGTGGTGAGTAGGAGTTGTATCACCTCCTCATCAACTATTTTAACCCCCTAAATGCTGCAGTACTGCACTGCAAACATGCACATCGTGCGCAATTGCAGTGTGGCTCAACTCACTAGAATTGGTTGTGTCTGTCAGGTGGTAGTGCCCACAAAGCACAACAGGAGGTAGAGTTTCCACCACAGCAATGAACCAGAGTATCGCAGTCATCCCCAGCCACTGCCCCTTCAGCTAAAGGGGGAGCTGTTGGGGGGTGGTAAAACCTAAAGGAAGGCTGCAAAAAATCTATTAAAAAAAAAACAAAAAAAAAAAACAGAAGTAGGTAAAATAGACCACAGATTACTAGCTAAGCAAACAAGAAAAAGAAAAAGGAAAAAATGAAGTGGGTAGAAATAGACTGCAGACGGTTAGCTGAGGAAAAAAATAAAAAGAAAGAAAAAAGGAAGCAGGCACTAATAGACCGCAGACAACTAGCTAAGGGAAAAGAAAAAAACAAGTAAAAAAGGAAGTAGGCACTAATAGACTGCATGTGACCAGCTGAAAAAAAAATATGGAAGTAGGTACTAATAGACCACAGACAACAAGCTGAGGAAAAGAAAAAGGAAAAAAGGAAATTTGAACTAATAGACTGCATGTGACCAGCTGAAAAAGGGAAGATGGCACTAATAGACCGCAGACAACCAGCTGAGGGGAAAAAGAAAAAAAGGAAAAATGGAAGTAGGCACTAATAGACTTCAGGCATTACGAATGCATAGGAAGAAAAGCCCATCTGCCTCTGTCCTCACAAACCGACCGCTCGGTACATAGCAAGCCGGAACTGACAGCGTGGCGTCTCACGTTGTTATGGCGACCGCGCACTCACGCCCTAACGCGTTTCGTCATCACAGACTTCAACTGAGGGCGTCCATGATGTGATGACATCGTGATGACGCCATGCCACGCTGTCAGTTCCGGTTTGCTAGGTACTGAGCGGTCGGTTTGTGAGGACAGAGGCGGATGGGCTTTTCTTCCTATGCATTCGTAATGCCTGAATACCTTCTCTGTTTGTGAGTAGTACTCTGTTGGGAATCGGGGACTTGCTTTTATTAGTATTTACAATAAAATGTGTACGGAATTACACTATGTGTCCCCTGTTTTGCTTCCACTTGCATGAGTTGGTTGGCGTTTGAGATATGGAATCCCTCTGAGAGCCAAGCTGTGGGTGCATACTTGTCTATTGGTGGAGAATACTTTCAGTATGCAACCTTTTACTGATCATCGATTTGGTGAGTGTCCATTTTGATGGGGTGTTACGGCTTGATGGTGGATGCGCACTGAATATACAGTTAGCTGCACTTCTTTCTCACCATCACTGTCTGTCATCTGCACTTGAACTTGGACTGCATCATTGGGTGTAGAGATTTTCCTATCTCCAGCGATTGCATGCTATATATATATTTTTTATGGACATTTTAGATGATAACTTATAATTATATGATTATTGAATATGTGGTAGCGCTGCTAGTGTTACAGATTAATACATTTTGGGCTTGATCTGTCACACCTTTTTCCATACACTTGTTTTTTATAGCAGCAGCTTCAGCCTTTATGGTATATGTTTTATATGTTTATATGAATATTGTTATTAAGCGCTAGGTGAGTGAGATTTGATTACTCATACAAGTGATTTTCTTGCTCCTTTTTTATATACTAATAGACTGTAGTCGACCAACTGAAATAAAAAGAAGGGAAGTGGGCACTAATAGACCACAGACAGCTAGCTGAGAAAAAAAAGAAGGAAAAAAGAAAGTAGGCACTAATAAACTGCAGGCAACCAGCTGAAAAAAGGGAAGATGGCACTAATAGACCACAGACAACCAGCTGAGGGTAAAAAAAAAAGAAAAAAAAAAAGGAAGAAAGCACTAATAGACTGCAAGTGGAAGGATAAAACCCAGAATTAGGCACTAATAAACCGCAGACAACAAGCTGAGGAAAAAAGGAAGTAGGCATATAGGAAGTAGACTGCATGTGATCAGCTGAAAAAAAAAAAACAGAAGTAGACACTAATAGACCGCAGGCGACTAGCTGAGCAATAAAAAAGAAGGAAAAAAGGTAGTAGGCACTAATAGACTGCAGACGACCAGCTGGGAAAAAAAGGGATCCTGATCTGCAGTTGGGGAAGAACCGCCACCTTCTCACCCTGGGCCTCTGGAACTGCTACGGGTGTGAGGCAGAGGTCTTGGACCAGCTGTCTGGTTGCCAGCGCTTCCGCTGAAGAAGTTTGTTGTAACTCCACAGATGCTGTTGGGAACTCCCATGTTCCGGTCAGTGATGTGGAAGAAAGGCCCGCTGCTTCTCAGGAAGGCTGAAGCTGCTGTTGGTGTTGTGCAGAGCTCAGTGATGTTTGGCCCTGATGCCAGCTCTTCTGCTGGAGGCTCACCAGGTTGTTCTTTGGCCCAGAGCCAGCACTTCGGCAGGGAACTCAAAATCCATGATATCCTCCTCCGACGGCTTCCTCTCCTCCCTGACCCTTGAACTGCCGCTGGGGGGATGAGCCGGCTGCTCCATCTCCTGTACCTTTATCCTGCTACTAGACAGACGCATTACTCCATCTAAGAACAAATTACGTGAATGAATGAAACGAATGTAACTAATTTAACTAAACTCATTTATCTAAATAATGAATCAAAACTAAACTAAACAAATTTTTTCATCCTGGACATGTCTATTTCCATCCACTCCAGAAGGGAAGCTTTATTGTCCTTATTTAGAGAAATAATCCAAACCATGCTCTCAGCATCCATTAAGTGGTGGTCCGTCATTAGAGAATGATCTGCTGTAGCCATTGCAGGCGGTCATACACAGCCAGTGCTTGGTTGGTTGAAATTCAGCGGGCATTCCACCTGCCTGTAAACCACCTGATTTGAGACATGCCCACTAGGTGGAACACAACTTTCGCAAAGCTGCATGTGCAGCAGAGGGCCGTTAACGAGTACCTGTGTGAGTATAGAACAACAGTAGGCTTTATTCCCCACATGAATGGCTGCTGATATGGGATGCATGCACTGGGACAGATGTGGCTGCACTGATGAGTGCTGATGATGCTGCTCTAATAAGGCCGCACTGCTGGGTGCTGATGAGGCTGCACTGCTGCATTCTGATGAGGCTGCACTGATGTGCACTGATGAGCTGGTACTGATGAGGCGGCAATGACGGGCGACTGATGAAGATCTACTGATAGGGTGGCACTGATGAGCACTCACTGATGGGCACTGCTGTGCACTTTTGGGCACTAATGACCACTAATAGGGCACTGTAGTGGCACTGATGAGCACTAATAAGGCACTCTAGTGGCACTGATGAGCACTGTAGTGGCACTGATGAGCACTAATAGGGCACTCTAGTGGCACTGATGAGCACTGTAGTGGAACTGATGAGTACTAATAGGGCACTTTAGTGGCACTGATGAGCACTGTAGTGGCACTGATAAGCACTAATAGGGCACTGTAGTGGCACTAATGAGCACTGTAATGGCACTGATGAGCACAGATGAGCACTAATAGGGGACTCTAGTGGCACTGATGAGCACTGTAGTGGCAATGATGAGCACTAGTAGGGCACTGTAGTGGCACTCATAGAACTTCAATCAGTGTCTGGTTAAAGCTTGTTGGAGGAGGTTACATTCTGCTCTGAGAGTCCTATAAGGCTGCAGGACCCCTGACCCTTTGTCCAGACAATGCTGATTGGCCCTGTGCTAATTACATGCACTCTACCTAGAAAAAAGAACTTCTAGCAATACACACCAAACTGAGCATGTGCAGCTTGTCCCCTAGTCTCTGTTCTATCAGGAGATGGTTTGGGGGCTGTGGTAAAAGGAGAGGATCAGAGGAGACAGGATCAAACAGCCTTTTTACACATTGCAGAGGTTTACTCAGGTGCACTAGGTTCCACAGTGAGTATAACAAGCATGCTTTACTGTATGTACAGACTGATCTTACTGTTGTGGGTTTAGTAACACTTTAATTGGAACCCAAGCTTTTATTGACCTTACAGTGTATGTGGATATACATCAGGTGAGAACACAACTGGTGTTGGTGGAGCACTGGAGGTGTAAGGAGTGAAAGAGTGAACACACTGGGCAAGTTTACGGAGTGGACAACCTTTGTGTATATATAACAGTTTGTGGAGCACAAAGGAGGAAGTACAAGGACTATTGCATTGGGACCTTTTTATTTCCATGTTATATGTTTTTTTTTTTTTTATGATATGCACAACATTATTGAAATATTAATTTGGGAAAATCTCTACACCATTTTATGTTATTTATGTCATTGGTACACACATGTCAGAATGTGTTGGCTGTTCATGGAAAGAATTGATTAATAACATAAAGGTTTATTGTTTCACACACTTCCTGTCATGGGGTGACAACTCTCATTT
Organism: Pelophylax lessonae; assembly: GCF_965119305.1. Lineage (NCBI taxonomy): Eukaryota > Metazoa > Chordata > Amphibia > Anura > Ranidae > Pelophylax > Pelophylax lessonae. Next base: position 35,696,955 of record NC_138773.1, on the reverse strand, counting down.
GTGCTCCTGCGTTCATTGTAACCCTGTCAGATACAGTCAGGTCCATAAATATTGGGACATCAACACGAGTCTAATCTTTTTGGCTCTATACACCACCACAATGGATTTGAAATGAAACATATAAGATGTGCTTTAACTGCAGACGTCCAGCTTTAATTTGAGGGTATTTACATCCAAATCAGGTGAAAGATTAGGAATTACAACAGTTTGTATATGTGCCTCCCACTTTTTAAGGGACCAAAAGTAATGGGACAATTGGCTGCTCAGCTGTTCCATGGCCAGGTGTGTGTTATTCCCTTATTATCCCATTTACAAGGAGCAGATAAAAGGTCCAGAGTTAATTTCAAGTGTGCTATTTGCATTTGGAATCTGTTGCTGTCAACTCTAAATATGAGATCCAAAGAGCTGTCACTATCAGTGAAGCAAGCCATCATTAGGCTGAAAATAAAAAAAAAAACAAACCCATCAGAGAGATAGCAAAAACATTAGGTGTGGCCAAATCAACTTTTTGGAACATCCTTAAAAAGAAAGAACGCACCGGTGAGCTCAGCAACACTAAAGGACCCAGAAGACCACGGAAAACAACTGTGGTGGATTACCGAAGAATTCTTTCCCTGGTGAAGAAAACACCCTTCACAACAGTTGGCCAGATCAAAAAAACACTCTCCAGGAGGTAGGTGTATGAGTGTCAAAGTCAACAATCAAGAGAAGACTTCACCAGAGTGAATACAGAGGGTTCACCACAAGATGTAAATCATTGGTGAGCCTCAAAAACAGGAAGGCCAGATTAAAGTTTGCCAAACAACATCTAAAAAAAGCCTTCACAGTTCTGGAACAACATCCTATGGACAGATGAGACCAAGATCAACTTGTACCAGAGTGATGGGAAGAGAAGAGTATGGAGAAGGAAAGGAACTGCTCATGATCCAAAGCATACCACCTCATCAGTGAAGCATGGTGGTGGTAGTGTCATGGTGTGGGCTTGTATGGCTGCCAATAGAACTGGTTCTCTTGTATTTATTGATGATGTGACTGCTGACAAAAGCAGCAGGACGAATTCTGAAGTATTTCGGGCAATATTATCTGCTCATATTGAGCCAGATGCTTCAGAACTCATTGGACGGCGCTTCACAGTGCAGATGGACAATGACCCGAAGCATACTGCGAAAGCAACCAAAGAGTTTTTTATGGAAAGAAGTGGAATGTTATGCAATGGCCAAGTCAATCACCTGACCTGAATCCGAATGAGCATGCATTTCACTTGCTGAAGACAAAACTGAAGGGAAAATGCCCCAAGAACAAGCAGGAACTGAAGACAGTTGCAGTAGAGGCCTGGCAGAGCATCACCAGGGATGAAACCCAGCGTCTGGTGATGTCTATGCGTTCCAGACTTCAGGCTGTAATTGGCTGCAGAGGATTTGCAACCAAGTATTAAAAAGTGAAAGTTTGATTTATGATTGTTAATCTGTCCCATTACTTTTGGTCCCTTAAAAAGTGGGAGGCACATAAACAAACTGTTGTAATTCCTACACCGTTCACCTGATCTGGATGTAAATACCCTCAAATCAAAGCTGAAAGTCTACAGTTAAAGCACATCTTGTTTGTTTCATTTCAAATCCATTGTGGTGGTGAAGAGAGCCAAAAAGATTAGAATTGTGTCGATGTCCCAATATTTATGGACCTGACTGTACATGCCACTGGTGGAGGATACAGGCTGAATGCTGACATATTTGTTTAGAAATGGTCCACCATTGTCAGTTTCAGCACTATGAAGAACTTCACCTGCAGGCTTAGAAGCAATTTTACAGCTCATTGTACTTCTGATATTCGCCCTATTATGTTTAATCTATTTTTATTAAAAATGTTTGCATATACAACATTATCCTATTATAATATATAAATAGCAATCACACTCTGAAGTCTGATCTCAGTGTATAGATTGATGCCACTAATTCTTACCTATTTCACTCCTAATGGAATGTAGAGCTCCATTGGGGGTGAAATGGGTCACAGGGAGGGGTCTCTGCATTGCTTCCTATTATCTGTGATTGGTTGTCAGGAATAAGCTGCTGAGGGCCCACACCCAAGGTGGAGGAGGTATGGCAGAATCGTACTTAAGTGGGGTCATATTTAGTATCTGTTATGAAAAGGATGAATGGGACTCTATTATCCAGGTGAATGTTGCTGGATGTCACTGTGAATTTCCCAGTAAATCCTTAATAAACAGACCCCTTTTATGTCGTTCTCTATTTGTACATCATGTTTAATCATTCAAAGCAAAATAAAAAAAAATCATCACAATGAAATAAAAAAAAAAAAAAGATTCTAGTCCAGTAAAGCAGTGTGTTCAAGTTTATTAAGGTTTTACATTTTTATTTCATTATAGACAAAAATAACATGTGAGCTTTATGTAGTATTTCCATTGTTACATTATATTCCCAATTATACACATCAACAAAGGTAATAAAGATAAAATCTGCACTATTACAATATATTCTTATTTAGAGTAAGAATATATATATATATATATATATATATATATATATATATATATATATATATATATATATATATATATATATGTGTGTGTGTATACACTGTATATTTTTTTTATAATTTGTGATCCTTTATGCAGCCACTGCACAATTAAAAGTCATATATTTAAGAAAACTTTGTGATTGGTTGATGGTATATAGAATATAGAGTATATAATATGTGTCATAATTGAAAAATAACACTTTAAGCCTAATTCCAGGTAATGCAAGAACTGCAATGACAACTGAAGGCCTCCTATGTGTGCCCACACCAATTCTGGAAAATTAAACACAAATGCAACTGGGAATAACAGAAAAAACTGCGAATAACATAAAAAAAAGATAATATTGTTATGCTCTTTGTTCCGCTCATTGGAAATAACAAGGACACTGCATTTCTTGCAGGATCAAGAGTTATTTCCCTACTAACTGAAAAAAAAAAAAACAAATACAGCCACCACATCTAAGGACTAGTGAGCTGCCACATATGCTACATTTTTTTTTTATTATTTTTCTTCCAATAGGAAATGTCCATTTTGGTCTCCTAAAGCAGTATTAACAAGACACAAAACTTGAAGTTAGTACAGAGTACAACACAATAGTATTGTCTTGGTTGGTGGGCAGGCGAAAAAGCCCATTACAGTTCCTTATACAACCTCGCTGAGTTGTGCCTGAGAGAAAAATTAAAACCTCCAACCTTGGTGTCTGGGCTCAGGGCTGGGACAAGGGGTGGGCAGGAGGGGTAGCATCGGTGGGTGGGGGTGCCCCTCCTCACATGCACACTCCAGATCAGTGTCTGGCAACCAGTGGGCTGTGGCTTAATGCCTGCTGCGAAACTATTGCTTTTACACTGTACTCAAACATGCCCACTCTCCACCCCATCTGTCCATAACTGGCACGAAAAACACACCATGCATGCACAACTACTTTTTAGCTGCTAGAAAGTAAGTGATTGGCCACGCAAGTGCAGTGCACACTCCATGTCCACCATGGACAGCTGGAGCTAGGGGGCAGAGAATGGGCACAGGATAGTAAACCCTAATAACAGGGGAGGGGGGATCCACATACTTGCCCTGGGCACTGGATAAATCAGTCCTGTTACTGTCTGGGCTCAGTGAGCAATGTCTGTGGAGAAATGTACATGATTCAGAATTCTATTTGTGTGATGTCAATGTGAGTATTGCACAGTGAGGAGTCTGTGGAGGGGAAACTGGAGATTGAGTGTTGGGGAGGAATATGAAGGAAACAGAGAAAAGACCAATGTGTGTGTGCCGGAGGAAGGTGGGATCTCATTGCTAGATCATGGTCTGTTCAACACATATGCTTCTATGGATTTCATTCCTTTTAAGGTAAATACATGTTGAAAGATTTTGCATATGAAAAGGAAGTGCCGTGTAACTGTAGAATATTGTTTTTTTCTTCCAGTTTACTATTTTATGTGATAAAGCTCCTCCAGACACTTCATTGCCTGTTGTTCTGTAATCTTTTTCCAGTCTTTTGGAAACTCTGCTGGTTTGGCACTGTATTCTTTTGCAAACTGGTCATTAAATTTCATTAAAACAAACTTCCAGTAATCGGAGGCATTGATGCTTGAGTCAGCCTGAATGGCCCAGTCAGGATAGAATTTTTGGTATTCCTTGCAAGAGTGAGTTTCCCATTTTGTTTCTGGACTTTGGAATGTACCATTTCCATGCACATTGGTTGAACATATGTTGTGACTCAGGATTTGTGTTTTTGAACATCTATAAGTTCCTAATCCCATAGGTCGGTGCACTTCTGCAGAATGCTCATTGTGACTTTTGCTTCCAGCCTCACAGGGGACTTTACAGAATGGACACAGCTTCCCACATCCAAAAACTCTGTTAAACAGCTCATTTTGTGGTTTCAGGGTGAGCCTGGAGAGAACGTCTTCTACACTTAAAGACCTCATCTCTTGTTTGATTTGTTCTTCTGTATCAGTGAGGACATTTTTAATATCACCAGAGAACTGACACACAGAGGCTGTGTTTTTAAACTCTATCACTTTCAAGTCATTTGATGAAATAACGAGATCTTTATTTAACAATTCACAGAATTTTTTCAAAAACTCTTGCACATTTGAACAATTTTGAAGCCTTGGGTCATTTAGCACTTTCACCACACCTTTCATGATTGAAGTCAGAATGTTAGATTGTAAATGTTCAATGTCTTTGTGTTGCTTGTATTTATCTTTAATGCATTGTGTGATCCAGTTTTTCACAAACTTCTCATAGTTATTAATGTAATCAACATACTCTCTAAAGTCATTATCTTCCAGCAACTTTTTGAGCAAGGTAAACTGGAAAAACTTCCGGCTGCGGTATGTTTTGGACTCTTCTCCTTGTAAAATATCTTCCACTATTTCTGTTCCAAGATTTTTATCAATGAATTTAATCAATGCGGGTTTCAGGCAAATGCCACAGAAATCTTTTGCTCTGTTTTGGCACTCATCTTTTTCATTAAATATATTCTGAAATATGGACAGATATTTTCCCTTGTGTTTCTCCAAACTGAGTTTTGGATCATTATCTTGGATGAAATCTTGGTGCATCTTCTGAAGCACTGGTGCTAATTTGCCCAAAATGTGAAGTTTCACATCCAACTCATACATGGGAGTGGTGTGGAGCTTCTCGAGGTCATCTTTATTAAGCTCTTCTCGGATCATTTTTAACAATTCATGACAGTAATTGTCATGATAGTCAACTTTCATGTCTACTTTTTTTGTTACATAACTAGTACATTTCCTTAGTATAGAGAAATAAAGATTTTGATAGTCTTGAAATCCGTGATCTTTAAAGAACTTCATTATATTATCTGTAATTTTTTTTAAAACATGTTTTTCTATATGCTCTTCTCTAGCTTTAAAGTCATTGCGTCCAAAGACATTTAAACTATTTATTTTAGCTAATTTTTCTGTGACAGCTCCGACACTGTGATTCATGTCTTTTTTCAGTTGTCTCAGGATGTCTTGTTCAATATTGCGCCTTTGTAAACTTGTCAGCTGTAAACTTGACAGTGTGCCCTTCCACATTTCTTCAAACTGGGATTTGACTTTCTCATTATCTAAACTATCCTTATTATCTTTGTAACTGTTCAAAAGAGTAGTCACATTATTCTCAATAATTGTAATGAATTCTCCTTGAATTCCTTCAACTGCATTTTTTCCTTTCTGATTTTGTACAAGTTCTTCTATTCTGTTGCCTAGCATGTTTTCTTGCTGAACTCTGAGAAGTTTTACACTTGAGAAAAACTCTTCTCTGTATCTTTCTATTAGAGAGGCGTTCTCAGATCCATCCTCAAAATATTTTTCTAAAGATTCTCTCATAGTTGTCTCTTCACTGTTTACCTTCACAGTCAGGTCCTGTTTAATCTTGTTACAAACGTCTCCTTGCAGACTTATGGCAGCTTCATTTTGTATCATATTCTCAGTCTCCATTATCCAGGTATGCATTTCTTTGGAGAAGTTCCACTGCAGTTCATTGTACTTTGTAGACAATTTCTCATAGGCCTCGGCAACAAGACTATTTCTGAAATTGAAGATGAAGTTCTCGTGTTTCACAGCATTCCACAAACTTTCTATCCATTTAGAAAAATCGCACAATTTTTGAGGATTCCTTGACTTTTGAAAAAAATCAAGTAAATGCTTCTTAAGTTGGTTAATATTTTCACTGTAACCACTGTTTACTGAAGCCATTGGTGGGACACCGTGCCAAAGACCAGGAATATACCATGTATGTTTCTCCATGTCATGGTCCATCACATCTGAAAATGACGTCACTCCAATCTTTTTTTCCATCCTTGCTGCAATTTTTGTCATCTCATTTAGCTGATCACCAAATTTCTTTCTATCTCTCATGTTCTTTTCATAAGCAGAAACATCGCCCACATTCTGATGTACAAACTGGCAGTTAGGTTTTTTCCCAGCTGTTTCCATCCGAAGAAATGCATGGACAACAATTTGCAAAACATCCTTCATTTCTGTTGTGTTCTCCATAGCCATGTTGATTATTGTGATATCACTCAGTCCTATAACTAATGTTGCCAACTCATTGTCATGTTCGTAACTGTCTTTCAGTGTAGCTAGTTCAGGAGCTTTAAGTCCTTCAGTGTCAATGATGAGAATAAATTGACAGACCATTTTTTTTTGGAAGTTTTCTTTCAGCTTAACGAGAGTCATAAAGGCTCCTCTTGTGCATCGTCCACTGGCCACTGGGAACTGCAAACCAAACATGGTGTTCAGGAGGGTAGACTTTCCTGTACTCTGTACCCCCAGGACAGTTATTACTCTCATTCTGCACTGACATTTCATCTTCTTATCAACCTCCTTTAGGACATCAGTTATCCATTGTAGGGGAATGTTGGAGGCATCTCCATCAATAAGTTCTAATGGAAACCCATCCAACAGAAGATCAGCCGCTATTTCAGGGAGTTTGCAAAATTGTCTCTCACTTGTCTTCATTTTACCATCATTTACCATAAAACTTTCAGCTTCATAAAACTGTGCCAGCTCCCGTAGGAAGTGTTCAATACCAAGGGAACTTTCAGATATTTGTTGGTCTAGCTTTTTAATTTCCATAAGATTGGAGGATTGATCATTACATTTTATTTTGTATTCGGACTGTAATTTTGACAGATTGACCCGAGAGGATGAATCAAGGAGAATTTTTAGCCATTTTAGGAAGAAATGTTTCTCCATTGGGTTTGACTGCATGATTGCATCTATAAAAGTCACTATTCCAGGAGGTGGAAAGTGCTGGTTTTGCTCTTCAAGTAACTTTTTTTTACTATTGATAAGCTTTGCTCTGTAATGTTCTCCATCATCCTGATCAGTTTGGTGCTTCATTCTACATAATTCTTTTTCTGTTTTTGCAAGCTGCTTCCATAGATGTCCCTGAAGCTTTAATGTTTTTTCCTTGTATTTTGCCACATCCTGTATGTTTTCAGTAATTTTTAGAGCTCGATCTTTTGCTTGCTGACACTCTTTTGACTTTTCATCTACATGGATGCCAAGCTCGCTGGCTATGTCAATCATCTGTTCCAACTTCAGAGGATAACTATGTATCAGATCTTTCATGATTTTTTGCATATGCTTTACCAGCTTTGCATCATTAACTCTGGGTCCTTTTACTATGATATGATTATCGTCCAGGTTTAGAACTGGATACAGATTCTTAATGTACTCTACAGTACTTTTTTCATTTTTTGTCAGAATAATAAAATATTTTGTTTTAAAGTTGTGAAGACTTGATAACAGCCGGTATTCTGTCTCACTAACACCGTCTACAAAAATAAACACAGCTGATGATATCCGAGTTAAGAAAGTGAATTGAGTCCAGTTAGATAAAATGTCTCCTCTGAGATTCAGAACTGCAAGGGGGTCTGTGAAGATATCAGAGATTTCTTTTCCAGAGGGAAAAAAACAGGACATCTCCACTAAACCATCAGATATTTTCCGAGGAAGGTCTCCACCTTCCATGTCCCTATGTACAAAATAGTCATAGTGCTGCTGACTTGGGGTTAGAAGCTGATTAATGATCACAGACTTCGATAAACTGCAATTCTCCAATCTCACACAGGAAAAAAATGGTAAAGAAATGTTTACCAGGTTGTCCTCCATGAAACCCTTTGTCTCTTTTAATGACAGGGGCCTCCACCTTTTCACTATGTCCCTCATTGCCCAGATCATAAAGGTACAGTCTGGACCATCTTCAGATGGCAGCAGGACAGGGACAGCAAATTGGCACATGGCCATTTTGGATATAATTTCCTGCTGTAAAAAACTGTCTGAACAATGCAGAAGAATACACTGGACATCAAGAGGATGAACAAGACAAGAACCTGCATCAGAGATATTTTTATCAAAAGTCCTAATATTTATTTCTGTATCCATATTAGATTCCTCTGGCTCCAGGTTTCGTGCCTTTACATTTAAAGCCATGAGATTATGCAAGAAATACCAAGGACCATCTTGTACTCTTTGAAGCTTGATCTCCTGTACACTCTCTTGCCCAATTTCCAAAATGCTTCCCAAGGTAAGTTTATAAATCATGTGATCTTCCATCTTGAGCTGTGTTAGAATCTCCTGAAAATCTTGTCTTTTTTCTAGGGAAAAGACAAAAGACAAGAAACAAACCATTTCACTAAGACTGTAAGACTGGCTAAAAGAAGTTTAAAAAAAACATTTTATATAATATATATATATATACATATATATATTTATATAAATATATATATATATATATATATATATATATATATATATATACAGTATATACACACACATATGCACACTGTATATTCATGATATTACCAAACGTATTGGGACATATTTAATGGCATCCCAGTCTTAGTCCATAAGGTTCAATATTATGTTGGCCCACCCTTTGCAGCTTTAACAACTTCAACTCTTCTGGGAAAGCTGTCCACAATGTTTGGGAGTGTGTCTAAGGGAATGTTTGACAATTCTCCCAGAAGAGCATTTATGAGGTCAGGCACTAATGTTGGAGAGAAGGCATGGCTTGCAGTCTCTGCTCTAATTCATCCCAAAGGTATTCTATTGTGTTGAGATCAGGACTCTGTGCAGGCCAGTGAAGTTCCTCCACCCCATACTCGCTCATTCATATCTTTATGGACTTGCTTGCGCACCGGTGAGCAGTCTTGTTGGAACAGGAAGGGGCAATCCCCAAACTGTTCCCACAAAGTTGGGAGCATGAAATTGTCCAAAATGTCTTGGTATGTGTCAAGGCCTTGCCTTGCCTTCCTGTTGGCAGCCATCTTGGACATGTGCAGACTGCTGTCCAAGGTGCATCACTGCTAGCAATCTTCTGTACTCCATGTTCCACTGTGCATGACCTGGCTTGGCTAAAGACTTTCCTAGCTCTCGATTCTGCAGACAACCCAGCATCGGCAGACTACTCACCTCTGGACTCTACCCCGGCTTGGATGACTACCCGCTTCTAGACTCGATCCTGGCTTGGATGACTATCTGCTCTGGACTTGACCCCAGCTGTTCCAAATTTTGCTCCTCGCTCTTTTTGTGCATTTATTGTTGTTGATCAAATAAACTGCTTTATTTTTCTTGCATCTTCGTGTGGTCTGGTTTCCTGGCAGCCTGACAGTACCCAAGGGCCATGAGTCCTGAAGATGCTGGTGCTCCTACGCTCCCCATGCTGGTTTCCAGGCTAGATCAACAAGCCTTTGGGTCACTTTGCTCAGGTGTTGCAGGCATTGCTTGAACGAACAGCACACCTTGCTCCTGATGCTGCTAGGCCAGTGGTTCCTCAAGCAACTGGAGCCTCTGTTACCAGAGGGATGACTGGTTCAGCCGCCCTCCTGCAGCGCTATTGGGGTGAACCGAGTCAGTGTTGTGGCTTCCTAAACCAAGTGGGCATTTATTATGAGATGGTTCCTCAGGCGTTTCCCTCTGTCAGGTCCAGGGTGGGCTTCCTAATCTCATTGCTATCGGTCAAGGCCTTGGCCTGGGCAAATCCCTTATGGGAGAATGATAATCCTGTGATATTCAACTACCCGAGTTTTATTGCCTCCTTCCGTAGGGTATTCAATGTGCCTGCTCACTCTGCCTCTGTTGATAAGCTGCTCCTGTCCATTCAACAGGGTATATGAACCATTGCTGAGTATGCCATTGAATTTCATACCCTGGCAACAGAGGTGGGCTGGAATAATGAGGCTCTGGTGGCTGTCTTCTCACATGGTCTCTCCAATGCATTGAAGGATGAGATTGCGGCCAAGAATCTCCCTGATGAGCTCGAGGCTCTAATTTCTTTCCTGATTTTGGTCGATACCAGGTTCAGGGAAAGACCATCGTTTAAGAAGCGCCTACGGAGGCCTCCTACCAGATTGGCTCCTACATTTTCTTCCCCACCCATTCCTCCCTCACCTCCCATGCCTCCTGGAGATGGTGCATCTTGCAGTGAACCCATACAGCTGGGGTTCACTTACCTTTCCGAGGCTGAGCAGGCCTTTAGGAGAAGGGAGGGCTGGTGCCTGTATTGCAGCCTTGGTGGGCATTTCCTGAAATCTTGTCCTACCTGTCCAGGAAACGCTCGCACCTAAGGTCCTGTCGGGGACAGATCTTAGGTTGAATTTCCTTTTTCCATTTTCCCGTAAAGATAATCACAGTTGTCCTCCCCTGGGCAGCAGGTTTGGTGGTTACTCAGGCGTTGGTAGACTCCGGTGCTGGCGGCTACTTCATTGACAGTACATTTGCTGCTGCCAATTCCATACCCTCGCAGCCCCGTGTTTCTCCACTAGTCATCAAGGTGATTGATGGCAGACCCCCTGCAACTGGCACAGGTTACCCATGAGACTGTTACGGTTCACATGGCGATAGGAGCTGTTCACAGGGAGTCAACCTGTTTCCAGGTTATATCGTCCCCACACTACTGTTGTTTTAAGGTACCCTTGGCTTCAGAAATACAATCCGACATTTTTTTTTTTTTTTTTTTAGTTTCAAACATTTTATTGGTTTTAAGTATTGATACATCGAGTCAACAAAGAAGTGAACAATGCATTATAGAGGAATAAACATGTGGCAATCAGCCAACTGGTGCAATGAAAGTACATAGCTTGGATTAGTCAATATGCAAAGTACAAGTTTTTAACACAACTAATAATAAGGAGTGCAGGTATTAGTAAAAGGGAATGGAATAGAAGGAATCAATCAAAGAGAGACTGTGCCTATATCCGATATTAAGTGAATATGCTTAGAGAGGTAAGAAGATGTGATAATAATGTGAGTATGGGTGGCACTATGGTCCTCTCTGGTCCAGAGTTAAAGCGCAATGGCGGGCAGATCCGGGTGAGTCAGAGAGCCTTAAGAGAATGGTAATCAAATTTTAATGCTTTTGGGGTAAGATAGCCATAACGACCAATGCTCCCGGAATCTCTCCTCTGTGAGGTGCGCCTTGGAGAAGAGGTATTCCATGTTGCAATGGTCATTGATGGAGTTAATTAACGCCTCAAAGGTTGGCGAGGAGGGATTTTTCCAGGCCCTAGCTAACACTAGGCGCGCCGAGATTAGAATATGGTGAGTACGTGGAGGGTAATTGTCGGGCAGCGAAAGAGGACTGAGACCAAAGAGGGCCATTTGTGGAGTAAGGCATAGAGCAATGTTAGTCACATTAGAGATGAGTGATGAGACCATGTTCCAGTAAGGGCGGATTATTGGACATTCCCACCATATGTGGAAGATGTCACTGGTTGCAGTACAATTTCTCCAACACTTCGGAGAGCAAGAGGGCGAGATAGTAGCGAGTCTGTCCGGGGTGTAGTACCATTTATGGTAAATTTTCATAATCGTCTCCCAGTGCGAGACGTTTTTGGATATAGTAAGTGGCCGCCGGAGAGCGCGGCAACACATCGTTGCTTGGCAAGAAAGTTGTAATTTGTGTTCCCAAAAAGTAATTGCTTCAAGCTTGGTAGTGGAGGAGGGACAAGTCGAAAGTTTGTAGAAGCCAGATATGCCTTTAGAGTTCTTTTTCTGTTTAGTAATCAATAAAAGGACTTCTTTGGTAGTCGGGGAGGAGGATGTCCTAACACCAGAGAGAAGATGGCGAATCCTGAGGTATATGTAAAAGTCTTTACTGGGAAGGTTATAGAGCGATTAAAGTTGGAGAAAGCTCTTCAGCATCTAAGGGTGGAAGAGCTCCCCAATTGTGGTGATACCGGCCATATGCCAGTGGCGTATTGGTAAATTTGTTGATATGAGTTGCAGCGATAGTAAGGGGAGCCGGTGAAGAGCTTCAGTATGTATCCCTTGTGTTTGTTGGCAGATAGCTTTCCATGTCTTGACAGTGGAAGACATCGTAGGTAGAAAGAGATGAGGAGTGTGCGTGCATATCCACCCACTTGCAAGGAGTAGGTCTAAGGCTCCATTTGCTGCAGTAGATTAAATTTGGGCCCATGGGGCCTGTGATTGCGAGTCCCACCACTGCCTGGCCTGATCCAAAATAGTTGCTTTATAGTATGCTTTGACGTCGGGGGCTCCCAGCCCCAAGTATGCTGTGGGGATGCACAGGATAGTTGCTTTCAGTCGAGGTTTTTATGCGTTGGATTTTGGATAGATCATCCACAATCCGACTTTTTATTGGTTGAGATCCTCTCTCGGCCTTCACAGTGTGGCGCTGTTTGTATACATGGGCCTGTTAAGGTACTTTGTACCTCCTCGGATTCCCTGTTGCCTACTGAACATCATGAGTATCAAGACAAGGTGCGTGCTGGTACTCTTCCCCCTCATTGTCCGTATGATTGTGCCATAGATTTGCAAACTGGTGCCACTCCCCCTCATGGAAGTGTTTATCCTCTCTAGGTTGCGGAGAATAAGGCCATGGAGTAGTACGTGGCAGATGCGGTTGCCCGGGGGCACATTCGCAAAGCCACTTCTCCAGCGGGTGCCGGTTTTTTCTTCGTAAAGAAGAAGGGGGTGAGTTGAGACCTTGCATTGATTATAGGAGCCTCAATCGCATCACGGTCAAGAATGCATACCCGATTCCATTGATTACTGAATTGTTCAACCGCCTCAAGGGAGCAACAATCTATACCAAGCTTGACCTAAGGGCCGCGTATAACCTCATAAGAGCAAGGAGGGCGATGCATGGAAGACCCTGTTTAATACCAGAACTGGTCATTACGGATATCTGGTGATGCCCTTTGACTTGTGCAATGCGCCCGCTGTCTTCCAGGAGTTCATCAATGATGTCTTTTGTGATATGTTCCAGCAATGCGTGGTAGTCTATTTGGACAACATCTTGATTTACTCAGTCTCCATTGAATCACATTACTGGATGTCAGACGGGTGCTGCAACGTGAGAATGGGCTTTTCTGTCAGCTTGAGAAATGTGAATTCCACCTGTCTCAGGTTGCCTTCTTGGGCTACATCATTTCTGCTGAAGGGTTCTCCATGGATCCTCAGAAAGTTTCAACTGTTCTACATTGGCCTCACCCTAGTGCTCTCTGTTCCATTCAGCGTTTCCTTGGGTTTGCCAACTACTATCGGAAATGTATCAGGAACTTTTCCACTTTGGCCAAACCTTTCTCAGATCTGACCGAGAGGGGCAGCGAGCCCCACAATTGAACGCCTGCTGCCATCCAAGCTTTCGAAACCCTCAAGTCTGCTTTTGCTTCGGCTCCCATTCTGTCTCATCCCAATCTTGGTTTGCCCTTTGTCCTAGAGGTGGATTAGTTGAGACGGGAGTAGGCGCCCTACTATCTCAGCGTCAGACACCTGATGGACCCTTACTTCCTTGTGGGTTCTACTCCAAGAAGCTGTCTCCAGCTGAATTCAATTACAAGATTGGAGAAAGAGAGCTCTTGGCCATTTTCCTGTAGACACTTGCTTGAAGGTTCTGTGGTTCTACTTTTCATTCTCACCGATCATAAGAATCTGACGTATCTTTCAGAGGCCAAGAGGATCACACCCTATCAGGCCAGATGGGCCTTATTCTTGTCTAGTTTTAATAATGTGGTCTCCTATTTGCCCAGATCCAAGAATGTTAAAGCTGATGCCTTGTCTCGCCAGTATTCTGAGTTGTCCAGGGAGAACTCTCCTCTTGGGGAACAGATCTTGGCTGCCCAATCTGATGCTCCCACAGAGAGACCTGCTGGCAAATGTTTTGTACCTGATACCATCAGACTGTTGCGCACATACCCCAATTCCAAGACTGCCGGTCATCTTGGTAAGAACCAGATGTCCTGGGCTATTTTTCATCAGTTCTGGTGGCCATTTCTCCGCACTGATGTTGCTGCGTATGTGGCTGCTTGTTCGGTCTGTGCCCAGAACAAATCTCTGCTGAACCTTCCCTTTGGCATACTCTGCATCCCATTCCCAATGGATAGTATTCCTGGTCTCACTGGCCATGGATTTTATTATTTATTTCCCGCATCTCAAGGTTACACGGTTATCCTCATGATTGTCGGACGATTCTCCAAAATGTTCCACTGTGTTCCGTTTAAGCGGCTGCCTACCGCTCAGGAGCTGGCCTCGGTGTTTGCCAGGGAGGCTTTCCGCTTACACAGGTTGCCTAAGGAGATTGTCTCAGACTGTGGGAGCCAGTTTGTCTCCAGGTTCTGGAGCACCATTTGCTCCCAGTTGGATATTCATCTCTCCTTCTCCTCAGCAAACAGTATTATGCTATGAATATCTATCTCTTCATTGGAACATATACATATGCCATTATTATGCTGAGAGCCTTGTTTACTGCCAGAGAAGGAAGGAGCTAGATCCACCTATCGATTTACCATGCTGTTTTTAACCACTTGCCGACCGCCGCACGACTATATACTGCGGCAGTCAGCCCCCTACAGGCAAAGTGACGTAGGGGTACGTCGCTCGCCCACGCGATTTCCCTCAGGAGAGGGAGAAAGACAGACGGCTGATGTAAACACAGCCGTCTGTCATTCTCCCTTAGATCATCACAGAGGCTATGCGATCCTGCTATGACAGTTAGAATCACGCCCCTAGGGACACACTTAACCCCTTGATCACCAATAAAGTTAACCCCTTCCCTGCCAGTGTCATTTTTACAGTAACAGTGCATATTTATAGCACGGAATACTGTAGTAATGTCACTGGTACCCCCAAAAGTGTCAAAAATGTCAGTCAGGGGTCCGATCTGTCCACCGCAATGTCGCAGTCCCGCAAAAAAAATCGCAGATCGCCACTATTACTAGTTAAAATAAAAAATAAAAAAAATGACATAAATCTTTCCCGTAGTTAGTAAACGCAAAAACTTTTGCGCAAAATAATCAAAATACGCTTATTGCAATTTTTTGTACCAAAAATATGTAGCAGAGAACAAATTGGCCTAAAATGTGAAAAAATTTAGATTTTTACATTTTTTTTTTGAGAATTTCATATAAAGAAATGTGAAAAATATTGTTATTTTTTTCAAAATTGTCTCTCTTTTTTTGTTTAATAGCGCAAAAAATGAAAATCGCACAGGTGATCAAATATCACCAAAAGAAAGCTCTGTTTGTGGGAAAGGACGTCAATTTAATTTGGGTACAGGGTGGCACGACCGTGCAATTGTCCGTTAAAGTCACGCAGTGCCGAATCGCAAAATAGGGCCTGGTCATTGAACAGCCAAATCCTCCGGGGCTTAAGTGGTTAATCATATTTCTGGTGAGTGGGGACTCAGGAGGAAGCACGGAGTGTCACCTGAATCCTATATGAGAATACTTCACTGGCACTGGCACCTTACTATCATCGATGGACATTTACTTTTTTTGATTGCACCTTCGCTTTATGTATCATTGATTGCACTGACACTGTATGTATTATTAGCGCGTGTCATTGATTAAAGGAAGCAGGTCTTGGATATATTAAAGGTATTGGGAGGCCTCATTTAATTTACTCCAGAGATCTTTCTACTGGGTCTTGTTGAGAACCAGAATTGAACTGGATATGCTAAGACCTGTCTAAAGGAAATATTATTTATGGCACGTAAACAAATTGTGCTTAAGTGGATGCAACCTATACCCCCTTTGAGTGTTCAATGGCTTAAAGCATTAAAGCAGTAAATCAAAAAATGACAAAATTTAGAACCTCTCATATATATATATGGTATATATTATGAGTACGATACCAATAAAGTTCCCATTCAGCCCTTAGTAACCAATCCCCTTTAGGGTAGTTGGTGTTACAACACTTTATAAATACTTTGGGACGTAGGTATCATTTATAGCCTATACTATTTAACACAATCTTCAAACTAGATAGGCAGGCACAGACTGTATGATGGCAGGGACACAGGCTGCATGATGGCGGGGGACACAGGCTGCATGACGGGGGGGGTGACACAGGCTGCATGATGGGGGGGGGACACAGGCTGCATGACGGCGGGGGACACAAGCTGCATGACAGGGGGGACACAGGCTACATGACGGGGGGACACAGGCTGCATGTGGGGACACACACCCCTTGCATGCCGAATGGTCAGTACTTATCCCTGTGGATTTCACACGGTAAGTTTGAGGGGCCACAGCTCGGGCACTGCATGAGTCCAGGGTCCCAAATTTCCCTGTGCCAAATTGCAGGGCCACAGCTGAACATGTCCAGGGGATCCAAATTTGGTGCCGCGGTAGGAGAGGTTTAACACCCCAAAAATGTTGGGGTCATTAGCCCGAAATGTCTTTGTCAAATTTTTATGGGGTCACTTAGGAGCATATGACTGACAGTCAATACCACAAAGCGTGGAGTGCTGAGTACCATAATAATCCCCATAGTCTTAGCTATCCCTGAAGTGGGGCTTTGCATTACCTATGTTCCGCAGTATTTGGCCAAAGTCGATCCCCATGCCAGCCCGTGTCAGAATTAAGCATTGGCCACAAAAAACTTGTGTGGCTCCTAGAAGTCCTCTAATATTAGTTTGCCAAGTATGGTGTCCTTAACCTGTTTGGGTATTGCAGCGCCCTAAATTTTTTGTAGCTTGACTCATTATGTTAAACTTTGACACAGTCGTAGTCTGGACATTTGAGGGACCACAGCTCGGGGGGGCCATATTTGGCTCAGAGGTAGGGGAGGTCTTCCTTTACCAAACATTTTGGAGTTGCTAGCCCAAAATTTCCTGGTCAACTATTTCCATGGCCACTTAAGAGTTTGTGGCCCTCGGGCTGTACCACGGAGAGGGGAGTGCTGGGTACCGCAGGAATACCTGGACTCTTAGCTATTCAACAGTACCTGCAGAGCGGGACTCTGCAGTTCCTGTATTCGATAGTGGTTAGCCAAATCTACCCCTATGCAGGTCCCTGGAACAATTAAGCATCGGCCCCGAAAAATGCATGTGGCCCCTGGGAATCCTATAGTATCTCTGAGCCAAGTTTGAGGCCCCTAGCCACCAGGGTTCAGGTACCATGAGGCCTTCAATTTAAGTCAGCTTGGTGCTGTATGGCAATCTTCGAGTGGGCACAGTTTCAGGGCCCCAGCTTGGGCACCAAACAAGTCCAGGGGCCCATATTTGTCACAGAGGTAGGGCAGATCTTCCTTTACCACTCTTAAAATGTTGGAGTAGCTAGCCTGAAATTTTCTTGTAAACTTTTTAGGGGCCTCTTGGGAGTGTATGGCCGCGGCACCAGCTGTTGAATGACACGGCCATTATTTTGCAGCACTGCCTTAACCCTCTTGGGCATGGAGTTCACCAGAGCTTCACAGGTTGCCACTGGAGTCCTCTTCCACTCCTCCATGACAACATCACGGAGCTGGTGGATGTTAGAGACCTTGAGCTCCTCCACCTTCGGTTTGAGGATTCCCCAAAGATGCTCAAGAGGGTTTAGGTCTAGAGACATGCTTGGCCAGTCCATCACCTTTACCCTCAGCTTCTTTAGCAAGGCAGTGGTTGTCTTAGAGGTGTGTTTGGGGTCGTTATCATGTTGGAATACTGCCCTGCGGACCAGTCTCCAAAGGGAGGGGATCATGCGCTGTTTCAGTTTGTCACAGTACATGTTGGCATTCATGGTTCCCTCAATGAACTGCAGCTCCCTAGTGCCAGCAGCACTGATACAGCCCCAGACCATGACACTCCCACCACCATGCTTCACTGTAGGCAAGACACACTTGTCTTTGTACCCCTCACCTGGTTGCCAGCCACACACACTTGACACCATCTGAACAAAATACGTTTATCTTGGTCTCATCAGACCACAGGACATGGTTCCAGTAATTCATGTCCTTAGTCTGCTTGTCTTCAGCAAACTGTTTGTGGGCTTTCTTGTGCATCATCTTTAGAAGAGGCTTCCTTCTGGGACGACAGCCATGCAGACCAATTTGATGCAGTGTGCGGTGTATGGTCTGAGCACTGACAGGCTGACCCCCCACCCCTTCAACCTCTGCAGCAATGCTGGCAGCACTCATACGTCTATTTCCCAAAGACAATCTCTGGATATGACGCTGAGCATATGCACTCAATCTCCTTGTTCAACCATGTCAAGCTCTTTTCTGATTGGAACCTATCCTGTTAAACCGCTGTATGGTCTTGGCCACCGTGCTGCAGCTCAGTCTCAGGGTCTTGGCAATCTTCTTACAGCCTAGGCCATCTTTATGTAGAGCAACAATTCTTTTTTTTTCAGATCCTTAGAGAGTTATTTGCCATGAGGTGCTATGTTGAACTTCAAGTGACCAGTATGAGAGATTGAGAGTGATGATAACACCACATTTAACACACCTGCTCCCCAATCATACCTGAGACCTTGTAACACTAATGAGTCACCTGACATCGGGGATGGAAAATGGCTTATTGGGCCCAATTTGGACATTTCCATTTAGGGGTGTACTCACTTTTGTTGCCAGCGGTTTAGACATTAATGGCTGTGTGTTGAGTTATTTTGAGGGGACAGCAAATGTACACTGTTATACAAGCTGTACACTCACTACTTTACATTGTAGCAAAGTGTCATTTCTTCAGTGTTGTCACATGAAAAGATATAATAAAATATTTACAAAAATGTGAGGGGTGTACTCATTTTTGTGAGGTACTGTATACTCTGTTTTTGATTTTAATCACTTTAAACAATTAGTCACTTTACGTGAGATTCGGACATTTGAGTTATAATTCATTTTACACATCTATGTTGGTGAGTATGCAAAAAGCTTGATGTTTCAGCACCAAGTCACTTTTTATTGAGTCTGAGATTTGCACCTTGTCACATTTATTACTTCAGTAATTTCTAATATAATTTTACACATTGGTACTTTATTACCGCTCACCTTCGAGTCACCTTTCACAACAAGCACTTTATATATACAGTATATATGCTATTTATTGCTTTGAGTATATTGTATTATTTCCCATCTACTGCATTGTGATCTTATAGTGACATTTTATCGAATCCGATTCCCTCTACTTACTTTACCTACTCATCTATTAGGCACTTTTTGGGCAGCGCCATTTACCTCCCACACATCCCCACAATTTGCAATTAGCAATGTGAATTGAAGTAGATATTAAGGCAAAAAACATATTTCTTATTACATTTTCTATATAGTAAGTAAGTAGCTCAGGGACAAGACTCAGGAGGGCAAGAAATTAGAACAGGCAGCACACACACATGAAATTGACTCTCACACTGACACTAACAGCCGTGTGCAGCAGCACAGATGATTATGACACCTCGCTGACATGTCCCCTCCTGAGTCACAGTGACAGTCTCTTTCCACGCCAGGTGGTCCCTTCAGTACACTCCAGTCCAAACAGCACTGATAGTCCCGCTCCCTGCTTGTCTTGCTGCAGTCCCACAGACCCACACAAGAGGCTGTGGCCGCTTGGCTCGGCTCCCTTGCACCATGACATCACAAAACAGGCTCTGCCCCTGCCAGACCTGCCCCCCACAAGCGTCTCCTGAACACAGGCACTCGGATGCTCTGGACCGGAACTGCAGAAGCCAAGCCGAGCCATATTTTTTTGCTGCCAACCTTTTTTCGTATCACTGGCATTCACTGACAGTAGAAAAGTACCCTTTTTTTACTGGCAGCCACTCCTGCCAGTAAAAATACTGATGATTGGCAACACTAAGTTCTAGATAGGTAGGGGACTAATCCAAGATACCAGCACACCATATCTGGATAAATGAAAAGGACACTTTGTTGTCACCAACAAAAGGGAGCGATGTTTCAAGGCCACTTAGGGACCTCTTCCTCAGCCAACAGTAATGGCACTTTTCCACTGCAAGTACCGGCTAGTACCGGCTCGGCTCTACTTGGCCCTGCTTGGCCCGGTTTGCTTTTCCACTGCTGGTACCGCATGGTATAGTGTCGGAACGGTTCGGTACGGTACGGTATAGGTTTGCTTTTTCACTATAGTAGTACTAAAGTTAAGTGGGTGGGATAACATCGGGGTGGGTGGGATTCTCTGACCAATCAGTGGCTAGTAGTGACTGCATGCAAAGGATTGTGGGATATGGTACCAGTTTGGTACCTGTTGGAACCACAATTGAGTAGGTACTGTTTTTTCAGAGCCGTACCGTACCGTACCCTTCGGTTCCATGCAGTGGAAAAGCAAACCTATACCGTACCGTTCCAACCCTATACCATGCGGTACCAGCAGTGGAAAAGCACAAAAGCGTGCCGAACCGGTACAGTTCCATGCAGTGGAAAAGCGCCATAACAGTCACTGTCATTGCTGCCTGAGGAAGATGCCCCTAATGGCCTTGAAACATTGCTGCCTTCTGTTGCGAATAAAGTGACAATACATTTTTATTTATCTAGTTATTTTGTGCTGGTGATATCTTGGATTTGACTTATGATTTAGCAGTGCCATTCACCATTTCAGCACAGCACCCTCTAATGTCTGGGTCTCATTGCTGTATGGAGTGTGATGGACTCTGCGTTTATGGGACAGGTAGGAGGAACCAATTATTTCTAGCGGCTCTTTCAGGGGTCATCGCTACACTAGAAAGAGGATTTCTAAATATTAACGTTTCCCTTCTACCCAGGGGTTATTTAAAAATATATTATTATAAAGGTACTTACTTTGGAGAAAACATAAGGCTGGAAATCTTGGTATCATGTTCTCCAAATGCTCCAAGAACTTTTTACAGGCCAATTCTTCTTCCTTTAGAATATTTAATATTTTATTAACTTTTTCCACAGGGCTTTCAGCATCATACAGGAGAATATATTTTTCCTTAGTTATCAAACCCAGAGAGTCCACTTCATCGCACAAACCATCCACATCTTCTGAAAATATGTTGATCAATTTTCCTTTCAGTTGATTCAGATTGTGTGACGCTGAGTTGAGGAAAGCCATCATTACAATCTTTCAGTGTTGCTTGAAGCTGTAGAAAAAAAGAACATAGATGATATAATTGTAAAGACTGTATATTTATTTGAGATCAGCTACTCAAAACATATTTTTAGCCAAACCATGACAACCAGTCAACTGTCATTTTCAGAAGTAGATCAGCATAGACTCTTATTTTGCTCATGACAGGTTGTCTTGAAACAAGACTTCAATAATACTAGATAATGTGCAAAAACGTAAAGATATAAAGATTACAGTATAAAACATTATTAACCAAAAGTGTATCTGTTATGGAATGGGCAATATGAGGGAATGAGGGACACCACTCACCACTAGCTCAACAGGTGACAAGAAATGTTAACGGCCTCAGCCTTGAGCTCCTCCTGAGACCTGTCTCTAGAGACGGGGTTCAGAGAGAGCTCAAGGCTGAGGCCATTCACATTTCATTTCACCTGTTGAGCTAGTGGTGTGCGGCATCCCTCATACTCCCCTGCCTTCTTGAGTAAGCATAAGACAGCCTGTACCCTTATATTGCTGTGAGACACCAGATCTACCAGAGCACTTTGAGCAGCGCTATAAGTGGTATAGGGAATACTCAGAGATGTATAAAGTACTAGAGACCCAGACTTGAGTAAAAGTACAAGTGCCCTATCAAAACAGTGACTTGAGTAGAAATTGAAGTGCTCTTTAAGCACCACACTTAATTAGAAGTACTAAAGTATTCAACATATTTTGTACTTAAGTATTGCAAGTAGTTTATTTTAAAATTTACTACTCAAGTACTGAAAGTAAAAGTACAAGTATTGTGTTATGTAGTTATAAAAGAAAGTAGTCAAAAGGTCAGGGCCCCCCTCCCATTTTAGATCCCCCTTAGAGCAGGCCAGGGTCCCCCTCCCATTATAGATCCTCTTAGAGCAGGCCAGGGTCCCTCTCCCATTATAGATCCCCCTTAGAGTAGGCCAGGGTCCCCCCTGCCATTATTAAACTTTTTTTACTCGAATCTTACTGTCTCTGAGACTCACAAGTCACGACCAATCCCCAACCTGATGCAATGGCTCAGGTGTCTCTCCTCTCTCGCCACCACCACTTCACTTGAGAGCCGAGCGGGAGGCGGGACTCAGGCCTCGCCGCCTCTGCCCTCCCTCGGCTCGGCCCGAGTCCCGCCTCCCGCTCGGCTCTCAAGTGAAGTGGTGGTGGCAAGAGAGGAGAGACACCAGGTCGGGATTGGTCGTGACTCAGAGACAGTGAGACTCGAGTAAAAAAAGTCAGCGGCGGTGCGGGTTTGGAATGGAATGATTCGTAACATTTTTAGAATTGTAACGAGTAACGATGCAGAACATAAAAAAATATCGGAGTAAAAGTATTAAACTCATCGAAAATATGTACTGAAGTAAAAAGTGGAAGTAGGAGAAAAAAATGATACTCTAGTAAAGTACAGATACCACCTTTTAGTACTTAAGTACAGTAGTGAAGTAGTTCTACTTCGTTACTATGCATCTCTGGGTATACTGGAATAGGCAATGTTTATGATGTTAGAAATGATGCTAAAGAAGTGTCTTAATAGGCAGCATGTGTAGGAAAGAATGCAAGGGAAATTGCAACAGGCAGTATGTGTAAAAGTATGTAGAGTTTGACAGTGGACAGTATGTGTAGGAGAGGAGTATGGAAAGCATGTGTCACGTACCTGGTCTAAGGCCGATTTGATGAGAGGGCTTCCCTTGCGACTAAATGCCAAGTACCCCTGAAGGACGGAACATGGAGTGCTAGACTCAAAGAAGCATGGGTGACATTTAGGCAGATCTACAGGAAGTGGCTTGCAACACAGTGGAACTGGATAGCTGTCAGCTGGTCTCTCAGTGCAGATGGCAGGACCTCTGTAGCCCCAAGTGAGTAGCCGAACCAGGGCAGGCAAGTCACCAGGGCAGGCAAATCACAGGCAAGGTGGCAACCAAAGAAAAAGTGAGAACAGACTGGCAGGACGAGACTAATGAGGCGTAGTCAGGATGAGAGCAAATACAAAGGAAGACAAGCCAGGGAGTATGCAGAAGGATGGGGCGAGAACGGAGAGAGGCGGCCAGCATCTGCCGGGACGTAACGTGCGCGGAAGGAGAGAGGAGATCCTGACGTCACCCGCAGTCCGGCTGGATGAACGAGCAGCGGCGCTCAGGACGCCGATCGTTTTGTGATATCTGACATGCTGAGATTCTGCTGTTATCAAGTAAGAGGCTTTTAACCTATGTAATAAAGTTTGCATTATCGATGGTATTACACTATGGTCTGCCTTATTTTCCATTCTATTGGGGGACTGTAACCATCTGAGTGGCAAGAGGAAAAAGGAGCATAGTGGAGAGGTTGAAACCTGAGTCCATATTTCCATAGTGTCTTCTCTGGAGGCTGGTTCGTTGTTACTGCTATATGCTGTGATTACACAGCTCACAGGTGAGAGGCTGGTACTACTGGTGGAGGATTTGAGCACTGAGTGTGGGCACTTAGACCTGTGTTGACAAGTTTACTGCACTGTGCACCTTGGGTTACATGAACTTTTATGGACTTTCCCTTGCTTTCATGCATAAAGATTTATACTTATATACCTATGGACTTTTATGAATTTTAGTATTATTTATTGTATCCTTATTGAAATTGTAGCGCTGCACCGTTTATTGCTATGCAGAAGGATGGTCAGGAGCAAGCCAGGGTCATACACGGTAGAGCAGGAGAAGCAGAGTCCTAAGGGCAAGCTGGGGTCAAAACCAGGAAAGATAATTCAGCAGGTGCAGCCACTGACCTTATATAGGGCGCTTGGCACCAGTTCTGGCAGCATTTGTGCATAGATGTGCACAAGTGTGAATGTACGCGCTCACACGCACATTCGTGCTCATGCACGCATTTATACGCAAACGAGCACTATCATGTAAAGTATTAACAACTATGCCAGGTCTTTTCCTCAGCACTTGCACATCTTTATTCTTCTGTCTCTTTCAGCAACTGCACATTCTTATTCTGAATAGCACCCTAACAGTGTAACAGTGGGCAATAGGTGTAGGAGAGCAGTATGGAGGGTATGACAGAGGGCAGTATGTGTAGGATAGAAGTATGGAAGGTATGACAATGCACAGTATGTATAGGAAAGAGGTATTGAGTGTATGATAGTGGGGAGTATATATAGGATAGAAGTGTAGCACCTTCCTAGGTAGGTAGGTGCTAGGCAAATGCATCTATCGCTCCTTCTGCTTATCAGGGGAGCCTGATCTATTAGGTTGCCTGTTGTATGTCTCCAGGTGCTATTCACTGGGTCTGAGGGAGTGTCCCCACTGTATCCAATGAGGGAGCTTGTTGGACAGTGGAGGAAACTCGGCCAGTGACACATTGGTTTTTGTGGGAGTCCCAGTGGGAGGGCATTCTTGCAATGCATCCTGGGATTGCCCATAAAAGCTGAGAGGACATGTGACAGAGCGTCTTTGGCAGGATGCAGAGACCCAGGAGGAGGCTGGTGTCTGTCTCTTCTCCTGTTGAGTATGAGGAAGGTGGTTTCTGGCAGTGGGCCTAGTGAACTAGGTGTGGAGCTGAGCTGCAGAGGATCCAGTGAAGCTGAGGGTGGAGCTGCTGGCATAGTCTCTCAGGAAAAACAGTGTCCGTGAGTACTGGGAGATTTGTCAGGGGATCAGGGAGCCAGCACACACAGAGAGTTACAGTAAAGGGGGTGCAGTGTAGAGAACCCTGAAGACTGTGCCAAGACTATATGATAAAGTGTTTGCTGTGCAAACGACAGTGGGACATTCTTTCTGTACAGTGACAGTGTGGATACTGTGAAGAAATCTGTCAGCCATGCAGTTAATGACAGTGGAAAATTTTTCAGAGACCGTATAGTGGGCCTTGCTTGTACATGTGCCGGGAAGAGGACTGTTGACTGTGCATACGACAGCAGGACAATTCTATGGACTGGCAAAGATGGTCAGCTGGCTCAAGGTGATGGAGGCGCAGCTGGAGCCCTGCTACAAGCAAGAAGAGTGGATGCGTGTCTGGTGAGGGTCATGGTCCGCTTTGCAGTGACTTTCATGTCAGCTGAGTTGAGAGAGAGCCGCATTGGATGGGTTACTGCACCGCACGGGAAAGGGCGCGCTGAAGAGTTCTGCCTAGCAGGAGGAGCCACCACCAGAAAGGTGGGTGGAGACGTCACTCGTGCACAGCCAATCAGGAGTGAGAAGGGAAGTCCATAAATTACTTCCACCTTCGGGGGTGGCTGAGAGGGAGACGAGTGCGGAGGAGCAAGATGGAGAATGCTTGAGCAAGTCAGAGCACATCAGCGATTGAACCACCTACTGGCGGAGGACCTGCTGGGCAGACCAGGGAGCAGAACAGAGAGCCGAAGACATCCATCCTGTGGGATACAGGAGTGTGGATGGTGCCCGATGGAAGACTGGTGCTATGCACCATAGGAGGCATGGAGCACTTAGGCCTGGTATGTCCCCAGTGTTTGAGTGTGACTATGCGGGTGCAAGCGTGGAGCCAGTGTGGGCATTGAGGCCATCTGCTGCTGCGGGCGGAGAGGAGTGAAGATCGGCCCAAGAAGTTGTGTGTGCTATGGGAGACCAGAGTCACTCTGGCTTTGTTGGCTGTGGAATCAGGACCTCTCCAGGGTCATGGGAGAGGAGTGCTGAGAGTGATGATGCAGCTGGAGGCCATGCCACCCGACAGTGGTCTAGTTTGCTCATGAAAGTAGACCCGAATGTCCGAGCCAGGATGCATGCAGGTAGTGCAGGCTGAGGAGTGGCCACCTGATGTGTTGAAAATTGCAGCAGTAGATGCTAAGTCTGCTCCCATAAAACTTGAGGAGAAAAGATGGCCAGCGGTGACCAGGGCTGCTAAAGTGAGTGCAAGCAGTGAGGAAGGAGCCGGGGTCATCGATGTTGGGTCTCCTAGTTTCCAGAATCGGTTTGGTTCCTTAGAAGAAGGAATTAATGTCTGGAAATCGGAAGATGAAACTGAGTGGGACTGGGGATCTTAAGAGCGGAGCAGTGCACCCTGTCCTGATGTATTAGAAGCGCCAGATGAAGAGAGACTAGGGACTCTGTGGTGCAGGGAGAGCATGCTAAGAGTCTGGGGTTCTGTGAGGCCTATGCCAGTCGGGTTCCAGATTTAACCCCACCCAATAACTATGCCCAGGCTCGGGATCAAAATGAGGCCTATGACTCTTTGATCAGGCGTGAAGAGACCCTATTTTCTCCAGCTGGGAGAGGGAAGCAAAAAACCCTTCCCAGGTTCTCAAGGATGCAGCGGTGGCTGCAAAGGAAAGTTGCTATGGAATACAGGTATGATTACCCTTATGCTCCACAGGAGGTCATGTTGGAGAGCGAAACAAAAAGAGTCCTGGTGTGATGAAGCCATATGGGACTTCTTGTTTGTTCCCAAGCCCCATAGGAATTCCTCCAGGATGGATCTCTGGAAGAACTTTTTGTCGGTCAAGAACCAATGGAACTATGGGCGGTCCATCTACCTGGACCAAGTGGAGGTCCGCCGCCCAGATGGATCTGGCCAAGCTTGTTCGATCTGCATCAAAGATGAAAACGGCAAACTAGTAAGGATTCCCTATCCTGACTACTATATCTGAAGAGAACTTTCAAGTGAAGAAAATTCAAAAATGGCTGGCTAGCCTACGTTTGGAACTGGAAAAAGTGACTTACTCAAGTTCTGATACTGTTGGGGCGTATGTCTCCTTTGCACTACCCCTTCCCATTCTATCCTTGCAGAAGAGGTTGGGAAACAGAGACACCAGTAAATGGACTCAAATCAGAGGGCCGTCCCTCTCCAGAGTTTTGTTTTTCTCGAAACAAATCTATATTTTTGTTCCCGGAGACCCTTTGGGCCAGGGTCGTGGATTACAATTAAAGAGTGAAGTTTTCAAGATTCTACCTCAAGTTCCAGATGGACTACCTAGGCCATCGGGCCTAGACTGGAACTTCAGAAACAGCTGCTCATAAAGAAGTGGGCAGCGTACCAAGAGTTCAGTGGGGGGTGCCCTGGTGTCATCAGGGGCCCCGAAGAGACTCTTTCTCCTCCATGGGACGTTTGGATTGCTCCGGCTCCAGCAACCGACCTCCTATAGTGAAAACAGCAATGAACTATTGTAGATAGTAAGTGGCAGGGCTAAGGACCACCTTGGAGGAGTGGACTGAAAGGCATGTCAAGCCTGCAATGAGAACTGACAAAGCAGTTAGGGACCTAGGATGAGAAGGTCGCCCCCGCGAGGAGGGTCTTATCATCCCAAAAGTTCAGATAGCAATGGCAATTGTGTACTGTTGTAGTGCCTAACCTTTGCTTCTTTCTTTTGCAGGTGGCATTGAATTTAGAGAGGTTAGGTTGATATAATTACTCACCAGAGCAGGCTTTTCTTGGTGGGGGGTGCATTGCCACAAATGCACTTGTTATGTATTATATTGTACAGAGAGACACATATATTTTTTTTATTGACTGTACATTTGTTCATTTCCCTTTTCCCCCTTTCCAAGTTTGTGGGATACTCTTAATGTTTTTTTAGGATTTTTGCCCCAGAGCCAATGGGACGTGGCTCATTTTGATGGGGGGTGTATGTAGCACCCTCCTAGGTAGGTAGGTGCTAGGCAAATGTATCTATCACTCCTTCTGCTTATCAGGGGAGCCTGATCTATTAGGTTGCCTGTTGCATGTCTCCAGGTGTGATTCACTGGGTCTGAAAGGAGTGTCCCCACTGTATCCAATGGGGGAGCTTGTTGGACAGTGGAGGAAACCCAGCCAGTGACACATTGGCTTTTGTGGGAGTCCCAGTGGGAGGGCATTCTTGCAAGGCATCCTGGGATTGCCCATAAAAGCTGAGAGGACATGTGACAGAGCGTCTTTGGCAGGATGCAGAGACCCAGGAGGAGGCTGATGGCTGTCTCTCCTCCTGTTGAGTATGAGGAAGGTGGTTTCTGGCAGTCAGCCTAGTGAAACAGATGTGGAGCTGAGCTGCAGAGGATCCAGTGAAGCTGAGGGTGGAGCTGCTGGCATAGTCTCTCAGGAAAAACAGTGTCCGTGAGTACTGGGAGATTTGTCAGGGGATCAGGGAGCCAGCTCACACAGAGTTACAGGAAAGGGGGTTCAGTGTAGAGAACCCTGAAGAATAGGGACAAAGAGGGTACCAGGAAGGGCTCTGAAGAGAGTTCTACAGTACAGTACAGCTTATCTAAATACTTCTTCTATCAGATATCAGTGAGAGTATTGATAATCTATAACCACCACAGCTCATCTATAGGGCTATCAATTACATCATATTCGGTCATTGAGTATCTATTGGTCAGTTGAGTATACCCTATATGGATCTGTATCAACATAGTGTACGAAAGGCCTACAAGGAGAGGCCGATGCTCACAGGCCCCGAAAACAGGGCAAGCAGCCTCTGTGTTGATTGTGAAAAGTGGTGGTCACATTCGACATAGTGCACCTCTGCAGGCGGGGCACGCCCCTCCTTTATTTTCAGTGCTGCCCATGCTATTCATCCACAACATGTGGAAGAGTTGGTGGAGTGGATCAATAAGCCATCCTCATCCTCCTCTTTCTCTGACACCCACGCTCACAGTCGTTTGTCTTTCACCGCAGCTGCCAAAGCGGTACTTTCCACAGGCTTCTTCTCCACAGCTACTCCTTCAGTTGCCCCACCATCATGCACGGAGGAGTCACCTGAACTATTCGATCATAGTGTCAGTGACATGCTCTTGAAGGATGCGCAGCAATTTGAAAGCTGTGATGTTGTTTCTCAGGTTGATGAAGGGAATCACATGAGCCTAGAGAGAGGGGGTGGCAACGACAGACAAGAGACCAGCAGTCATGTTGGCATAGCTGAAGCATATTGCCAAGTTTGCTCCAGTGACGAGAAGGGAGGGAATGATGAGGTCACTGACCATACTTGGGTGCCTGACAGGATAGAGGAGGAGGAGGAGGGGGGGAGGAGGATGAGGGGGAGGAGGATGCACAACTGCAACGAGGCAGGATGCGTTCCATGGGCCGGCCTAGCAGTAGCCAACCTATTGCGTCACAGCACAGAGCTCCACAGTTGCAGGGTGCTGCAAAATCCCGGCGGACTCCAAAAAGTTAATTAGTGTGGGCTTTTTTCAGCACCTGTGCAGTAGACCACAACGTTGCTGTTTGCAGCATCCGTCTAAAGCGGATCATGCGCGGCCAAAACACCAGCCGCTTGGGCACCACATGCTTGACAAGGCATGTGACTTCCTGCCATGTAGTCCGTTGACAACAGCACCTGAAAGAGGCACCAGATCAAAACAAGCATACATCACCTTGCTCCTCATCTGCGATCTCTAACCCTACTATACCTCATGCCTTCTCAAATACCAGCATTGAGAGGGATGATGGTATAGCAATGAGTGGCACAGAGAGTTGCACCCAATCTGCTAGCAGTACACCACAGCTTGATTTGAGCAGCAGGCAGATTTCACTACCCCAGTATTTGAACCGTAGAAAGAAATACTGTCCCAACCATCCACATGCTCAGCGTCTTAATGCTAGCTTTGCCAAATTGCTAGCATTACAGTTGCTGCCTTTTCAGCTGGTAGACTCGGCTCCCTTTCACGAATTTGTGGAATGTGCTGCATCACAGTGGCAGGTTCCAAAAAGGCATTACTTTTCTCGTAAGGCCATTCCGGCTCTCTACCGTCATGTGGAAGGTAGTGTTTTGGCCTCGTTGGACAAAGCGGTCAGCAGAAAGGGGCATATTACTGCTGACTCTTGGTCCAGCAGGCATGGACAGGGACGTTACATTTCTTTCACGGTGCACTGGGTAACTCTGCTGGCAGCTGGAAAGGATGCAGGACAGGGTTCGGTCTTGCAGCTTGTTTGCCACCACGCCTCCAAAAAGCTGGTACTGGTTCTGCAACATCTGGCTACTCCACCACCACCACCTCCTCCTCCTCTTTCTCCATGTCCTCTTCTGCACAATTCTCCTCTGAAGCAGCAGTGCTCCCTAAGCGTTCAAGGGACTACGCAAGCAGTCAGGCTAAAAGATGCCATGCTGTGCTTCAGTTGGTCTGTCTAGGGGATAGGAGTCACACCCATGCAGAGATTCTGTCAGCTCTGCAAGGGCAGGCTCAGAGATGGTTGATGCCACGAACCAGGAATGGTTGTATGCGATAATGGCACCAACCTTCTCTCCGCCCTCCGACAGGGACACTTGACACATGTTCCATGCTTGGCACATGTTCTGAATCTGGTGGTGCAGCATTTCTTGGGCAGATACCCGGGCTTCTAAGATCTCCTGAGGCAGACCAGGAAAGTCTGTGGCCATTTCCGCCGTTCGTTCATTGCCAGTGCTCGCTTATCTGACATTCAACGGGAATTCTACCTGCCCACCAACCGCCTCATTTGTGACATGCCCACTAGGTGGAACTCAACGCTGGCAATGCTGCAGCAGCTGCACATGCAGCAGAGGGCTATCAATGAGTACCTGTGTGAGTATGGCGCAAGGACAGGGTCAGGAGAGCTTGGCTTTTTTTCGACACGCCAGTGGCTTTTGATTAAGGATGCAGGCATCATGCTGTCACCATTTGAGGAGGCCACTCGGATGGTGAGCCGGGACGATGCATGCATCAGTGACACTATCCCGCTAGTCTACCTGCTGAAGCACACACTGCGTGGAATCATGGACAGGGCACTTGAGGCAGAACAGCGGCAGGAAGAGGAGGACTTGCTTTCCTCACAAGGCCCCCTTTATGCAGATATCAATCCTGCAGGGCCACAAAACACACAGGAGGAAGAGGAGGAGGATTTCGGCAGCATGGATGTAGAGGAAGAGGATAGGATACAGCAGTCTTCAAGGGATGGTTTTTATTCCCCAGAAAACCCAGGAGTTGTACGTGGTTGGGGAGAGGTTGCTCCTGCTGACAATGCCATCCTTAGTTACCCAGAGAACTCAGAAGCTCGTGCCTCCTCCAACTTACTTTGCATGGGCTCCTTGATTCTGCAAAGCCTGCGAAAGGACCCGAAGATTCATGCTATCAAGGAGAGGGATAATTACTGGTTGGCAACCCTTCTTGATCCACGTTACAAGATTAAAGTTGCAGAGCTCATCCTACCTTCGCAGAGGGAGTAGAGGATGAAACATCTTGAGGAGGCCTTGAAAAAAAATTGTGTACCGCCTTTCCAGACACTGGGAGGTCATCATTCTCAGGACGTGTTCCTGAGGCATCTGTCAGGGTCGTAGCCGCCGCTTAGCGGTTAGTGAACGCCGCAGGCGGGTGCGCATGCGCGGCAGCGCACCCACGCGTGCACGCATGCGTGCCGGCACGGAGCGTGTGCTACATGACGCATAGTGCGCCAGCCCGGCCCCTATATAAGGTTCACTCCCGACTCCATCCAGCTCTGGATTATCGTCAGCTCTCCGTTACCTGTATCCTGTGGATTGTCTTGTTTACCCGTTGTGACCCGGACTACCTTTGGACCTGTTTGATCTCTCTCCAGTGTTGACCTTGGCTTGCTTGACTACCCTTGCTCCTGTTGCCTTCCTGCTTGATCTCCTGTGAAATGACCTTGGCTTGCTTAACGGACTTGCTCCTGCTTATCGCTCCTGCTACTGCAATCCCGGCTTGCTCTGACCATCTGCCTGCCTTACATTGAGATTGATTACCTGTGTATGACCCCGGCCTGGCCCTCACTTTTGCACCAGCATTTCTGGATACCATTGGAGTTCCTGGAAGCGGTCCTGGGTGCCTACCTGAACCACCCACCTGTACTCCACAAGCATCCAGTGCTCCTTGGGACGCGTCACCTCCTGTACCACTTCCAGGGGTGATCCGCATCGAGCTGCAAGGGAAGCCCTCTCAGCACTTCGGCCTCAACCAAGGTATCTGACAGCATCGTTCAGCAAAAGGAGGAGCGGTGGAGAAGGCGGCCGGCTGACGGATGCCTTTAAACAGTTCTTTTGTCCTCAGCAGCACCCAGGGCTGTTAGGTTTAAGCAACCATCGCCAGTGTCTCCATCATATGGTGCATGATTATCTAGGCGCAAGAGCAGACTTGGAGACCTTTCCAGCTGCCCATCCACTGGCTTACTGGGTCTTGAGGATGGACCACTGGCCAGAACTTGCTCAATATGCAATGGATCTAATGGCCTGTCCTGCTTCCAGCATGCGTCTGTCCACAGACTCTAATGATCAGCTGACTTTCATCAAAATGAACCAGTCCTGGATCAACAAGAGCTATGAGGCCCCTGATGCTGATGTAACAGATTGAATTTGCTAGGGGTCTGCCATCCCTTGAAGACTGCATATGCTGCCTATCCTATTCCACTACCTTGATTCTGCTAACTTCCAACAATGTTTTTGGTTTAGGTCACTACCAACTCCCAAGGCCTAATTTTTCAGCACTTGTATGACAGGTGCATACAATTTAAAAGTCATGTGTCACTTTTAACAGCAGGCCCTGTCCCTGTGCCCTGCTAACTGTGAGGGGTTATGGTGTTCAGGCACCACCTTCCACAAGGGCCCAATTTTTGGCAGGTCCCATTCCTGCACCAAGCATGAGTAAATCCTAGGCCTTGGTTACTGTGTTCAGGCACCACCTTCCACAAAGGCCCAATTTTTGGCACTTGTATAGCACATGCGATTTCAAATTTGCATGGCATTCTTACCAGCAGGTCCCATTCCTGCACCAAGCAAGAGAAACTATGAGGCCTTGGTTACGGTGTTCAGGCATTACCTTCCACAAAGGCCCAATTTTTGGCACTTGTATAGCACATGCGATTTCCAATTTGCATGGAATTCTTAACAGCAGCTCCTATTCCTGCACCAAGCAAGAGTAACTACGAGGCCTTGGTTACGGTGTCCAGGCACCACATACTGAAAAAGCCCAATTTTTGGCACTTGTATAGCACATGCGATTTCAAATTTGCATGGCATTTTTACCAGCAGGTCCCACTCCTGCACCAAGCAAGAGTACCTATGAGGCCTTGGTTACAGTGTTCAGGCAGCACATACGGCAAAGGCCCAATTTTTGGCACTTGTATAGCACATGCAATTTCAAATTTGCATGGCATTCTTACCAGCGGGTCCCATTCCTGCACCAAGCAAGAGTAACTGCGAGGCCTTGGTTACAGTGTTCAGGCACCAGCAACACCAAAGGCCCAATTTTTGACACCTGTATGACAAGTACATGCGATTTCATATTTGTATGTGTAAGGGATGTCAGGCACCCCATAATAAAACACATTTCCGTTTTATGGCATTTCTATTAATTTACCAGTAGATGGCAGCACAAAGCACAAAGTTCAACTGCAAGCAAGGCATGGGAGGAACTAAAAAGTTAGACCTTTTGTTCCTGGGGGGACAGAATAGCAGTTGCTGTCCACCAGATTAAAAGGTCATCATACCTCACTCATGTCCTTGTAATTGCAGGTAAGAAGGAGTATATTTATGGTTATAAACAGGGCGAAATTGATTTAATTTATATCCCTGTGATCAGTAAAGGCTCCTGTCACTACTTTGTGATTAAATCACACTGCACAAATGTTAGTGGGTCACACTGTAGCATCACATGACTACAGTGTACCAGGAATGTGGTTATTATAGTGTTATGTTATATCTTAAATTAGATTGTACTGAGACCACTGTGATGCAGAAGGAGTAACAACATATCAGCACATGTTTAATTGGTTATTATTTTCTATGAGGATGTTATTCCTGTATATCAGAATGTTGATATTAATATATATATATAGTTATGTAATAGTAAGTATGAACAGAATAGCAGTTGCTGTCCACCAGATTAAAAGGTCATCATACCTCACTCATGTCCTTGTAATTGCAGAAATGTTTTCAATAAAAATAATTCTGGTTTCACCCGGTCCGATCCCTTTCGCACATTGGAATTATTGACCATACTTTCAGCATATGTGCAACATATGGATTTTTTAGCAGCAGGGCCCGTTCCTGCACCAAGCAAGAGTAACTGCGAGGGGTTACGGTGTTCAGGCACCATCTACAAGCAAGGCCCAATTTTTCTGCACCCGTATGATAAGTACATGCAATTTAATATTTGTATGTATAATTGTATATGACATTTTTTGCTTTAGAAATGTCAATATTGCTGCAGCAGGCTACATACATCGTAAAGATGCACTACTTTACAGGCACATTCAGGGGACCCCCAAGGCACGATATTTGAAGGAATTTTTCATCTTTATAGTTTCACTTTAAGCCTTAAATAAAATCAGTAAATCAGTGCTCCTTTAAAAAAGATAGTTTTTAAAACTTTTTTTCATTGCTACATGTTCCCCAAGTCAGGACCCGGACCCCCATACACTTTTTTGGGGCAATAACTTGCAATTAAGCCTTCAAAATGAGGCCGTTTTAATTTTGAGGTTCGACTCCCATAGACTTCAATGGGGTTTGTTTGTTCGAACAAACTTTTCTTCTGTTCCCGGTGTTCTGGTGCGAACCGAAGCGGGGGCGGGGGGGGGGGAGCATGTTCGGCTCATCACTAACATAGACACATATATGTAGATATACACATAAACCAAATAGATAAGTATACATTGAGAGGGGGGACCCACCACATCTACTCTGAAGCATCTGAGTTTTCATCCTGTAGAAAGCCTGAATCTTATGTACATAAACATTTAACACTGAGTTGTTAATCAATTGGGAAAAATGTAGACCTAAGGAAGGAGGAACCTTATATAAAGTCAAAATGCTCAATATTAAAATTGAAAAAAAGTAAAAGCAAAAAGTAAAATACAATATTTATGCCCGTACCCAAAAAATGATCATACCCTTGCCACCTGGGAAAAAAAGAAAGAAAAAGAAAACAAACATTCCCTGCAGGGGAAAGGTGGAGAGAAATCATTCTATAACTAGCTGGACTTAGGCTCGGTTCACACTGGATCGTCACGGCTCCTTACTACTTCGGGGGCGACTTGTGCATTCCCATGCACCAAGACTTCGGAGCGACTTGCATGGACTTCACATAATGGAAGTCTATGCAAGTCGCTCCGAGATCGCCCCGAAGTAGTACAGGACCCTTTTTCTAAGTCGGAGCGACTTGTGTCTCTCCTATTAGAACAGGTCCTGTAGCAGTCAATGGACTGCGAGGGAGCGCGACTTGTCAGGCTGACAAGTCGCCTAACAAGTCGCGCTAGTGTGGACCGAGACTTAAGGCTCTGTATGGAAAAAAAAGCAAAAAACAAATAAGTCACAGTTATAGAGGTAGATATGCAGCCTTGGAAAAAAAAAAAAGAAAAACGACCACAAGCATCCTCATGCTGGATAATTGTTCCAGCTAAGGCTCGGTTCACACTTATGCGATGGGGGAAGGCTGCAAATTCGCAGCCTGTTCCCGCATTGCAAACGCACCCTTGGCAGTTCACACTGCCATATGCGATACGCTGGGGGTGTCAATGTGATCTTAATGACACCCCCAGTTTTATCGCATATCGCAGTGCGATCTTACAGTTCGCACAGGATCGGATCGCACAAGTGTGAACCACTGTGCGATCCGATCCTGATGCGGCTCAAAAAAAGGGTCCTGTGCGTCTTTGCTGCGGGTGCAGTGCGAATTTAGCCATACAGAGTGTATGGCTGAATTCGCACCGCACACCAGATCGCATATAATGAAGGAGCAGTGCGCTTCGATATTATATGCGATCGCCGCAGCCGCACATATGTGAACCGGCACTGAAAGTGATTAGGCAGAAGGTTTTTTATCTCAATGCATTCTATGCATTAAGATAAAAAGCCTTCTGTGTGCAGCAGTCCCCCTTAGCCCCCCTAATACTTACCTGAGGTCCATCTAGATCCAGTGATGTTGCACAAATATCTCGCCTGTCTGTCAATCAAAGTCAGTCAGCCAATGACAAGAGAAAGGGTGCAGAGCTGGGCCGCAGCTCCGTGTCTGAATGAACACAGGGAGCTGTGGCTCAGCTCAGGTGCCCCCATAGCAAGCTGCTTGCTGTGGGGACACTCAACAGGAGGGAGGGGCCAGGAGCACCAAAGAGGGGCCCGAGAAGAAGAGGATTCGGGCTGCCCTGTGCAAAACCAACTGCACAGAGGAGGTAAGTATAACATGTTTGTTATTTTTAACTACAAAATTGAGACTTTATTATTTTTTTATTATTATTATTCAGTATTTATATAGCGCCAACAGTTTATGCACACTCAGGCTCCATGCACACAGGGCGTCATAAAAACGTGCTCAAAAGCTGTTTACTTAACGCCGGGAAACAGCAGCTGTAAAAACGTGCTTTCAGTAGCTTTTTCAATTAGCGTTATTGCACGTTTGGCCACAGCAGCTGTTAGCAGCGTTTTTTCTGCCTCCATTCAAAATCAATGGCTCCCTATGGGAGCCTATTGATTTGAATGGAAGTCACACCGCAGGTCGGATCAGGGTGATCCGACTTGCGGTGCGACCTGCACTGTGAGAATCTTGAGGGGGAACTCCACGCCAAAATGGGGAAAAAACGGCGTGGGGTTCCCCCCCAGGTTCCAAACCAGGCCCTTCGGGTCTGGTATGGAATTTGAGGGTAGCCCCACGCCGAAAAAACGGCGTGGGGTCCCCCCCAAAATCCATACCAGACCCTTATCCGAGCATGCAGTCCGGCATGCTAGGAAAGGGGAGGGGACGAGCGAGCGGCCCCACCCCCCTGGATCATACCAGGCCACACGCCCTCAACATGGGGGGGTGTGGGTGCTTTGGGGCAGGGGGGGCTCTGCATCCCCCACCTCAAAGCACCTTGCCCCCATGTTGATGAGGACAAGGGCCTCATCCCCACAACCCTGGCCGGTGGTTGTGGGGGTCTGCGGGCAGGGGGCTCATCGGAATCTGGAAGCCCCCTTTAACAAGGGGGCCCCCCAGATCCCGGACCCCCTCCCTATGTGAATGGGTATGGGGTACACTGTACCCCTACTCATTCACCCCATAAAATGCAGTGTATGGAAATAACGACAGGAGACGTTTTGGAAAATTTATTAAAAATCTTCACTAGGCTCTTCGGGGTCTTCTCCTCTCCGGGGGTCTTCTGCTCTTTTGCTGTCCGCCCTTCTGATGTCCTCTCTTCTTGTCTTCTCCTCTCCGGTCTTCTGCTCTTGTGCTGTCGGCTGTCCTTCTTCCTCCGGTCCTCCTCCGACGATGTCTCCAGCGATTATGCCGGCCTCTGGTCTCTGCAGCTTATTATATAGCCATTGGGGGCGTGACCGCCAGATGACGTCATCGGGAGACCACGCCCCATTGTGTCACAGATGACGTCATCTGGCGGCACTTACAAAAATCGCATGGTAACAGGCAATACACAAGCAAGATGAAGTCTACTGCAGGCTACTGACGCGTTTTGTCCAACATCATCAAAGGATATTGCTAATGCGTCAGCAGCCTGCAGTAGACTTCATCTTGCTTGTGTATTGTCTGTTACCATGCGATTTTTGTAAGTGCAAGTCTTTACTTTTCATCAAAAGTTATTTAGCAATATTACGCTATGTGCACTTTTTTCTTGCCTTCCATGTGATCTGGTGCATGAGAGAATTCCACCTCTCTCCCTACATTCCCATGAGCATGGAACTACATCCTTGGTTGTTGTATAGGAGGAGTCTGGATCATTATATAAGCCTGGTCGGTCTGTTTGTCATATGACAATACAGGCCCACAGTATCTGGTGAGCGCCCATTTCATTTACTCATCTGGTGACGGGACGATTCTCACTTTACAGCCATTGTTGTGTTTGCCATCAAGTTTCATCACAATTTGGGACTTTATCTTATTTTGATTATCCTCTATATGGGACTTCATTTGATTCATTCATTTGTTTCATTTTGACTAAGTTATCACTTGATGTTAATTTGATTATGTTTATACACATGTCATTATTGTTTAGCGCTGCACTCATTTTTCACTTTACATTTTTATGACTTGTTTATCAGTTATTTAGTGCTGGCAGCTTTATATTTTTGGTATTCTTAAAAGTGCTTAATAGACCACACCCACTTTCTCGATTTACAAGGGAGACTGCCACACGTAGCAAGCTTTCAGAAGGACAGCGCTTTGCATAATCCTTCTATCCTTTCCCCCGGGAGATCTTCAGAGCAGCCAGGAGGGCTGGTATTACCTGCAAGCAGTGTTGGGGGTAACGAGTTACAAAGCAATGGATTACAGTGACTACCGTATTTATCGGCGTATAACACGCGACGGCGTATAACACGCACCTAAATTTTAGGGCAGAAATTTCAGGAAAAAAGCTGAAATTTAAAATGAACAGCTTTGAACTCAGAACATTTTTTGTAAAACTAAATGTAGTCTTACCAGTGCCCACGAATGCAGCCTCATCAGCGCAGTGTCCATACATGCAGCCTTGCCAGTGCAGTGCCCATACATGCAGCCTCGCCAGCACCAGTGCCCCTAATTGCAGCCTCACCAGCGCAGTGCCCATACATGCAGCCAGCGCAGAGCCCATACATGCAGCCTCGCCAGCAACAATACCCATAATTGCAGCCTTGCCAGCGCGGTGCCCATACATGCAGCCAGCGCAGTGCCCATACATGCAGCCAGTGCAGTGCCCATACATGAAGCCAGTGCAGTGCCCATACATGCAGCCAGTGCAGTGCCCATACATGCAGCCAGCGCAGTGCCCATACATGCAGCCAGTGCAGTGCCCATACATGAAGCCAGTGCAGTGCCCATACATGCAGCCAGTGCAGTGCCCATACATGCAGCCAGTGCAGTGCCCATACATGCAGCCAGTGCAGTGCACATACATGCAGCCTCGCCAGCGCCAGTGCCCATAATTGCAGCCTCGCTAGCGCCCATTATTGCAGCCTCGCCAGCGCCCATTATTGCAGCCTCGCCACTTGTCCTGAAAGCAGTCAGCGCCGAGAGGTAGAAGGGGGCGGGCGGCGCTGAGGAGAAGGAAGGACGCGCTGTTATCGGAAGTCCCGGCGCCTATGATTGATGTCGGCATAGGAGGCGGGACTTCCGATTACAGCGCGTCCTTCCTTCTCCTCGGCGCCGCCCGCCCCCTTCTACCTCTCGGCGCTGACAGCTTTCTGGACTTTTTTTTTTGTTATATCGGCGTATAACACGCAGTGCTACTTTTTCCTCCATTTTTAGGAGGAAAAAGTGCGTGTTATACGCCGATAAATACGGTACATTACTTTTTTTGGTAACGTAGTAACGTAACGCGTTACAATTGTAGCATTTGTGACTACACTACTTTACTCGGCTATGGTAACGCGCTTTCCTGCGTTCCCCAAGCCGTTCCATCTCCTCTCCTCTGAGCGCAGGGGATCGTGTGGCCAGAGGAGGAGGCGGGAGGCAGTGGCAAAGCGTGAGCGGTGCTGCCGGTGCGGGCCGCCCCCGGGCGCAATATTCAGAGGGGTGCAGTTTTGTCTCTGCAGACTGTCACCTTCCTGCGTGTTACAAGTGCAGTACTTCGTGTACTGACAGATACCGCGGCACTCCGTTCACTCCCTCGCTCCCCATTCACTTCCTCGGCAGCACAGTGTGTCTGTGGGGTATTGAACGGCTACCAGCCGGCCCGGCCAACGACAGGCTCAGCTAAATCCTACCTAAAGTCCCAGACTTCACAGGGGCCGTTTCTATGGTGAGCGTTACAGGAGCCTTCCCCGGCCCATCTGTCCAGCCACTGTCGCAATTGGAGCTAGCAATTGGGGAGGTGTGCCATGTATCTGCTGAAAAGGGCGGGCGGAGTGGGGGATTATTGCACAGGCTGTGCATTTCCTCAGCTAAAAACCAGGCCTCCTGCGTGCCGTTTTCAAATCAGCCCTCTGACCTCTGCTGCAAATCAGTGCCAGTGTGTGATCATGTATCTTAGCAGCTTTTTGAGTTCCCTCCTGAACAACACCGCCAGGCAGGCACAGGTAGGGGGCACGCTGGGGTCACTCTGGCATTGAAAGGGGGCACGCTGTGGTCACTCTGGCATTGAAAGGAGGCACGCTGTGGTCACTCTGGCATTGAAAGGAGGCACGCTGTGGTCACTCTGGCATTGAAAGGGGGCACGCTGTAGTCATATATATATATATAAATAAAACAATAAATATTGTATTGTTTTTTGTGCACTACAAATAAATATGCGCATTGGAATTTGTTCATATTTTTTTTCAAACTATAGTCCAGCCCCCAACAGTGTCTGAGGGACCGTGAACTGGCCCCCTGTTTAAAAAGTTTGAGGACCGCTGTTCTACGTGGTCAATTAAGAAAGAGGAGAGTAAAGTAATAAGTAGTGAAGTTACTTTTCAAATGCAGTAACTAGTAAAGTAATCTCATTACAATTTACAGAAGTAACTAGTAACTAATTACATTTTTTGAGTAACTACCCCAACACGGCCTGCAAGCAGTGTAGCTGGGAGCAGTTCTACAGAGGAGAGGAGATACTCCTGCATTCAGCTTTTCAAAGGGGACTAAGAGCTCCTAATCTAAAAACTGGGTGTGTGCAGGAAGGAGAACAGTCCAGGATCAAATCTCTTTACATAGGAAGGAAGTTGTCTCCCATCTGTTGTTTTTGTCAAGTTGGGCATCCCATAAACTCCTCTACCCCATCCAAGTTGTTACCCTCTAATAAAACAACAAAAGCAAAGCCAAGGGACTGACTTGTGTCTGGGTGCAAGTGGAAAATGCGTGTTGCCTGGTTGTGCAGGAATAGGGGAGCCAGTTACCAGCAGTCCCTGCAGGGGTAGTGCTACACATGCCATACAAAGAAAATCTGAAGTGCTTACCAATGAACAAAAACATTGAATGAGCTTCATAAATGTATAGCTATTGCATAATAAATACAGAAATATTGCACTAATGAGATGAAATTATGATAATGAAATCAATTATCAAACCATGCCATCGTGTACAGGTTAAAATCACTGTGTGATAATTCATTTTTAAATGATATATAAAGTAAAATGAATGTGTTAATGTTTTTTTTTTTTTTTTTTGCTCACTTTAGCATTTGAACATGTCCCCTATGTCAGTGCCTGGCTTCTCATACCGATAGTTTGATTATAAGCCCCACATAAAGAAACAAATTGAATAGTAAAGTTCACCCCCATAGACTCTGAACAGAAAAGTACAGAACTTTTGGCAGTTTGAAGACATTTCTCAAAACTAGCCGGAAGTTGAACCTGGGCAGATTCGCCCATCCCTATCTACCTACTTAACCAACAAATTTGCACCTTCATAAAACAATTTATATCACTTATTTTCTTGTTTCATTTTTACAGCAATCAATTGTTAAAACTATTAAAAAATGTGTGCAGAAAATGGCTTACCTTAATTTTGTAAATTCCACTCTCCTTTCAGTCCATTATTTTTCTTTATCTCTGAATCACCCAACAATGAAGGGATTCTTTTATTGATAAGGAGAAGATGGTCTTCAAAATATTCTTGTAGATTAAGCCAGGGTTGCTACACTTCTAAAAGGCTTTTATGGTGCAACTATTATTTTACTGCAGCACTTCTGATAATGTAAGCAGAGACTGCCAAAAGAAAAAAAAAACAAATGATTTCCCCGAAATGGTACTTACTTTCATTTTCTAAAATCGTACTTACTTTCATTTTCTATATGATGATCTTTCTACTCCTACACCTCATCATTCGTTGGCATTGCAGTTATTTACGATCAAAGAGCATCTATCATGTTTTTCAGTCTTTCAGCCAAGAATTACATTAAACTAAGCACAATGTATATTAAACTTGACACTCATTCTAAGTGTAGCTCTACCCCCAGCAGGAGCCGCTGGTTATTGTAGTTCGCAAGCAGGGCAGCCATCAGAAATTCTGGGGCCCTTTACACAGCTTTAGGCCGGGGCCTGACCACCAACATTCCCCCATGGCCCGCCCACTGGCCCTCCCACCAAATCTGCCCACTGACCATCCAACCGAGTCCTTTGGTGCACCCACTTTTATTTTAACACTCTTAAAACTTAATATATGAAAATGAGAAGTATTATTCCCATCCCTGCAAAGAATTATGCATCCCTTTCCACAATGTATCCCCCATTCCCGCCCAGAATTATCCATCCCTCTCCACAATGTATCCCCCATTCCCGCCCAGAATTATCCATCCCTCTCCACAATGTATCCCCTATTCTCGCCCAGAATTATCCATCCCTCTCCACAATGTATCCCCTATTCTCGCCCAGAATTATCCATCCCTCTCCACAATGTATCCCCCATTCCCGCCCAGAATTATCCATCCCTCTCCACAATGTATCCCCCATTCCCGCCCAGAATTATCCATCCCTCTCCACAATGTATCCCCTATTCTCGCCCAGAATCCAGTAGAGGGATGGATAATTCCGAGTGGGGATGGGATACATTGTGCAGAGGGATGGATGAATCTGGCCTGGGTGGGGATGAAGATGATGGAGTGGAATTGTGAAAATGGATGAGGATGATTCTGATTTGAGATGAGTTACATTGTGGAGAGCCTCTTCACTATGTAACTCTCATCCCCACTCAGAATCATCCTTATCCATTTTCACAATGCAACTCCATCATCTTCATCCCCACCCAGGCCAGATTTATCCATCCCTTTGCACAATGTATCCTCATCCCCGCCCAAAATTCCTGGAGAGGGAGTGATGATTCTGGGCAGGAATTGGAATACATTGTGCAGAGGGAAGGAAGAATCTGGCCTGGATGAGGATGGTGGAGTTTCATTGTGAAAATGGCTGGGGATGATTCTGGGTGGGGATCTTTTCTCCACCCAGAATCAACCCCAGCCATTTTCACAATGCAACTCCATCATGCCAGCTTGTCTGGTGTCCGTGTCCCATCAGAGGAGTTCAATCAAAAGTACAGGCAGCATAGCAGCAGCGCGTTGCTGCACACACATAACTAAGTCAGTGACTTACCCTCCACGCTGCTATCTCGATTCTACTTCATGAACCTGCAATTGAGCAACTGACTACACCCCCATGCCCGAGTGCTGCCCAATCAGATAATACTTAACTATCTTTGCAGAAGCAGGTTCCGCCTCAGCAGGGGACTAAATGGAGAGGAGCAAGTGGCCAGGTTTTACTTGTGGGGAGCAGTGTTGTAACTTGTAGGCGAGCTGGACTGGTGAAAGAAGCTTTTATCTCCTTTGCAGGTGCCACACGGGGAAAGCTGGTGACATG
Organism: Pelophylax lessonae; assembly: GCF_965119305.1. Lineage (NCBI taxonomy): Eukaryota > Metazoa > Chordata > Amphibia > Anura > Ranidae > Pelophylax > Pelophylax lessonae. Next base: position 35,653,528 of record NC_138773.1, on the reverse strand, counting down.
TATCACGGTGTCTCAGTCTCTCCCTCAAACCCTGCCAACACAAAACCAAAACAGCTAAACCCCCCCGGCGCCGGTTGTGCTGTCAGTGAAATGAATCAGTGCTGTGCTGCTGACATTTTCAAATTATGTAAGGGAAGCGGGCCCTGGCCCCTCTGGAAGCTCAGGCCCCTTACTGCCTGTACCCCCCTGATGGCAGCCCTGTTCACAAGCACAGTCACTGCACAGATGATAATGATAACTTAATGGACCACACACACTATAAGATTTTCTTTAGACTTTTTCCTTTAGACTTACCAAAACCATATAATATGAGGTCAAACCTAAACACTTTCAATTTGTATGCAATCTGGCCGGCCCTTGCACTACATAGAAAAGGTAAATCTGAAGGAAATCTAACCACAAAAGTTGGATAGTGTGTATCCAGCTTAACCGGTTGCCGACCGCCGCACGACTATATACGGCGGCGGTCAGCCCCGGCCAGGCAAAGTGACGTATATATACGTCACTAGCCTGTCACTTGCTTGTGAGCCAATAGCGGGCGAGCGCGCGCCCTCCCGCCCCGGCTCGTTCCCTAGCAAGTCCGTGCGTGTGACCGGTGGACCCGATGTCCGCCGGTCACTCGCGATCGTCCACTGTGAAGGGAGAAAGGCAGGTGGCTGATGTAAACAAGCCGCCTGTCATTCTCCCCTGTGTAGGAATGGTGATCATACGGTTCTACTATGTAGGACCGTTGATCACTGTTCCTACACCAGTAGCCATGTCCAATCACAGTTAGAAGCACGCCCCTAGGGACACACTTAACCCCTCCTTCCCCAATAAAGTTAACCCCTTCCCTGCCAGTGTCATTTTGCAGTAACAGTGCATATGTATAGCACTGATTACTGCAGTAATGTCACTGGTAACCCCAAAAGTGTCAAAAATGTCCATCAAGGGTCCGATCTGTCCGCCGCAATGTCGCAGATCGCCGCAAAAAAAATCGCAGATCGCCGCCATTACGCATTAAAAAAAACAACAAAAATGACAAAAATCTTTCCCTTAGTTAGTAAACGCAATACCTTTTGCGCAAACCAATCAAAATAAGCTTTTTGCTATTTTTTTTACCAAACATATGTAGCATAAAACAAATTGGCCAAAAATGTTAAAAAATTTTGATTTTTAAATTCTGTTTTTGGGGAATTTCATATAAAAAAATATGAAAAATATTGTTATTTTTGCAAAATTGACGCTCTTTTTTTTGTTTATAGCGCAAAAAGTAAAAATCGCACAGGTGATCAAATACCACTGAAAGCTCTGTTTGTGGGAAAAAAAGGACGTCAAATTTGTTTAGGTACAGCGTCACACGACTGCGCAATTGTCCGTTACAGTCACGCAGTGCTGAATCGCAAAAAAAGACCTGGTCAGGAAGGGGGTAAAATCTTCCGGGGCTTAAGTGGTTCAGTACCCAGCACACATGGGTTATTATCTAAAACTGAAGGGTGCAAAACCTGATGCAGTTCTTCAAAGAAACCAATCAGCTTCTAACTTGGGGCTTGCTTAAAAAAAAACAAAAGAAAAAACTGAAAGCTGATTGGTTTCTATGCGGAACCGCACCAGATTTTGCACTCTCCAGTTTTAGTAAATCAACCCCAAAGAGCACAGTTCAGGCACACTGACATAAGGATCACTCTTCTGGCTCAATGATCAATCTAAGGGATGTTTTTTTATTTTATGAATTCAGATAGGGTGTATGGAAAATGTAAGGGATACTCCAAAACTATATACAAAGAAGAGGACACTCTTCACTTTAGCAGAGCTTCAGAAACAGAAATCTCCTGCCAGACTCGGAACAAAATCCTCTGTGAAAGATTAAGACCCGGTTCACACTGCCATGACTTGTCAGGCGACTTGGTCGCCTGACAATTCGTGCTCCATTCTGTGCAATGGAATCGTTCTAATCAGAGCGACTCAAGTCGCTCCGACTTAGAAAAAGGTTCCTGCACTACTTCGGGGCGACATCGGAGCGGCTTGCATTGACTTCTATTATAGAAGTAGTTTGCAAGCCGCGATGAAGTCGTGCTGCACGGGGTGGCTCAAAGTCGGGGAGACTTTGTCACCCCAGTGTGAACTGGCTCTAAAGGAGAAGTTCAGCCAAAGCTTGTTTGGCTGTACTTCTCCTGTGGATCACAGGAGTACAGTTCATTCTGCACTTCTTTGACCCGTTTGCAGCAGACAGCAGGCTGAACCCTGCTGTCAGCTGACGTCACAGAGCCAGTCCAGCTCTCAGCCAGCCACTGGGAGCCTGAGCTGGCCGCTCCCACCCCCTCCCCAGCCCTGCGCTCCAGTGAGCGAGGAGGAAGAGGGGGGGTCAGAGCAGACAGCGGTGACTTACAGTTAGCAGCTCTCTGCTAATGGGAGCTGTGAGAACTGAGCGATCAGCGGTGTCACATTCACATCTGTGAGTTTTCCACTGGCGTATTTTTTTGAAAAGGGTCAGGGACATTTTTTCTTATACCAGATTGCGTTTTTGGTTCCATATACATCAATGGAAACGCATTTAAAAATGCAATATAAACACAGTGTTTATGTTTTGAATGCATTTCTGCTGCATTTTTGTTGGTTTCTCCTAGTAAGACAACAGACATCTCCCAAAAACACAAAACATATCGAAAATATGTTAAAAACTCGTGTGAAAATGCAAAACGCACCCAGAAAATGCATCCACTGCAACCTGCATAGGTGTGAACCAGGCTTAAGTTCACAGTTCTCCCGCAATGACACTGAAGAGGCTGACTGTATGAATCTCATAGAAAAGAAATTACTTAGCCAAGGCTTAGCAGACTGTCCTTCAGAATCTAATGGAGACTGGTTGTTATGTACCTCTCAGGAGAGGAACTACAGATCCCAGCAATCCCAATAATGCACTGTCCCAAAAGCTGGAGCCAAAGCAAGCCAGGGATGAGACTTTTGAGAGCAGTCTCCACTTAGAACAACTACTGACTTCTTTACTGAACAGTTCTCTACTAACAAGCACAAACTCTCCAGATGAGATCAGAACTCACAAATGTCCTTTGGGTAACTGGATGCCTCCTTCCAGTGTCACAGACATATTCCAGGGAGTGAGAGGTTAACCAGACTCCTAACACTCTTCAGAACTCCTCTGGTGGGACTATTGAGCAGAGATCCAAGGGACTCCAAAGCAGGACTGAAGTATGGGCCCCCCAGCTAGCCCTAGAAGGGACCTCAAACAGGTTGAAATACCTTACAGGAAGACAATGCTATTCTGCCCCTCAGACTATTTATACACCTTCCCAGCAATGTTGCCAACATCCCGAAGTGAAATTTACTGATAAGATGCCAAAAATGTACTGACCACACCATTTTATTTACAGACTAAACTCATGACAATTTCCTGACAGAGATACATTTTTTACTGACACTTAAAAAAAGACACCATGTTTTACTGCACCAGGTGACACCAACCCTACGCCTCTCCAACTGGCACTCACTTACATTCAGTCACACGCTGCCTCCCTGAGCCTAGTGCCGCAGCGCTTCAATTCTAGCCAGGAGGTAGTAGTGAAGCTGGGAGGGGGAGGAGGTCCCAGACAGTGCGTGGGGGCACACAACATCTTAACGTCACATGACGATCATGACATGCTCCGCCAGCACGAGCCCTTTACTTTAGGGAAAACAGTCTGTGGAAGGAGCCGCTCTGTTTGCCCTTTCCCCTCCCAAAGCTTCAGCAGCAAAGAGGGCCAGCAAGGCCCCAGCAGCCCAGCCCCAGAAGCCAGGAATCAGGACCAGCAGCCGGCCCCAGTACCCATTATTTAAGGCAGGGCTGGGACAAGGTCATTTGGTGCCCAGGGCGAAGATTGCAAACTGCGCCCCCCCCCCCGTCCCCAATCCCGTCCCCAATCCCGTCCCCATCCTGGGTGTAATATAAAAATCAATGTAGTTTCAAAACAAGAAAATACTTAAAACAATACAAATTCAATTAGGTTTAATGCGATAGAAACAGAGTTCACTCACACATTTTAATTATATGTATTTTTATTGGAGGCACTTAACCACTTAAAGAGGAAGTAAACCCTCCTCAGGAAGTTGTACCTATAGGTAAGCCTATATTAAGGCTTACCTATAGGTACTGTAAATATCTCCTAAACTTGCACCGTTTAGGAGATATTTACCTTTAATGCAGCCAGTGACGTCACTGGCGCATGCGCTCTGAAGGAACGGCAGATCGTGCCGTTCCTTCAGAGCCCCGTGCCGTGACCGTCAGCTCCCGCGCGCGTGCGCGGGAGTGACGTCACCGCGGCTCCGGCCAATTAGATGGCCGGATGCCGCGATCCCGGAAGACGGGCGACTATACATGTCGCCCGTCATACAGGTAAGCGGACGGCACGGCGGGGGCTCGTTCTAAGGTAAGTATTTCATAATGAGCTACTATGCGATGCATACTAGCTCATTATGGGTTTCTCTTTCAGGATGTAAAGAAGAGAAAAAAATTTTTTCTCGGTTTACAACCTCTTTAAGCCCCAGCCCTATTTCGGACACTTTTTGTTTACAAGTTAAAATCAGTATTTTTTCCTAGAAAACTACTTAGAACCCCCAAACATTACATATATTTTTTTAGCAAAGACTCTGGAGAATAAAATGTTGGTCATTGCAAAAATTTTTGTCACGCGGTATTTGCGCAGCGGTCTTTAAAATGCCATTTTTTTGGGAAAAATATGAAAAATCACATTTCACTGCATTTAAAAAATACTAAACAGTAAAGTTAGCCCATTTTTTTTGTATATTGTGAAAGATGATGTCACGCCGAGTAAATAGATACCCAACATGTTACGGTTTAAAATTCCCCCGTGGGATGGCGACAAACTACGGTCAATAGAGATCTCAATCTGCGACGCTTTAAATTTATTTAACGGTTACCAGTTTAGAGGTAGAGTGTAGCTCTTTTTTTAAATTATTGCTCACGCTCTGGCGATCGCGGCGATACCTCACATGTGAGGTTTGAACAGCGATTTCATTCGCGGCTCGACTTGCGTATACGTTTTTTTTTGTGCGCGAGCTAACGGTGACGGGGGCGGCTAAATTTTTTTTTTTTTTCCTATTTATTTTTTATTTTTTTAAACTTTATTACAGGTTTTTTTAAAAAAAAAAAAATCTGATCACTTTTATTGCTGTCACAAGCAATGTAAACATCCCTTGTGACAGCAATATGTGTGACAGGTACACTTTATGGAGGGATCGGGGGTCTAAAAGACCCTAGACCCCTCCACTACACTTCCCTGTATGCAAAACGCCGAAAACTGCATTTTTGCATACAGCCGTTTTTTAAAACTGCCGTCTTTTGCAGCACAGTAACCCGGAAGTGACGTCATGGACGCCGCCTCCGGGTTACGTCATCGGAGACCTGATCGATACCGTTTCTGGCATTCATCGGGACTCCATCCAGCCGGCGGACGTGCCGGCTGGGTGCTCGGGGCTCCCGTCGCCACGGAAGGCGGTGGGAGGGGGGGGGACGTCCTCTCCCACCCCTCCGGGTAACGATCGAGCGGCTCTCGAGCCGCATCGGTCGTTACCGACGGAAAGCCGACCGTCGGCTTCAAACCACGGTACCGGGATGATGCCTCTAACTAGAGGCATCATCCCGGTATAACCCCGAAAAGTTTACCGACGTAGCCCTACGTCGATATGCGGTAAGTGGTTAAAGTGCTTGTAGAAAGGCCTGTTAACTGTTTTTTCTGTCAGGGCCCATGCAAACATACTAAAGTTTTCAATTTTGCATTAATTTTGTGTGAGGTAGTGCCACAATACCAAATATTCACAAAATGCAAAAACAAAAAGTATCACAAACTGTGTAAATGTAAAAGTGCAAAATCAAGGGATTACACTAATATTTCTCACTGAAACATATAAAACTTTCAACTGTAATCCTTCCTGAGGTAGTCAGTGCCCCAATACAAAATATTCATATAAATATGAAAAGTGCAAAAAAGAACAAATGTTTCCTGAGCAGAACGGCTCCGTCGGCGGGTGCGGACCATGTGAAAGGACCCTAAGATCACCAACTTGCTGGTGTAAAAACAACTCCTAAAAATTCTACAGTACATTATTCTGTAGTACAATAGATCAGTACAATACATTTACTAAACTTACTTGACTTGTTTTTGTGATGCTGCAGTCAGTAACCCTTTCTGGACTTCTGTTCATGAAATGCTGAATGCATTTGACTAAAAGAAAAAAATATATAAACTATTTCATTTGAAAGATGACATTGACATCTTATGCTGGCAGCTACCTTCTTTAGCTCCCCCCTTAGTATTTCCAGTGCTCCCACAGTTTTATTTTAAGCCTGTTCAACCTTCATGGGTTAGGCCTCTTTCACACGGTCCGCCTATATAGGCGGATCCATGCTGCTCAGCAGGGATCAATCCGCCGATCCCCGCTGAGCCGGCGGATGACAGCTCCGTCTCCGCACTGTGTGTGGAGAGGGAGATGTCAGAGCCCCGCTGCTCTCTATAGGGAATAGGATGAGAGCGGACCGCCTGTCCGCTCTCATCTGATCCCATCCGATCCGATTCCCTGGATGGATGGAAAATAGGGTTTCTATCCATCCATCCAGATTTCACGGACAGGATCGGATAGAGATGGCAGCTGGAGATGTCTCCGCTGACATCCGTTGCTCCATAGAGATGCATGGAGGATCCAAACAGATCTGCCTAAAAAACTGACGGGCGGATCTGATCGAATCGCCCGTGTGAAATGACCCTTAGAGTTAAAATGTTGAGGACTGACTGAAGAGCAAGTAGGAGTAAAATAAGCCCCTTTGCTCCACTAACAGTACCTCCCAGCATTGATGTCAGCAGATGCAATAATATTCCCCAGCATTGATGGAAATTTTTGCAAAAGTAAACCCCAACATTGAAGTTTGTAGCAGCAATATTTTAACCCCTCACCAACTCTGCCACATCTGTAATTTTTATTGTTTTTTTTTGGTTTTTTTTACTAGTAATGACGGCGATCTGCGATTTTTTTTAGTGGGACTGCGATATTGCAGCAGACAGATTGGACCACTAACTGACATTTTTGACACTTTTGGGGGGCCAGTGACATTACTACAGTAATCAGTGCTATACATATGCACTGTTACTGTAATAATGACACTGGCAGGGAAGGGGTTAACACTGTGGGTGATCAAGGGGTTAAATGTGTACCTAGGGGAGTGTTTCTAACTGTATGGGGGAGGGGCTTGTGAAATGACCATAGAGACCTGTGTTCCTATCTAGAAGGATCACAGGAGCTCTGTGATCATTTCAGAGAGAAGAACGGTCAGCTGTGTTTACAACAGCTGACCGTTCTTCTCTCTAAGTGAGGAGCGATTGTGGGTGTCAGGTGGCAATCGGTGTCCCTGCTGACGTCCCTGGGTCGCACGCTCACCCCCTAGCTGCAGGCGTGCGTCTTACGCATACCTACGTTGGTTCACGCAACAGGGCCGCCCTGCCGCAGTATAACTGCAGCAGGCGATCAGGAAGCGGTTAATACTTACAATGGTGCCACTAATGCAGCACAAAGTGATGTAGTGACCAGCGGCAATACATTAACCCCCTCATGCTGCATTTTAAAAATGAACACCAGTTGCAGTAATAAACACAAAGACCCATGCTGCATATTTCAGAAATTAAATACAATTGGCTAACCTCCTCCTCTCAGCTAGAACCCCCCCTCCAATCTAAATAATAGTTGACCTGCTCTCAGCCAGACAGACCCCCCCCCCCTTCCCACCCTAATCTAAATAGCTGACCTCATCTCAGACAGACCCCACCCTAATCTCAGCCAGAACCCCCCCCCCCCCCCACCACTAGTCAAAATAGTTGACTTGCTCTCAGCCAGACAGACCCCCCCCCCAGCCAGAACCCCCCTCCCTCCCCCCCAATCTAAATTGTTCACCTATTCACCTCCTCCTCTCAGCCAGACAGACCCCCCCAGCCAGAACCCCCCCCCCACTAATTGAAATAGTTTACCTGTTCTCAGCCAGACAGACGACCCCCCCCCCCCCCCTCAGCCAGAACCCCCTTCCCCTACTAATCTAAAGAGTTTACCTGCTCTGAGCTCCCCCCCCCCCCCCCCACTAATCTGAAGAGTTTACCTGCTTTGAGCCAGAGAGCCCCCCCTCCCCTTCCCCCCACTAATCTGAAGAGTTTACCTGCTTTTAGCCAGAGAGCCCCCCCCCCCCCCACTAATCTGAAGAGTTTACCTGCTTTGAGCCAGAGAGCCCCCCCCCCACTAATCTGAAGAGTTTACCTGCTTTTAGCCAGAGAGCCCCCCCTCCCCCCCCCCCACTAATCTGAAGAGTTTTCCTGCTCTGAGCCAGACAGACAGACCCCCCTCCCTCCATCCAGAATGTAAAACAAAAGGCCATCAGCGCAAACAAACAAACAAAAAAATGAATTTATATATTATGTGTATTTCATATGTCTCCCGCTGCTCTCACTAAAAACACATGCAAAACAATAGATCACAAAAAACAGTGCTGCACCAGATCTCTACAATAGTCAATGAAGTAAATATGGAGAGCACTAGATGTGTCTTTAGCCCTGCCCCCTGGGGGGTGGCCAAGTGTATACCAGGCTTTTGGTTAATTTACTGCGGTTGGGAGGTGCAGCGGCGAGGGTGTAGATCTTGGTGATTTCACTAATGATCTCCAGCTGCTGTTCCCCTATATTAGCAGTTTTTCCATTCAGCCTTTTTGTGGTTATGAGTAAGCGAGTGTAAACTCATGAAACGCATCAATCTTTGTCCTTGTCCGTGATGTATTGATGTCCAGTTTGGATTTAGAGTGGTGAATAAACTTCACATGTTTCCTCACATCGGAGTGCGGTCATCACTTTGTGTTTGAGGATACTGCTGGAGACTACGGATCTGACCTGCACCTGATTACATCTTCCCACCTGAGCGGCTTACCTGCAATTGTTTCAGTCTTGCTCAGGGTGAACCCGCTCTCATCTGTGAAAAGCACAGGGCGCCAATGGTAGACCTGCCAATTCTGGTGTTCAATGGCAAATTCCAATTGAGCTCCATGGTGCCGGGCAGTGAGCACAGGGCCCATCAGAGGGCGTCAGGCCGGCAGGCCACCCTCATAAGTTTGTTTCTGGGGTTTTTTTTGATCAGAGACATTCACACCAGTGGCTTGTTGGAGGTATTGTTGTAGGGCTCTGGCAGTGATCATCTTGTTCCTCCTTGTACAAAGGAGCAGATACCGGTCCTGCTGATGGGTTAAGGACCTTCTATGGCCCTGTCACGCTCTCCTAGAGTAACTGCCTCCTGGGATCTCCTCCATGCTCTTAAGACTGTGCTGGGAGACACACAGCAAACCTTCTGGCAATGGTACGTGTTGATATGCCATCCTGGAAGAGTTGGAATGCCTGTGCAACCTCTATAGGGTCCAGGTATGGCTTCATTCTACCAGTAGTGACACTGACCCTAGCCAAATGCAAAACTAGCAAAAAACAGTCAGAAATGATAAGCAGGGAAAAAAATGTCATTTGCCGATACCTGTAAAACCATTCCTTTCGGAGGTTGTCTCATTGTTGCCCATCTAGTTCACCTGTTTTTAATTTCATTAACACCAAAGCAGCTCAAACTGCCTAACAACCCCCTCTGCTACTTAACTGACCAAATCAATATCCCTCGAGTTTAATTGACTTGATGCTATACTATACTTGACGCCTGCCTTTACACACGCATGAACTTTAATGGCATCCCAGTTTTAGTCTGTAGGGTTCAATATTGAGTTGGCCCACCCTTTGCAGCTATAACAGCTTCAACTCTTTTGGGAAAGCTGTCCACAAGGTTTAGGGTCCTTTCACACTGGCAGTCCATCAGATCTGCCTGTCAGTTTTTTAGGCGGACCTGATCGGACGCTCCATTCACCCCCATGGAGTGGCGGATGTCAGCGGTGACATGTCCGCTGACACCCGCCGCTGTCTGATCCGATTCTGTCCACCAAATCCAGAACGGATGGTGATCCTATTTTCCAGGTCCATTTTCACCTGATTTCCCCATGGGGGAGAGCATGACTCTGTCCATCTCCGCTCTGCACTGTGAACAGTGATGGACCTGTCATTGGCCTGCTCAGTGGGGATCAGTGGAGCAATCCCCCGCTAAGCCAAGCAGAGTCCACCAAGCAGACTGCCTGTGTGAAAGGACCCTTAGGAGTTTGGCTATGGGAATGTTTGACCATTCCTCCAGAAGCACATTTGTGATGTCAGGCACTAATGTACAAGAGAAGGCCTGGCTCGCAGTTCCTGCCCTAAGCCATCCCAAAGGTGTTTTATCAGGTTGAGGTCAGGACTCTGTGCAGGCCAGCCAAGTTTCTTCACCCCAAACCTGCTCATCCATGTCTTTATAGACCTTGCTTTGTGCACTTCAAAAAATTTTCAATGTATACTTTTTTCCTGTAGCAGAGGCAATAAATTCTTTCCTTCTTCGAACATTAGATGTGAGCTCCTTGAATACATAGCACTTCCTGCAAGCAAAAAATTGTTCTTGATTGGAAAAGAAGAGGGTTGTTAGGGAGTATCTAAAGACCCTCTTACTAAATTATCCCATAGTAGGAGCCTTTAGATTTTTAAATTTAGGATATTTGGGGAGGATGTTAGTTAGAAGCCAATCCTTCAGCAATATCTTCCAATGCCTTCTGATAATTTTCTCAGTTTTCCTGTAATGGATATTATAATCTATAATGATAGCTGTTCAAACCCTGGGATCCTCATTCTTGATCTTCTCCTTATTTACAATTAAAATATCTCTTCACATATTTATTACTTTATGCATTTCATCACAAACATTTTCTTTGCATATCCTTTCTTGATAAATCTGTTCCTTATAGTAAAGGCCTGGAAAAAAACTGAAAAATTGTGAAAAAAATGTTATTTACGTTTTTTTCAAAGCCATTTTTTGTTTTGTTTTTTTCCTTGAAAAATTGGAAATAAATGAACATGTGGAATATCTTATTTTAGAATAATTAATAATAGATCTATGACATAGTATTAAAAATATTTAGCATGAAAGATTTCTGAGACTTATTGTAAAGCCTTAAATTATTGCAAGTTCTCTGAAGACACGCAAATCCTTGAATACAATTTAAGTAGCACGGTACTTCTCAATGCAGTTTTCAAACAAATGAAGATATGAATATCTTCCACTAGGGGGAACTGCAGGGAACGGCTCCAGATTAGTTTGGTTGTGGGCTCCATCTTGCACCTCCTACAATTGGGTGATTGTTGGGATACAGCAGATGATAAATTCTGTCCTCTCAGGCCTTAATCGACAGACAGGTAAGAGGGTGAATTTGTCCAACAAATTTGTTTAAAATGATAACCTTTAAATGATTCCTATAATCTTTCCCTATAGTCTGGTCAATAAATTGTTTTTTCTTTTCCTCTTCTCAGTAAAATGATGAGATCAACATCTAGAGTTAGGAAACATTTCACAGTCCAATTTCTGCTGAGAACAAAGTTACAATTTGCAAATTTTGCAAAGAAATATTCTTTTCCATATGCTACAAGGATGGCAAAACACACCCCTGCATGCCAGAGGTGCCCTAAAGATATTGGAAAAAATATTTTATGTAATGGCATGATGAAAGTGCAAGTAGCTTTTCCCCCCAGAGTTCTCATTTCGGAAACACCCTGCTGCTTCTGGATCATCACAAAGTGTTTCTTCATCACCAGCATCTTCATGTAAGGAAGTGTTGCAAACCACGGCCTCCCAAAAATACACAATACTTTCATGTATAGATAAAATGACACCTGAAAATCAGGAGAACATTCATCAAGCTCCTGCAAGAGCAATATATGGATCAGCATTGTCAATAACTTAAAATGCATATTGGCAGGAAGCTTTTAAATTATTATGAGGGAAAGGGGGTGGTTACCTGCTCTCGTGTATAGGTAAATTATTCCATTTGTAATAAAAAAAATACAATTTTAAAAAGCAAGTTTAGTTAATTTACTGAATAAGCTGTACTTTTATTTCAAGCATAATACTTGTATATACACTGCATTTCACCTTCCCAGTGTCACAAAATGACTTTCAATTATAAAACTACACCACACTGATTTTTTTTTTTTCATTTTTTCAAATATCTATTTTTTTCTGGAAATAACAGGGAATAGAAAAAAAAGTTTTTTTCCCATGGCTTCAAAATTCCCAGAAATTTTACATCTCTAATCCCATATAAGAACAGCTAGCTCCAAATAGGTTTTTTTATTCCATACAATTCTAACTCAGCCTATTGATCTTGGGATATTAAGAAGGGAGGTGTTATGACAGCAACTATCCTGGGGGATATAACTATTTTTGTCTGAAGGCTTAAGCATTTTTTAGTAATATGCTGGCTATTCTTACATTTTAATGTTAAAACCAGGAGCCCAATTGACTTCTCGTGCTGTTTCCAGAACAGAGTAATGTTTGATTATTATTCATTTTCTATGTGAAAGTTTCCAGACCCCTTTGTTTCCTTGGGGGTATGTTTTGGGTCATTGTCATGCTGAAAGACGCATTCACGACCCATCTTCAGTGTTCTGGCAGAGGGAAGAAGGTTCTTATTCAAGATTTTACAATACATGGCCCCATTTATTGGCCCCTCAATGGGGCAAAATCGGCCTGGACCTTTAGCAGAGATACAGCCTCAAACCATAATGTTTCCACCTCCTTGACTGTAGGGATGGTGTTCTTAGGGTCATAGTCAGCATTTTTCTTCCTCCAAACACAGCAAGTTGCGTTAATGCCAAAGAGTTCAAATTTGGTCTCATCTGACCACAGCACTTTCCCCCAATTCTTCGCTAAATCATTTAGATTTTCATTGGCAAATCTGAGATGAGCCTGTACATGTGTCTTTTTGAGGAAGGGGACATGTGGGTGCTGCAGGATTTCAATTCATGGCAGGGTATTGTGTTACCAATGGTTTGTTTAGTTACTGTAATCCCAACTGCCTTGAGATAATTCGCAAGTTCCTCCCATGTAGTTCTGGGTTGATCCCTCACTATTCACATGATCATCCTTACCCCATGAGGTGAAATCTTGCATGGAGCTCCAAAATGATGGAGATTTGTGGTTATTTTTTATTTCTTCCATTTGCGAATAATCACTCCAACAATTGTCTTTTTACTAAGCTTCTTGCTGATGGTCTAATAGCCCATTCCAGCCTTGTTCAGGTCTACAATCTTGTCTCTGATGACCTTTGACAGCTCTTTGGTCTTGCCCATGATGGTGAGGTTTGAATGGAAGAAAGAGATTCTGTGGACAGGTGTCTTTTATACACATAACAAGTTGTCGTTAGGAGCACCTTTTTAAATTGACAGGACTAATCTGTGTACCACAGGAGCACACACTGTAGCCAGTCTATGGGAGCCAGAATTATTGTTGGTTGGTAGCAGATCAAATGTGTATTTTACTCACTGAACTGCAACTCCATTATAATATTTGTATCATGTGTTTTTTCTGGATCTTTGCTTGATATTCTGTCTCCATCATTTAAAATACACCTATGATAAAAATGATAGACCCTTCATTTCTTCGTAAGTTGGCAAACCTACAGAATCTGCAGGGGATAAAATAATTATTTTCGCCACTGTATTATGCTTGACTTCCTGATGAAGCGGCCGGTGACCTGTGAAACACATAGAAGTTACAGCCAGCAACCCGTTGCCTAGTTTTGATATGGAACGATGGGTAAAGTATCTTGTAACATCAGATCCAAATACCTGTTTGCACTAGGTTATCATGTGTATTGTTTAAAACTTTTTTAGAAAAGGAATGTGAAAATGTTAACATTTTTACAAATAAAATGTAATATTTTATATAATTAACTGGGTACCGTTAAAGTCCTGATATATTTTCTATTTAGGTTCTTTATTTTTGTACACAAACATAGGATGTGGTACACGACAACATAGGGTGTCCAACATTTAGAAGGCCTCCATTAATTGGATTCCTCCCTCCTACCTGTGAACTGTTTCTAAGAAAGATATCATCTATGAATCTACGATAGCATTTTAGTTTGGGTGGTTTATCTTACATACATTTCTGACTACCATTTAGACAGAAAAATATTTGCCACACACTGGAGGCACATTTTCCCCCTTGGCAATTCCAATAATTTGTTTGAAAAACCTGGATTCATACCAAAAATAGTAACTTACTTCAAATTCCAGACACTCAATAAGAAACCTATTTTGTCTCCAAAACAATTCCAAAAACGTATCCAGCGCCCATTTCCCAATTTCCAAGGAGTCATCCTGATTATTTTTAGTACACAGGGAATTGGCATCTGCATTGACCAATATACCCACAATCCAACTTACTATAAGCATCTGAATTTAATAGTTGGTGTCTTTTAAATATGCCTCCAGACTTTTTTTCCAGGGGTTGGATGAAAAAATGTATATACTGCCATAATCTTGTGCAAATTGAATTGATTCCATTTACAATTGGTGAAGGTAATAAATAATAGGAGTTCTACAATCAGATACTTAGCTTCTTTTTTATTCAGTAATTTTCACTTCCTCCCCTATTTAACCAATTTCTTCAACTTTTTTTATACTCAGTGTGGGATTTTTTTCTTAGAGTAGTGTATTAGTCTGTCGCTCAGCAGTCTCTTCATTTTTCTTTTGTAGTTCTATTTTATTAGGACTACATTTTCTCCCTCAATATCTGCTGGTCGTATGACCACGTGGACTATAGAGAAATTCACCTGCAGGCTTATAAGCAAATTGACAGCTCACTGTACTTCTGATATTCGATTGTTACAGTTACCTGGTGCACATTCATCCTAATATAATAGATAAATAGCAACCACACCAAAAGCCTGGTCTCAGTGCATACATTGATGCCACCAAACGTTTCACTCCCAAAGTAACTTTCTTAGACCGAGAGTGAAATGTGTCAGGGAGGGATAAGAGACAGGGTGAGTATTTTGCAGATCTCATTTTTTTGTCACAAGGTTTTGAAAAATGATAAAAGAAAATAAAAAATAAATCTTCATTCTTCATTTTCAAATAACTTGTGGCAACAAATGAGCTCTGAAAAATACTCGCCATGGCTCTTAGAAAATACCTTGGAGTGTCTACCTTCAAAAAATAATTATTTTGGGGGTGTTTGTACTTATACTAGTATTTTAGGGCCTCCAAATGTGTAATAGGTAGTCAGAAAATCAAATGCACAAGTTACGAAGGTAGTCATTTAATTTTGGGTCCCTGTACGTGGTTGGGCTGCCAAAAGGTCTCTCACATGTAGTATGCCCACGTGTGGCAAAAATTAAAATGTTAAAAGGACTCAACATGCCTCTCGGCAAATACCTTGGGTGTCTACTTTCCAAAAACGGGTAATTTGGGGGATGTTTGAACTGTCCTGGCATTTCAGGGCCTCTAAAATCATTACTTTTCTGCCATACTCCTAATGTTGGGCATACATGTAATGTGTGTAATGTAATGTGTTTTTTTTTTCTATTCAGCCCACAGGTTAACAAACTTCTCCACATGAGAACCTACCAAATTCATCCATTCTCATCAATTGATGTGGATGAAGAAGTCTCTGGCAGAAAAAGTGTATGGTATGCCCAACATTAGAAGCTTCTGCTACACATCCACCCACTCTTCTAATGTTGGTCATACATGTAATGTTCTTTTTTTTCGTTCAGCCTCTGGGTTAAAAAAAAGAACCTAACAGATTCCTCCATTCACATTGATCAATGTGCATGAAAAAATCTCTGCCAAAAAAAGTATATGCCGAGTATAGGAGCTACCGCACCCTGCCCACCCCATTCTCCTAATGCTCATCCACCATACTCTTTTTTTTTTTTAACTGCACACAGAAACTTTTTACCTTAATGCATAGAATGCATTAACCATTTGCTTACTAGGCACTTATTTCCCCTTCCTGACCAAGCCAATTTTCAGCTGTCAGCGCTGTTACACTTTGAATGACATGCAATACTGTATACATCTGAAATATTTTCTTTTTTTTTTTTAAATAGAGCTTTCATTTGGTGGGTTTTAATCACCGCTGGGGTTTTTATTTTTTACTAAAAAAACAAAAATAAGACCGAAATTTGAAAAAAAAAGTCTTCAAGTGGAAGAGTAACGTGCCTCATTAATCTCATGAGGGTGGCGTCCACTAGGGGCGCTGACTCCAGGTGTTTCACATCCTCGCTTTTGAACGGGTACATCCTGGCAAATTTAGATACCAGAGAATTTTTTCTCTCCGCACAGCCCTATTCATCCGAGATAATTTCGCCCAGTTCACCAAGAAAGGGAAAATTATGGCGCTCTTTCTTAAGGTGCTTGAAGTACCTTCTCTGTTTAGATGGTGACTCCACTGGCTTTCCCACTTCAGGGCTTCCTTGACTGCCTTAACCAGAGGGGGGACCAAGGCAAAATCAAAGCCTGTGCCAGGAGTATCCAACTCTGCCTCACTATCCGAGGAGTTGAAGCCGGAATGGCTCTGCTGGAAAGGGCCAGGAGCACAGGGGCTATCCCTAACAGGGATGTCTGCCAGGCCAGCCGAGGGGCTATGGGTGCGGTCAGCTTCCAAGCTTTGCAAAGATTCCTGGACCACCCGTCTAACCAGGGTTTCCACCTGCTGGTTATCACCCCCCCTTCCTTTTGAGGCTTGAGCGAAACAGGAATCGCATAGTGACTTATCGTCAGGGACACGTGCTCCACATCCCCAGCAGGATCTTCCGTCAGAGCGTGTGTACTGGCGCAGCTCTAGAGCCTTCTCTGTGATGCTTGGAAGAGGACCTGTGGCGACTAGCGCCAGAAGAGGTGTGTTGACATTGCGACCTGGAAAGGTCCTTGTCTTTCCGTGCTTTAGGTAGTCTATCAGACCTAGAAGGGCTAAGAGAAAGGGAAGGGTTACCCCGACCGCCCAAATACCCAAACCATACAGGGAGAGGTAAAGAAAGCCACTCTTACCTGTAGAGTAAGGGTTGGCCACTGGGGGGTGGTGAAGCATCCATACTGCTCTAACAGGAAGACTGCAAAAAACACAATCTATAAGGAAGGGCTACCTCACATAACACTGCACAGAGTCATGCTGCAAGATGAGAAACTTATCACCAGCAGAGACCAGCTAGACACAGGGAAGCCGCCGCATATGCCCGCAGTACATTCCCAATGCAAGCTACTCTGACAGCAGTTTAAATCTGCCGCCTGATGATGACGTCACCGCCCCCTGTGACCGCACTCGTGCGCATGTGCGAACGCTGTTAGACTCCTCTACTGCGCCTGCGCCGCCCCAGACCCCCAGCTGTGACCCAGAAGCTGCGCTAGGACACAGGGAGAGCCAGGGGCCACAAGATCTAACGCACAAGCGTTCCAAGCACACCCCCCAGCCGCGCTAGACCCCAGGGAGAAAACAAGACAATATAAAACGGCTGCCATACATTACCAAGCACGCCCGCAGAACCACGGTCAGACCTGGGACACCGGAACCACCAGCACATCAATTCAGGGTGTATGAATGAGCCTCCTGCTAGTAGCCAGGATGATTGGGTGATTTCAGCTTGCTTGCCAGTGGCCAGAGTTTATGCTTTTCCTTTCATGATGTTGCACACCCGTGTCCTACCCCGCTAGTAGCTAGGGTGTACTGGACTTTCAGAAACGCTGCCTGGAATCATCCATGTAAACCACCAGGATTAGACCGAGAATCTTCATGAGGTAAGACTTGATATTAATCCAACAGGAGGAGGGCAAAAAAGGAACATGGTCTCTGGGGCAGAGCAAAATATATGGGAGCAGGGTCCTATGAGGTAGGAGGAGGTGGGACTAACCCACACATAGGCTGCCATGGAGTCTGCCAGGAAAACATTTTTACTAACCTGCACCAAGTGAAAGGATCCAGTGTTCCGACTTCACTCCATTGTTACTTGCTGCTCTTGGAAGCCTGAGACAGTCAGGCAACTATCATTTTCAGAAGGAGATCTCATCAATCACAGCAGCCATCAAAAAAATTACCGTGGTGCAACAGTTTGAATGTTTTTTATTTTTTTATTATTGTTTCTCATTTTCTTACAAGCTCTTTCTCCATCTTATCCAATGAATTGGCAAAAACACATACGCAATATATCAGGAACAAGGATTATTATTTTTTTGTATGTATATCTTTCTATCTACAAATGTTAAAACTATTAAATAGGTAACATCTGTCAGGCATTACCTGTGTAGAATAAACCAGGCAGATGCCTCAGTGTGAACAATGGGAAATTAAACTTTGCCCTTAACAAAACTTGGAGGTGATCTTCTCCCAATTTGGCCAATGGATATTAGCAGCATTGAAATATTTGGGTTTGTGGACCCGACCATCACACCTACTTTAGGGACAAAAGATTGTGAATTGCCTCTCCAATTGATTGAGTTCTGGTGTTTCTATTAAAGGTTTCCAATGATACTACACCATACAAAAAAATTATAGACAACTCTACTATAGAGCATTCTCCCAAGCTTGTGGTAACAGATTGGTGAAGACCCATTTCTTTTCCAACGTGACTGTGCCCCTGTCAGCTCCATAAAGACATGGTTTGATGAGTTTGAAGTGGAGAAACTTGAATGGCTCACACAGAGCCCTGACCTCAACCCAATTGAACACCTCTGGTATGAATTGGAACACCAATTGTGAGCCAGGTCATCTCTTCCAACATCAGTACCTGTCCTCACAAATGCTCTTTTGTCCGGAAGGGCACAAATTCTCACAGACACCCTCCAAAATCTTGTGGAAAGCCTTCCCAAAAGAGTGGAGGATGTTGAAGTCACAAAGAAAGGCAAACTCCATATTAATAGCCGTTATAATTAAATGAGAGGTCCAGCATGCTGATATACTGTAGGTGTGATGGTCAGGTGTCCACATTAGTTTAACTCACAAACTATACATAGAAACATTTTTTTAAACATTAACACATTTATAATTTATTTACATCAAACTTTCAGTTTAACATTATACATTCCCTTTAAAATATAAGTTTTAGATAGCATGGAGAGGGATTAAGACCCCTGTCTGTTTTTTTTTTTTTTTTGCTGAAAAAACTCTGGGTAGCTGCGCAAACCTAAAAATGTGCAAACAGCAATCCGAAAAATACTTTTGTAGTAGACAATGTATCCCCAATACTATTAAACCAATCTATGCAAATAAGTGAATCGCAAAGGGAAACATTTATATAAACTATCCAAGTGTCCATTATTCCATTCCGTGCCAAAAAGTAGATCTTACCACCTGCTTAAATTTGCACTAAACAGCAGTTGGTATATTTTAGGCCTTAACAATATTGGACCTCTGTGGGTCCTGATGATCTTGTGGTCTTGCGATCTTGTGGTCTCGATAGCTTTGGCAACCCCCTTATGCATTAGTAAAGTATATAATAGCCATCATTGTGCAAATTCCATAAAACGATTTATTGCAAAGTTAAAAATATAAGTATACACACTCACATTTAATGGTGCCTTTAGACCGGCACTAAGTCTATCTAGCAGTCTCTGTGGCCGTGCAATCGCTGCTCTGTGCACTGGCTTTGATCAGGCGTGGCCACATGATGCAGAAGCCGTTATGCTTCCCAAGCATTAAAGCCCACTTAACAGGTAGCTGGTAGGCAGCATTAATGGGTTAAAGATTAAATGAATCTCTTAGACTTTCCATGGCTTGCTCTTTTGTTATCTTTCTCCAGTTGATTGGGATTTGGGCTGGTATTGCATCAAATTCTTCTGCAAACTTGTCATTAAATTCTTTTAAGATAAACTTCCAGTAATCAGAGGCATTGATGCCTGGGTCACATTGGATGACCCAGTCTGGGTAGAACTTACGGTATTCTTTGTAACGCTCAGGGACCCATTGCGTGTATGAATTTCTAAAGCATCCATTTCCTACCACATCGGTGGAGCATATGGAGTTACATAGGACATTTGTTGCAAGGTCTTTGTATCCTGCAAGCCCCTGAGGTCGGTGCACTGATGCAAAATGCTCTGTATGGTTATGTCCTCCAGCTTCACAAGGGACTTTACAGAATGGACATAGCTTACCACATCCAAAAATTCTTTTAAACAGCTGATCCCGTGGATTCAGAGTGACCATAGAAAGCACATAGTCAATGTCCAGAGAATTCATTTCTATTAAAATCTCATCCACCTGTTTAGAGAAAGAGGTTTGAATGTATTCAGAAAATTGCTGGGCCTTGTCATTGTTCTGGAATAAAATCACATTCATAGCGTTCTTTGGAATAACTAACTCTTTTTGCATAAGCTTACAAAACATTTTCAAAAAGGAAGAGACATTTGGACTTTCTTGTACGGTTGGATCTTTCAACGCATTGTTGACCACGTGTGTGATTTTTTGAATTATTTTCGCATGTAAATTGTTAAGGCCACCAGGTTTCCCATACTTGTCTACTATATGTGCTTCAAGTGTTCTCTTTACAAACAGCTCATAATCATTGATGTATATCATATATTGGTCAAAGTCCTTTTCTTCCAGCAAGTTTTTAAGCAGGTTGAATTGGAAAAACATCCGACTACTGTATTCTCTGGCATGTTCACTGAGCAAAATATCATCCACGATTTCTCTCCCAAGGTTTTTATAGATAAATTCTACTATTGATGGTTTCAGGCAAGAATGGCAAAAGTCCTCTGCCCTCTTTTTACATTGATCTTTCTCAAGGAATATATTTCTAAAGGTGGCGAGATACTGAGGTTTTAACTTCTCCAAGCTGATCCTTGGATCATTTTCTTGGATGAAGTTCTCATGCATCTTCTGGAACATAGGAACCGCTCTACCCAACACATGAAGTTTCAAGTCTAACTCAAACTGAGGTGATATATGGAGTTTCTGAGCAGGACTTCCTTGGAGTTCTTTGTTTACCATATTTAGGAGTTCTTGGCAATAGGTGTCATGGTAATCCTCTTTTGTGTTCATTTTAGCAATGACGTGCAATTTGTACTTGAGCAGCAGTGCATTCACATACTTATTCATTTGAACCTGTCGATTATCAGGATATTTGTTTGAGATTGTTTTAGAGGCTGTATTGTACCAACTTGCGTCAAAGTGCTGTGGCTGGGCTGCAAAGCATTTCCTTTCATATTCTTTCAAGTTGTGTATATTGTGCAACTTCATAGTCACGGATCCTATGCTGTGTCTCATGTCCATGCTAAGTTGGTGTAGGATTTCTTGACCAATGTTGCGTATATGCAGGCTAATCAGTTTTATTTCCATAAATGTT
The DNA here is from genome assembly GCF_965119305.1 of Pelophylax lessonae. NCBI lineage: Eukaryota > Metazoa > Chordata > Amphibia > Anura > Ranidae > Pelophylax > Pelophylax lessonae. The sequence goes on along the minus strand of NC_138773.1, from coordinate 35,632,281 downwards.
TCATTCCATATTTTCTCAAACTCTTCATCGTGACTAAGCAAGCCTTCACAGTTTTTGAGGGTTTGATATTTGCGTGCGGCCTTCTTTTCAATAACTTCCATAAATGTATTCTGATTTGTTTGAATCACAGCCTTCCCTCTCTGAATTAGCCAATATTCATTTAATCTCTGCTTTACATCGTTTTCAAGTTGTTTCCTTAGAGAGCTTACGCTCCTGAGAAATTCTTCTCTGTATCTTTCTAGCAGATGGGCATTTTCAGATCCACCGTCAAAATACCTTTCTAAAGCTTCTCGTATGATGTTCTCTTCTCTCTGAAGTATCTCGTACATATTAGTTAGATCTGTACTCGGCTCTTTCTGTGAATTTGGTTGATTCCGGATTATGTTTTCTGTCTCCTGCATCCATTTAAACATGACTTTGCTGAAGTTCCATTTCAGCTCATTATACTTAACGTGTAGTTGATCATAGGCATCTGCCACCAGGCTGTTTCTGAAACTGAAGATAAAGTTTTCATATTGCACGGCCTCCCACAAGCTTCTTATCCATTTAGAAAACTCGCTCCAGCTTTGGGCCTGTCTTTTAGATGTTTTAATGACATGTAGCAGGTATTTTTTAAATTCATAAACCTTGTCACTGTAACCTGTATTTACGGAGGACATTGGTGGAACACCATGCCAGAGACCAGGAATGTACCAGCTATGGTTCTCATGGTCAGCATCCAGAACATCAGAAAAAGACTTGACCCCATTCTTTTTTTCCATCTTTGCTGCAGTCCTTGTCATTTCATCAAGATTGTCGATAATCTTCCTTCTATCTCTTAAGCATTTCTCACTAGCAGCAACATCAGCGACATTCTGATGTAGGAAGTAGTATTTGGGTTTTTTGCCAATGGTTTCCATCCTTAGAAATGCATGGACTACAATCTGTAAAATATCGTTCATTTCTGCTGCATTTTCCATGGAAAAGTTTATGATCGTAATGTCACTCAAGCCAACCACTAGGGTTGCTAATTCATTGTCACGTTGGTAAGATCCATCCAGGGAAGACATTTCCGAAGCTTTTAAACCTTCTGTGTCAAGTACCAAAATGAAAGAACAGCCTAGCTCCTGCTGAAAGTTCTCTTCAACTTTAAGAAGTGTCATGAAGGCTCCTCTTGTACATCGTCCACTGGCCACTGGGAACTGCAAACCAAACATGGTATTCAGAAGGGTGGATTTCCCTGTGCTCTGTACCCCCAGGACGGTTATAACTCTAATTCGGCACTGGCCTCCTGTCCTCTTATCTAGCTCACTCAAAACATTAGTTATCCACTCCAGTGGTATACTGCAGGAATCTCCATCAATAAGTTCCAGTGGCAAGCCATCCAGTAAAAGCTCTGCCACAATTTCTGGGAGCTTGTTAAATTTCTGTTCCTCATTTTGAATCTTGTTATTTTTCAAAAGATTGAATTCGGCATCATAAAACTGACCCAACTCACGTATGAAGTGCTCAACACCAAGAGAGCTCTTGGACATGATTAAGTCTAGCTGTTTGATATCTGAGCTGCCTTTGTACTGGTTCTTTAATTTTATTAGGTTGGTTCTAGCAATTGAATCAAGGAAAATCTTCATCCATTTCAGAAAATAGCATCTCTCTGAGTGATTCTTCTGTGATATCGACTCTGTGAAGGCAACAATGCCTGCAGATGGAGTATGCCCATACTGTTGTCTGATTAATTCTGTCCTTGCATTTTCAAGTTTTTCCCTGTAGAGTTGGGAATTTTCCTCCCCTTGCCGTCTCATTCTACATATTTCTGTTCTCGTTCTGGCCAGTTCTTTACATAGATCCCCCTGTAGCTTCATTGTTTCTTTTTTATACCCTGCTATGTCATAGATTCTTTTAGTTATCTTTAATGCTCTCTGCTTGGCTGACTGACATTCTTTGGAGAGGTCGTCTACATGAATTCCAAGTTTACAAGCGTTCTCTGCCATCTTCTCCAAGGTGACCTGCTTGGTGGGTTTTTTAATGAACTCTTTCATTATGTTCTGTAGGCGTCGAACCAAATCTGCATCATTCTTATTCTTTTCTATTAAATGCCTGGCATCCATTTTTAATGCCGAGTTCAATGACTGTAACATACAGTCATTTATTTCCAAGTTTTGGGAAACAAAAAAATATTTGGTGTTGGCATCTCCGAGCTTGGACAACTGCGTGAACTCCATCTCACTAACACTGTCTGCAAATATAAAAACTGCAGACGATATCTGGGTTAAGAAGCTGAACTGTGTCCAATAAGATGAGATATTGCCATGTAGGTTTGTAACTGCAATGGGCTCTGGAAAAATGTCTGAGTTTTCTTGACCATTCGGAAAATACCAAGACATTTCTACTAAACCAATGGAGAGTTTTTTTTTAACGTATCCACCTTCCATGTCTCGGTGTATAAAGAAATTATGATACTGCTGGGGTGGTGTTAGAATTTGGTTCAGGATGGCAGATTTGGATAAGCTGCAATTTTCCAGCCTCACAAAAGTAAAAACTGGCATCTGGATATTCACCACATTGTCTTCCCTAAATCCACACTTATCTTCTAGTGAATGGGGTCTCCATTTTTTAACAATGTCCCTCAATGCCCACAACATGAAGGTGCATTCCGATCCATTGCAAGCTGGGAGTAGCAGTGGTACAGCAAACTGACACATAGACAGCTTTGTCACAATCTCCTGTTGTAAAAAGCTGTCTGAGCAATGCAGAAGAATGCACAGGACATCTAGGGGATGGACATCTCCCAAATGGTCTAGGTCTGTACTTTCAGATGATGAATTTGTAAAGTCTATGCTCAGATCCATTTCTGATTCCTCTATATGTACTCTCCGCGCATTCACATTTAGTGACATAAGCTTTCTTAGGAAATACCATGGAGCATCTTCTATAGCACAAAGGTCAATGTCCTTCAGACTATCGCGTCCAATTGTTAAAATTTGACTAACAGTCATCTTTGATTTCTTGTACTTTTCCATTCTTAACAGGCAGAGTATCTCATCAAAAATTCCATTATTGCCTGGAGGATCTGGAAAAAGAGGAAATAATTATTAATACATGCTTAACCAATTCTGAGTATTGCGCTATGGAGTAAGCAACTGGTATAAGTAAATATATAGTAAAAATTCTGGTCAGCGACAGAGCAACCTTTTAATACATTTTAATTTAAATTATATATATTAAAGAGTACAGAAGTGCATTAATCTTTGTCATTATATCTGTCTGGAGTTGAAGTTTAAGAGCTCCTGCAAGCTTGTGGGCACGCTGGACCAGCAAAGGAAAGTAAAAAACTCATGACGTGATTAGCCAGAAGACTGCTAGGTTTAAGGTATGTATTCTCTTATTTTGTGAAAAAATGGATGCAATGTGTACATGATAGGCATGCATAGTCATAAAAAAGCCAGGGGCTCAGATTTCTTACCCATATCATGAGGATCTGCCATCTTTACCGACTCTAAGCGTGTATTTCACACTGTGATCACATCAGGACAGGAGACGACCCTCAGTGTTGCCAGCTTACCGAGCCCTGGTACCTGAGGCAGGTTGGGTTTTTTTTTGTTTTTGGTGGAACACAAGGGTGAATATTCACACAAAGGGGCTGACCCTAAGTAAAAAAAAAAAATCAGATTTGATTTTTCACAGACAGTCCATTTGTTATGTAACCCATTTTGTTTTTTAATTTGCAGAGTGTAAAACAAAACTACTTTAACATTTTTATTTAAATTGTAAAATTGCACAGTATACGTATAATTTATAACTATCTAGAAAGCAATGTGTAATTGTAAAATCAGTGTGATGTGTGTGTGTGTGTGTGTGTGTATATATATATATATACAGTATATATATATATATATATATATATATATAGTATATATAGTATATATATATATAGTGTATATATATATATATATATATATATATATATAGTATACAGTATATATGTGTATATATATATATATATATATATATATATATATAGTATATATATATATATATATTATGTAAATGTGTGGGCCTTTTTTTTAGCACATGTGCAGCCAATTGCACTGTTGCAATTTGCAATCTCTTCCGTAAGCAGATCAAGCGTGGCAAAAACTCCAGCCATTTGGGTACCACATTTGACAAGGAATTTAACCTCCCACCACTCAGCACATTGGCAAAAGCACCTGAAAGCCACACACAAGGGACACAATTCTTCTCCTCCTCCTCACCTTTGATGTCTACCCCCACTATATCTCATGACCTCTCAGCAGCCTCCACTGACAGGGATGATGGTATAGCAAAGAGTATCACAGCAACACATCTGCCAGCAGCACATCACCAGTTGAGTATAGCAGGCAAATTTCTATGTAAGTTAATGAAGAGATACAGCCTATGGCCTATTTTTATATACATAAAGATGTTGAATATTATGTCTTTTTGTTATATAGGACATATTTCTTTGCTGCCAAGTTATCCAGATCCTGATGAAGCGACTAAATGCGAAACACGTTGACCTTTTGGAACAAACAGCAATGATACAGTGTTTGTTGTATCTTTTAGCATATGTCATACAATGAGAACAATGTTTCTTGGTTTTTAAAAAAAGTTTTTAAAGGCATTTTGTAATAAATTTTGATATTTTGTTATATGTATATAGTCCTCCTTTTGGTACCAATAAAGTCCGACATTCTGCCCCCTTCCCCCCCCCCCCCTTCCCTTTTTTTTTATCTGTTTGCAACTCGGAAGGATGCAGGACAGGGCTCAGTGCTGGAGCCTATTTGGCCGCCACGTCTCCATACAGGTTGCCTAGCATTCTGCCCCCCATTTAGCTTAGTTTTTTGTTCCCCCCCTTCCCTTTTTGTGATCTGTGTTATATATAGATGAGGTCCTTTTTAGGTAAATATGTTTATTGGCGGAAGATGCCTTTTTGGGCTCTAATTACCCGTATCTTGTTAGGGATACAAGTCGGGTGTAATTGAAGACGATTTAATTTAATTTTTTTATGTAATTTTGGATTATATTATTGTTTACATACTGATACTTTTTCACAAAATGACAGGCTATACTGGAACAGAATGAGATGGCTTTATGTTAAAAATTAATAAATATTGTGGGGATAATCGTGGTATTGAATTAGAAATAGAGGTCCTTATTCAAAAACTGAAACAAGCCCTAGAAAGAAAATCAAACCTATTTTGGCAAGTGAAGTTCCTACATTAGGTACATTAGGGAAAAACTAAACCCCCAGGGTTTGAGGATTCAGGTATTCCCAAAGATCTGGGAAACTAAAACTAATTTTAAAAAACAATGGGAACCTAACCTCCAAGAATGCACTAAAAGGATGATAAATCTTTTGATTGAACATCATAATAAGGAAATAAAAGGCCTTGATAATGAGATGATTGAAGTACGGAAACAAAACATGTCTTTGTGTGCACATTCAAGGTTGTTGGAAAAGGATAAGGACCTAAGAGTGCACTGGGAAAAGTATAACAAATAGTGGTGGTAGTAAGAAAAAAGCAAAAAGCGAATGTGCGCGATATAAAATTTATTCTGATTCTGACACAGGTGGTGATTATTTTACTGGTAATGGTTCACTGGGTGAGGATTCAATGTATGCGCTGAGAGCCTCTGCCTCAGCCATGCCTTCTGATCATGCTAATAGACCTACGTCTTTACAACACAAAGCACAAATACACACAGGCAAACCACTGGAATCTGAATCTACGAAAGACAAGGATTTTTAGTACTTCCTCCAAAACAAGACAATGCCAGCAAAAAGCCAACTCCCCACAATTTAGATCGGTATGAACTGAGAAAATAGCGGAGAATAAACTTCAAGTTATTAATGTATCCTCTCAGGAACTTACACAAACTGAGATTGAAATCTTGAGCCTAGGGTTAAGTTTCTGCCCCACTATGAGAACGGATGGATTTGAGGTTGTTATAGATCTTAATCTCTTTGCATGTAATTAACATATAAATATATATATAATGAGGAAAGGAGAAAGAAAAACAGGGGCCCCTGCAAAATGCAAAACAGGGGGTCAGGAAATTTTTTTTTTAAACCTGACTAACTATGTAACTACGTAACTACGAGCTGCACCACGGGAAGAAGCAAAGAGAATCATATGCTTCCCTACATGCAGAAAAAACAAGCATCAAAGCAAGAATTACAGAACTCCTGGTGTAACTGTTTTAAGACTGGCCTGTTAAGCCCCCTTCCTGTCCAGGTTATTTTTCAGTGCTGTGACGGGGGGGGGGGGGGGGGCTCTAAGGGGTGACGTCATTGAACAGATATCAACATGACCATATGTAGTCAATGACATTATGGAGATACTATATTAAAGGGGGCTTCCAGATTCTTATAAGCCCCCAGACCCCCACAATTACTGGGCCAGGGTTGTGGGGAAGAGGCCCTTTTCCTCATCAACATGGTGACAAGGTGCTGTGCCAGAGGATTCTGCCCTTCGCAAAAGTTGACCCCCATGTTGAGGGCATGTGGCCTGGTATGGTTCAGTAGTTAGGGGGTGCACATTTGTCCCCTCCCATTCCTGGCCTGCTAGGCTGCATGATCAGAGAGGGGGCTGTTGTAGATTTTTGGGAGGGAACTTATACTTTTTTTTTGTAGCCAGGCAATGACTATGTTACTATCTTCATTTAGAGACACTAATTCTCTACATGGAGCACTTTTCCCCTAGTGCTCAACCAGGAGATAATCACATCATTTCCTGGGTGCACAGGAAAAGCCATTCACTGGCAGCAGAGGATTGTGAGACATGTAGTCCGGTCACCTGGCGTTATCATAGACTTTTATACTGTTTGAAACTACAAGTTAAAGGGGGCTGAAAGACTAAAGGAATTCTGGGAAAGCAGATAAATTGTTTCTCTAAAAAATACTGCGCTATTGACTTTAAAATTAAAATGGCTGCAAGCACTACAATTTGACATACAATTGTATAACGGTAAAAACAGATAAAAAGTGCTGCGCTATATATGAACTGTGTTATAAAGTGACATATATCAAAATTAAAGTATATCAAACAAATGTGCATCATGTAAAACATATCCAAATTCACCAACTAAACGGTGTGCATAGATAAACATTTGTAAACGTAATCCATATGTGACATCAAAAAAGTGAAAAAATGTCAAAACAAAGTGAAGAGACAAGAGTTTGTTGAACTTCAATATTGATAGAACAAAAGCCCTGTTAATCCAACCAGGGGAACACCCTGGTGTGTGAGCCGCAACCAATATGGGATATTTATATAGCCTTTGGCTTGTCTGGTTTCTGCTTTACCAGCACATTCACTCTCTGGTCACTCGTTCGGTGATATTCTACCGTCAGTCCTTTCACCACTTCATCTAATCCTTTCACACACTCACTGTGGTGCCCCATAACTATTCACTCCGAGAGCATTTTTGAGCCCCCTTACCAGCACATCATTCATTGGCTATATATTTATCTCATTGTCATTATCCTACTAAGTTACATTTACTTAATGGTGCTTCTTTACAGACAGGTGTCTCGCTTCCTCATAGTGAGCCATATTTGTGACTCCCTGTAAGCTAGTGTGTCCGATCCTCCCCTTTGGGGAAATGGGAGGATCTCTCTTCTGGGAGGACTTTTTATCTACGGAAGTGCTCTTTGGCTAACAGTCATCCATCACGTATAGGGTAAATTTAAAAAATGTATGTAATCTTTCATATCAATATAATTTTTTTGTATTGTATTGTATACTATTCCTCTAATTGTATAATGTTTTTCATAGACATTACATAGCCCCTGAGGAAGACCTTATCATAGAGGTCGAAACGTGCTGGGGTCCACCATATTGGGTGTGATGATTCTTTGATCACTTACCATTGTTTTTATCAGTTTGTGATATTCAATATGACGGATATATATCTGTAACCAAAGCTCATATTTTAAGTCTTGATTTCTATAATGAATATTTTATTATTTTTCGAATAGAGATGAATATTTTTACATATCCATAGTCCATAGTCCATAGTCCATGGGTTTTTTTTCCTTTTTCTTCGTACTTCATAACACTATATGTCTGTGTGTAAATATTTATAATAACCTACCTATAGTAAATAGATTGATATTGATTATATTAACATATTACTATACCCTATTAAATTATAAAATCTAAAATGAACTTGGACTGTTCTGGGCAGACTCGCTGTCTTGGGACAAGGGCTTTAGAGCTGTATCTTGCAGCAGACATTTAAGAGCCTTCTTGCCTCACAGAACCCGTGTATTGAGGGAATTGGTGGGCATGCAGAAGTCCATTTTATCTCTGACACTGTTCTTAAGGACACTGCATGCAGACACCATTACATCTGACTAACTGGAGGGTCTTCACTGGGAAAATATAACACCTTTTACATTTATGGCGCTTTTCCACTGCATGGAACCGAACGGTTCGGCTCGCTTTTGTGCTTTTCCACTGCTGGTACCGCATGGTACGGTGTAGGAACGGTTCGGTACAGTACGGCGGCGCTTTTCCACTGCATGGAACCGAACGGTACGGCTCTCAAAAACAGTACCACCTCGACTGTGGTTCCAAGAGGTACCATACCGGTACCATATCCCACAATCCTTTGCATGCAGTCACTACTAGCCACTGATTGGTCAGAGAATCCCACCCACCCCGTTGTTATCCCACCCACTTAACTTTAGTACTAGTTTAGTGGAAAAGCAAACCATACCGTACCGCACCGAACCGTTCCAATACCGTACCATGCGGTACCAGCAGTGGAAATGCAAACCGGGCCAAGCAGGGCCGAGTAGAGCCGAGCCGGTACTTGCAGTGGAAAAGTGCCATTAGTCTCATTGCCTTGTAACATCTCTGGGTCCCACCATAGCTAGCTAAAGATCAAGGATACCCACACTCCAAGGACCTTCTTTCTTCAAATGAGACTCTGCTTACAGAACCTGTGGTAGAATATAACTTACTAATCATTTCACTACTGTTTATTAAAGGGGAACTCATCACTCATCACAGACCTTTTATATTGTTTACCTCCAATTTCTTGTGGCGTCAGGGCCTAGAGAGTGGACTGACTAAAAGTCTCCCCTTTCCCCTATTGTTCTGGGGCCATAAATCCCTTTTCCAAGCAATTCATTATAACAATTTAAATTACTGTTATTGTTATTTTCTCAGGTGTGATCCTGTGAACTCATTTTACTGCATTATCTCTCAATGTGTCCGTTTTAGCCTGCTTGACTTAACCACTTCAATACAGTGCACTTTCACCCCCTTCCTGCCCGGGCCAATTTTCAGCTTTCAGTGCTGTCACACTTTGAATGACATTTGCACTGTCATGCTACACTGTATCCATAAGAAATTTTTATAATTTTTTCCCACAAATAGGGATTTCTTTTGGTGGTATTTAATCACCGCTGGATTTTTTATTTCTTAGAAGAAAAAAAAAAAGGACAGAAAATTTTGAAAAAAAAGTAATTTTTTTCCTTCACTATGTGCTGATGAGGCCGCACTGATAGGCTGCACTGATGGGTACTGATTAGGTGGCACTTATGGGCACCGATGAGGAGGTACTAATATGCCGCACTGACAGTGTGAGGCAAGGAGAGTCGATAAACGTCACTTCCTCATTTACATGCGACCAGTTGTGATTGGACACATGGGTAAAGATTAAAGAGCCATGTCATTGGCTCTTTACCAAGATCGGGGTCGCACCGTGTCCTAGCAACACGGTTCGGCCGCGATCGCCGCACTGCATGCCCCGGTGGGCGCACAAGAGAGGCCGTTCTGATGCGCCATCACATGAAGGCGTCCCAGAACGAGAGCCGCACCACTCCTACGTCATTTGACAGTGGGCGTGCGGTATGTGGTTAATATCCCGGTAAAGTGAACTTGCAAACATCACTAACTATTGGCGTCTTTGCATTTTATATCTGCTTTAAATATGTTAGAACCCAGAGTGTCAGAGATGTTGGAGAACTTGCAAGGTCAGGGCACTCAATGGGGACAAACAAATTCCAGCGGGCTCTGCAGGGGTAGCGCTACATGTTTTTTTTTTTTTTTTGCATGAGGTTTAATCTTAAAATCCATACCAGGCATGAGGGGTCTGGTATAGAATTTAGGGGGATCTCACCTTTTTTTTTTGGGGTCCCCCTTAAAGTTTATACTGGATCTAAAAGGCTTGTTATGAATTAGGGAGGGAACACCCATTTTTTTGTGGGAATCCCCTATTAAAATCTATATGAGTCCCACATTTAGGATAAGGGTCTGGTATAGATTAATGGAATCCCCGGTCTCTCTGTTTACAAACAGACGGAAATGGCTGGGAGCTGTTATTTTGCTGGCTATTTAATCGCTTGCTGACTGTATACTGTATATATACGATGGCAAGGCGGCTCTCCTGAATCACGCACCTAGTACGGGATCCTGCTCTTCTGGTTTGGGGGTGCGCAGGTGCGCCGTTGGCGGCCTGCTTCCGGTGTGATTATTCACAGCGGGAGCCAATCAGCGGGCACCACGTACTTAATGTACCGGCCAATTGTTCATTACGCAGGCACAACGGCAGTCTGCCTATGTACACAAGTCAGATTGCTGATCTGTAAGTGGAGAATGCATTGATCATGTTTTCCTGCAAAGCAGGAACAAGGATCTATGCCTACCACTAGTACAAGCACCTCCCACATTTTAGTAAAACACAGGCTTGGAACACATTTAAACCTCTGATCCTCCCCTGATTTTAACCCCTTTCCAGCTAGTGTCATTAGTACAGTGACAGTGCATTTTTTTTTTAAGTACTGATCACTGTACTGGTGTCACTGGTCACGAAAAAGTGTCAAAAGTTTCAGTTAGTGTCCGGACTGTTCCCGCTATAAGTCACTGATCGCCACCAGTACTAGTAAAAATAAATAACCATATAAAAATTCCTTCAAAATATCCCACCGTTTCTAGACGCTATAACTTTTGCGCAAACCAATCAATATACGCTTATTGGGATTTTTTTTTTACCAAAAATATGTAGCAGAATACATATTGGCCTAAATTGATGAGGAAATTTGAATTTTTTATATTTTTTTTTATTGGATATGTTTTGTAGCAGAAAGTAAAAAAATATATATATATTTTTTTTTTAAATTGACGGCATTCTTTTGTTCATAGCCCAAAAAATAAAAACCGCAGGTGTGATCAAATATAACCAAAAGAAATCTCTATTTGTGGGAAAAATATACATAAATTTATTTGGGTACAGCGCTGCACGATGCCCAAATGTCAGCTAAAGCAACGCAGTGCCGTATCGCAAAAGAATGGCCTGGTCATGAAGGGGGGGGGGGTTATCTTCTGGAGCTGAAGTGGTTAAATACTTTTCTTTTCTTTCCTTTTTTAAATGTCAGTGTTGCTATAGTAGGTTGTATGCATCACACAGATGCAACACTTCATAGGGAGGGACAGGAATTCCCCAATGCTTTACTAAATACTATTACTAAAATTTCTGATCCCTTCTCTATTAGCTTAGAAAATGGACATTACTGTTTTTTTAACATTCAATTCCAATCGACTTCCACAAGGTTCAGATTCTGAACCCAAACTTTAGAAATGTTTGCCAAACCTGCCCCAAACCAAACCCAGGTACATTCAGCTCATCAGTAATTCTAATAATAATGGCCAGAAAAGAAACACAGACTATGAACATTACTGTGCTTTCTCACATTGGTGGTTAGTGAAATGCCCATTTACACTGGTAGTCAGTGTAGTGCTTCCTTACATTGGAATTAAATGTAGTGTCCCCCTACACTGATGGTCAGTGGAGAAGCATCCAATTAGATTGGTGGTCAGTGGGAGAAGCCCCCCCTTTCATTAGTGGTCATTGGGAGAAGACTCCCCCTTAACATTGTTAATCAGTAGAAGACTCACCCTTATATTGTTGGTCAGTGAGAGAAGACTCCCCCTCACATTGTTGGTCAGTAGAGAAAAGACTCCCATCACACTGTTGGTCAGTGGGAGAAGACTCCCCCTTTAATTGATGGTCAATGGGAGAAGGATCCCCGATACATTGGTGGTCAGTGCGAGAACCCCCCCCTTTTATTAGTGGTCAGTAGTAGAAGGCTCCCCCTTATATTGGTGCTCAGTACAAGAAGGTCCATCTTTCATTAGTGGTGAATGGGAGAAAACCTCCCTTTCATTAGTGGTCATTGGGAGAAGGCTCTCCCTTATATTGTATATATATATATATATATAAAAAATATAAATATAAAAAAAATATATATAAATATATATAAAAAACAAGCTGCGCTAGAAATTGAAACAGTCCATATGAATGTCCATAAATGTAAATGTAAAGTGATGACACTTGTGCAGGTACCGCTTACCAGATTCCAAACAATAAAGAGCCAAATGGGTGAAGGCAGGTATCTTCAAAAGTGAGACGCTGTAAACTTCAAAGGACTCCAATATGGTTCTCCTCAGTGAAACATTGATGAAAAAAAGAAAAAAACACCATAGTGTAAACCGATAATGGAATGAGGAGTAGATGCACCAAATAGGTTATGACCTGTGCAGGTACCGCTTACCAGAAGTGACAGATTTTGTAGCCAAAATGTAGTATGATGACTCCACAAGGTCTCAAAGAATGAACAGCAAGCCTGCACTCTTGTGATGCAAATCTCCAGAGATGGGTATTATATAAAAAAGAAAAAAAGGGCAAACGCCATAGCGTAAAACCAAAAACAATAGGTAATGACACCCGAAATGTGTGAAACTGGAATTCCAGTGCTGAATGTGGTAATTAAATAGTGAAAGAGTGACAACCACCACCAAACTGAGTAGATACCCCTTACCAGATATAGCAAGAGGAAATTCAGATAGTCTCCCCAGTGTGATTGTCCGCTTACCAGATGGACTAATATATAAGCATGTAGAGATAAGGGGTCCCGATCATGCAACCAAGAGGGCACCAATAAGGATGGGTACTCTTACCGACTCCAGGTGGTATATGAGCGGGGGTTCAGAGTAACATCGGGCTAAAACTCCAATAGGACTCCTCCAACCAAGGCTCAGGAAGTAGTGCAGGTTAACCGAGGAATAAGGAGGGGAGAGCCATAGCATAAAATCCAACGATAATTTATTCAAAACATAAAAGTTGCACTTACAAACATCAGATGACAATACGTGGGTAGAAGGGAGGTAACAGCCGCCGGCCGGACGGCTCCGCTCGCCCGTCCTTCGTAGACAAATGCGTAGGTGTGACATCAGCGCAGTGTGACATCCCCCCTTTCATTAGTGGTCAGTGGGAGAAGATTTCCCCTTACGTTGGTGGTCAGTGGGCACACTTGTATAAAGTTCTCAAAACCCATACTTGAGTAAAAGTACAAGTGCTCGATCAAAAAGTGACTTGAGTAGAAGTGGAAGTGCTCTATCAAAAAGTGACTTGAGTAGAAGTACTAAAGTATTCAACATTTCTTTTGTACTTAAGTATTGCAAGTAGTTTTTTTTAACATTTTTCTACTCAAGTGCTGAAAGTAAAAGTACCAGTAGTTTTTAAAAATAAATTGCTACTCAAGTACTGAAAGTAAAAGTACAAGTACTGTGTTATGTAGTTATTAAAGAAAGAAGTCAAAAGTTTGAACATCATATTGTTTTTTATTATTTCAAATGATTAACCTAAAGGACAATCACAATTCCTTTGGCTGTAACGTTTAGTAAACAAAAACAGATAAAGTATGTCCCTCCCTTCCCCCTTTAAAGCATCCCTCCTTCTCTTCCCTGCAAGTTTTTTTTTCTCCACAGCTTATTGGTGCGCAAAATCATATATAAACCAATGTGATATACAACAATATATTCAAATAATGAAATAAAGGAAGAGTGTATGAAATCAAAGTCAATAAAAAGTCCATATATATAATGCCATAATACCATATATATGTGACAAAACAAGATGAATATATTTTCAAAGGTGCAGGAATCAAACAGGTGCTATTCCAAATAATAGGTGCAGACTCCTCCCACCACCTTGTGGATTTCCCCCTTACCCGGCGGATGAAGGTGAGTGCAAAATAATATCCAAATAGACTCTTCCAGTGAAACAAAACTGCAAAACCTGTGCTCTCAACTTCCAGTGAAAAAAAGCAAAATCAGCCTCTTACCAGAAAAAAGGTCTATGTACGCTTGTGACTCTCCTTGGTTGGGGGAGGTTCTCTTTCCCCTTAACAGCAGATATGTAGACCATTTTATTTATACATACAGTAGCATTTATTTTCATATTCGCTGATTTACACATGACATTATACACATTTTTTTGAACTTCATGAAACCTGCCATCTACTGTTCTGGCAGTGGTAATTTTTATAATTGTAATGAGCAGAGCTTTTTTTCTCAGAGAAAAGGTGCAGGAACTCCCCCCTTTTAAATCTTCTTATTTCCGCCCCCATACCCACCTCTGGGCAACATCCCTTGGGTCCGCCCCCTACTCGCCTCTGAGCAACACCCCTTGGATCCGCTCCCTTCCCACCTCTGAGAAACATCCTATAGTTCCACCCCGTATCCACCTTCTAGTACCACCCCTTTTTAGAGAATAAAGAACCAAGTAACATTTTATGGAGATAAGTAATTTGTATGGAACAACAAGAAAAGTAGTAAAGTAGATCCCCTGCAGCCAGCAGCAATAGATCCTTCCCAACGATAACAATAGATTTTTTTTCCAGCTAAAATGGATCCCCACAACAATAGACTCGGCAGCAACAACAGATTTCCCAGCATCAATAGACTCTCCAGCAGCCAGCAACAATAGACCACTCCCTCAACAATAGTTCCCCCACCAACGATAGATCACCCCATCAAAAAATAGATGCTCTCCAGCAACAATAGATCCCCCAACAGCCAGCAAGAACAAACCCCTCTCTCAACAGTAGATCCCTTTCAGCAACATAAGCCGCCCCCCCCTAGCAACAACAATGACCTCCATCATGCAAAAATAGATCCCCCTCCTGGAACAATAGAGCCCCCCAGCAGCCAGCATCAACAGACCCTCCAGCACCCCTTGCCATTACATACATTCACTGCTGGAGGTGCCGGAACTGCGTTCCCCCGCGTTCCCGCTGAAAAAAAAAGCCCTGGTAACGAGTAACTATGCAGCACAAAAAAAAAAAAAAATATCAGAGTAGAAGTATTGAAATCATCTAAAAAATGTTGTGAAGTAAAAGTGGAAGTAGGAGAAAAAAATTCTACTCCGGAAAAAAAGATACCGCCTTTCCATACTTAAGTACAGTAGTGAAGTAGTTCTACTTAGTTACTATACATCTCTGACAGTGGGAGAAGGCTCCCCCTTTACGTTGATGGTCAGTGGCAGAAGGCTCCCCTTATATTGGTGATCAGTGAGAGAAAAATCCCTTTCATTAGTGATTAGTGGGAGAAGGACCCCTGTTACATTGGGGATCAGTGAGAGAAGAATATTAGATTGGTGGTCAGTAGGAGAAGGCCCCCTCTTTCATAGGTGGATCAGTGGGAAAAGGCTTCCCCTTAAATTGGAGGTTAGTGGAAAAAGGCTCCCCTTATCCTAATGGTCATTGGATTTCCCTTACATATGAGGTTACTAAAAACAGTGAAAAAAAAGAACAGTGTCTCCTTACAGAGAGCTGTGAGAACATATCTGAGAGGTAGAAATTGCTCACAGCATAAGGAACCCCTACCAACCTCTGCATGAACCCTGGAGACCCTCAGAACCTTGGTTGAAAATGGCTGCACAAGACAATTAAAGATTGTAAATTGTGATATATGTGTAATTCTCAAGGTGTTCATTCAGAAATACAAAGTAAAGAAATGTCTTGCTTACCTTACTGACCCTGGCCAGGTCTATAGCATTGTGAATTGCATCTGAAAGGAAGTCATCAGAAGTCTCCACAAAGAAAGCAATGCCCCGTACAATCCCTAAATCAAAATAATATAAGCGTCCTGGAGGTGTGTTTGTCTTCTTGGTTTTCCCCTTCTCAGGTTCTCGTACGAGGAAGTTCACCCAGATGGACAGGTTCTTCTGTTATTTCCGCAAAGATCTGAGACCTACAACATTCCTGACCTTTCACTGACTTTAAAAATAACTCACTGTCAAGTGCATGTAATCAAGGTGTAATAATGTTCCTGTTTGCCAAAACTGGATTTTAGACTTACAGTAAAATCCTTTTCTCTTAAGCTCATTGACAGACGCAGATTCCATCTCTTGATATCCGTAGGGTATTACTGCCCCCTACAGGAGTAGGACACTAGGCAGAAAAAAAAGTTCTGGCTACACCTATGGGCAGTCCCAGGGGGTATACCCTCTCTCTCCCTGCTATAGGATGTCAGTTATGTAACAAAGCAGTGTCAGAGAAATCAAACCAACCCAACTCAAAATAGGTCCTGCGTCTGTCAATGAGCTTAAGAGAAAAGGATTTTACGGTATGTCAAAAATCCAGTTTTCTCTGTCGCTCATTGACAGACGCAGATTCCATCTCTTGATATCCGTAGGGACATCCCAAAGCAGTGCCATAAATGAGGGGTGGGATAACAGAAAAAAATTCAATCCAGAAGGCCAAAACAGAGCCAACCAGAAGAACAGAGGACTCATCGAAACAAGAAGATCTCCCATAAAGTTGATAAAAGTGTTAAGACCGCCGTCACTGTCGCGGCTGGCCTTAACACTTTCATCACTGTGGTTGGCAGGTCTCACTATTCTTCAATAATATTCTTCCCTATTGTTCTTTTATTTATTTTTTTGAGCAGTATATATATATATATATATATATATATACACATACTGTATATATATACACACAGTATCTCACAAAAGTGAGTAATAAATATTTTATTATATCTTTTCATGTGACAACACTGATGAAATTACACTTTGCTACAATGTAAAGTAGTGAGTGTACAGCTTGTATAACAGTGTAAATTTACTGTCCCCTCAAAATAACTCAACACACAACCATTAATGTCTAAACCGCTGGCAAGAAAAGTGAGTACACCCTTAAGTGAAAATGTCCAAATTGGGCCCAATTAGCTATTTTCCCTCCCCGATGTCATATTAGTGTTACAAGGTCTCAGGTGTGAATGGGGAGCAGGTGTGTTAAATTTAGTGTTATCGCTCTCACTCTCTCATACTGGTCACTGGAAGTTCAACATGGCACCTCATGTCAAAGAACTCTCTGAGGATCTGAAAAAAAGAATTGTTGCTCTACATAAAGATGGCCTAGGCTATAAGAAGATTGCCAAGACCCTGAAACTGAGCTGCAGCTTGGAGGCCAAGACCATACAGTGGTTTAACAGGACAGATTCCACTCAGAACAGGCCTCGCCATGGTCGACCAAAAAAGCCTGACGCTTATAAAAGTGTTGAAAGCTTTTACAAGTTTTTATGCGCATTTACAGGCGTCAAGAGCTTGGGTATTATATCCATTCATTGGCCAGATTAATTTATTCTGGTCATTGAAATTAATTAACGCTCAAGCGCTAAACGTGCCTTGTGTTTAGATGCGTTTAGCAGCACAAACATTATTTCTGACAAAACTCTGCTGCTCCTGGATGCACCGGCAGAGGTTTTTTTTCACCTGTCTTTTTAAAGACCCTGCCACTTAATGCTGCTAAAAGCCTATGTGTGCATGGACACATAGGCTAACATGAAGGGGCATTTAGAGGCAGGAAAAAACAGCCGACGCCCTTAGAAACAGCTGTAAAAACGTCCAGTGTGCATGAGACCTAAACTGTGGTTTCTTGTGGGAATATCTGTTTGGCAAGCTATTGTTTGTACAAAACCAGGGATTTTCTATTTTGCAATACAATCAGAAAGTTGTGCCATTGCAGTATGTGTGTGCACTATAACCTTTTGCCAAGAAAGTATACTAAACTGTTCCCATTGTTTAGAGGAGCTCTTGTCAATCAAGGGACCCAAGTTTAATTGTAGCTTGTCAATAAGAATCAA
The DNA here is from genome assembly GCF_965119305.1 of Pelophylax lessonae. NCBI lineage: Eukaryota > Metazoa > Chordata > Amphibia > Anura > Ranidae > Pelophylax > Pelophylax lessonae. The sequence continues at coordinate 35,614,339 of NC_138773.1, read as the reverse complement.
CGATAGCCTTACCTTTCAACATTTTTGGCCTATGGCATTTATGGTACTACGCTACCATCTGGAGTTTGTACACAGAAAAGCTTCCTTCATAGAAACTGAGATAAGATGGAAGTAGACAGGATTATGTCCATGTGGGAATGGATGACAAAATTTCCAATCTAAAAGGCCAAGAGCACAAGCTGAAAGGAGGACTCTGCCAACGAACAATAATAGAAGCCATTCTATGAGAGAGAGAATGACAAAACTAAGGACCTGTTTTCCTGCAATAGCTTGAAATGTACTGTTTGCTATGGAAATTGCAAGCCAGCTGCAACAGAGACTAAATTACATTTAACACATCCCTGTTGCATTCAGATTAGTACATTATCTAGAAAAGGATAGGCACTGTGTAAGAAGAGGTTAGTATCACTTTTAGTGTGGTCCCTCCTCTGAGTGGGTGTATTGATGTAGCACCCTCCTAGGCAGGTGCTAGAAGAGAGTATAGTTTTTGGGTCTTTCTTCTTACCAGGAAGATTGCCAGGTAAATTTATAGTGCTCTCTGCCTACCAGGGAGCAGGGTCCATTGGTAGGGTCTGCTCATGGTGCTCAGGTGCAGCTCAGCTTGTCTGAATGTTTCACACTGGTCCAATAGGGAGGCATATGAGGACAGTGGGAGGAAACCTGACAAGTGAGGGCACAGGCATTGTTACAGCCCTGGTGATTGGCAGAGGAAAGTGCCTCGGTGCATGCTGGGTGACTGTATAAATGCCAAGGGCACATGTGCTCACGGTCCTCGACTGGAGAGCAGGGTCCTGGAGGGGGGGGGGGGCGGTATTCGGCTGCCCCTCCTCTGTAAAAGCTTCCATGTGGCCTTGGGTAGTCGACTTGAGGGCCTTAAAGTCAGATAGGAGCTGAACCCAAATGTCATGCAGAGCTGACTGGAAGGGAGACACTGAAAAAGATCTGATTCTGCATACAGTGAGTACAGATCTGTGTCATGGGGCCTGTCATGTTAGGGCCATCCCATCAAGAGTCAGTGGACAGGTGTCAGTAAAGGGGATGCAAGAGAGTGTCCTGAAGATAAAATAGTTGCTTCAACTCTGCTGCTGGAGAGAACAAGAAGACTTAATTCTTCCATACAAGTGGCAATATGGTCAAAGCAGTGTGTCTGCTTCCACAAATAACCTGGTGAGGCCAAGTGAGAGTTTTCCTTATCTACTGTGAATAGTTCAGTTGGAGTATCCCACTATTCCCTTCTCCCATCCAAGTTCCACAATAAATACCAAAAACCAAATACCCTGGGCTGTTTATTCAGTAACGAGCAAAATGGGAGTAAGGAGGGATATATGAAAAACCCCAGCAACTGTCTGCCAGTAATCAGAGGGAGGCCTAAGAAGTCAACACACAGCAAGCCCTATAGGGACATTGCAGTGGGTTGAGCTAGTATGCTGTATATAAATTAGAGCCAGAAGAGCCTAGGACAGAGGGGGATGTCACGTACCTGGTCAGTGAGCCAGACGTGTAGAGGAGGGCTTCTCATACAGCTCCGGCTTGGAGGCCACTGGAAGTGAGACAGCAGCCACAGGAGAATGGCGAGGTATGAGTGCCTGTAAACAGTCCAGTAGTCTGCGTAGCAGCAGTCAGCGGGTAGAATTTGCAGCAGAACAGGCTGGTAGTAGATGAGCTGGTACGGAGCTTGGCTGGCGGCAGACTGTAGTAAGCAGCTTGAAGCAGGAACCAAATGAGAGCTTGCTGGGCTGGGACCTGTAGCAGGCTGGATAAGCAGGATGCAGGGTCAGACAAGCTGGGTCAGTAACATTGCGGCAGATCAGACATAGACAGCAGGGTGGTCAAGTAACAAGCAAAGTCAGCAACGGGAGATCAATCAAGCAGAAACAAGAGGCAGAAGCAGAATCCAAAGACAAGCCAAGGTCGAGGCAGGTAGCAGTCAAACGCAGGTCAGAAGTAAGCTGGATCAGAGGTCACATAGAATCAAGAACAACACACAGAAGCTGCAGACCAAACAGCAATGTGCCCATACTGAAGCCTATTTAAATAGCCCGCTTGGCGCCATCATTAGTGACAGAAGCACACACTGATGCGCCAGTGCACACAACTATGCACATCTGCCTGGACAGTTACCATTCTGCGCATTCGCATTCGTGCAAATGTGTGCGCCGAGAGACTCCGTCTGCACTACAGGCATGCCTTCCCTGACAGGTGATGGGAACTGGCTACCGCTGGTATGCTAAGGTAGGATCAAACAAGCTCAGTTGGAGAACCCACCTATGAGGGACCTGCAGTGACGATATTGGAATGGTGGAGAGGCTACCCTAAGTTTGCAATGGCCCTTTCACTGCCAGAGCCATTTTTGCATTTTTTGCACACGTTTAAAAAATCTTTTTAATCCTGAAGATTACATAAACCCCCAAAACATTCTATATTTTCTGAAGGCAGGCACCCTAGAGAATAAAATTGTGGATGTTCCAATATTTTTATGTCACACGATTTTACCGCAAAGTTCCAATAAATGCAAAATTTCAGTAAAAAATACACAAATACTAATATAATACCAAAATAATACTAATCTTAGGTAACACACACACGGGGGTGGGGGGCGCCGTTACCCAGAGGTATGAAAGCACTCTGGTGTCGCCGGAAGTGCTGGACTACTTTCATCTCAAAGGCGGCAGTCTGCCCGTCTAATTTACACACAATGTGTACAGTGTGTGTAAACCCCCCCCCATGAGGTCCGTATAATGTATGGACCTGGAAATGAAAGGCTTAAAGGGCCCTGACGTGTTAGCAGAGGATACTATCCCTAACCTTTGAATCTACTCTGTTCTATATCCACAATTATAGCCTTGCTTATTTAAAGGGGCTCCCACCTCTTCATACAAACTTTCCTAAAAAAAAAAGGTGTTTACGTGGTCCCATTGCATTGCACCGGTGGTCAAAATGGAGGTGGCGGTTTTCTTAAGCCTCTTCCCCACAGCCAGTGTTGCACTCTTAACAAGGGAACATTGTTGGTTTAACGATGTCTGAACCAAGAGTGTCAGCAGCTTTAAGGGCTCTTTCACACAGCCTGTCCGTCGGACGGACTCCGTTTATCTCAGCGGGGGATCGATCCGCCAATCCCCCACTGAACAGGAGGATGACAGCTGTTCTCCGCACTGTGTGCGGAGACACAGCTGTCAGTTCCCCATACATCTCTATGGGGGAATCGGATGGGAACGGACCGTCGGTCCGTTCTCATCCGATCCGATGGACGGATGGAAAATAGGGTTTCCATCCGTCCAGATTTGACGGATCGGATGTCAGCGGACATGTCTCAACTGACAAGCGGTGCCTCATAGGGATGCATGGGGGGACCGTTCAGATCCGCCAAAAAAACGGACAGGCGGATCTGAAGAGCCCTAAGGAGTTTACAGGGTCAAGACAGTTCTCAGCAGCTCCTACGGGGATAGCGCTGCACAGTTTTGACTACATTGCTGGAAAATAGGCCCCAACTAATCCCATGGGGGAAAATACGAAAACAGATAACAATCAGCGCAGACAGATAAACCTAAAAACTAAAATTGCAAGCTGAACACCAAAGACAAATCACTTGTATCTCATATAGAACCATTAATACATATAGCGCAGCGCAATAAACATTTTATATGAGAGGATAGTCCATATTATAAGCCAGAAGTCCCAGAACAGTCCATATGGTGCAGGAAAGTTGGAAAACAGTAGGATTCCCTCCACCTCTGATTACACCACGCTCACCTGAAATGAAAAAATCAGCACTTTCCCTGAAAGGGTTAAACATCAAGGCAGATTCCTTGCATCCACGGCTTACACAGGGGACTGATCAGCTGGTCAAATCCAGACAATATCCGCTCACCAATAAGCATACCATGCAATAAAAAGACCGATCTAAGTGCTCTCTGTTAAAAACTTTTATTCAAACCATAAATAAAAGGACCGCACTTACATAGGTATAAGCAGTAATAGCGTGACAGCTCTCTCCAGATAGCACCGTGTCTCCGATGCAGGGAGACACAGTGCTGCTGCAACGAACGCAGCTCCCAAGCACAGCTGATCCGAGGATAGCGGCGGGTGACGAGCGGCTCCACCTCTCGTACGTGTATCCTCCAATGAGGGACTTCAACAGCGGGGGTGGAGTCTCGCCGTCACCCTGTTGGGGGGGTTTATGCTTCCAGAGGTTGCTGTCTTCCGCTTCTCCCGACTGTTCATCCAGCTAACTAAAAAACTTTATATACAGTATTTATACAGGGGCACCACCTAGTGGCCAATAGGAAAGTGCCTTACTATCTCCTAATAAGTGTGTTTTGTGTGTGCGTACATACACACACATATATATATATACACAGGTGCATTTCAAAGAATTAGAATACCGTCAAAAAGTTGGTTTACTTTAGTAATTCAATTCAAATTAAACTCATATATTATATAGATAGGTTACACACAGAGTGATATATTTCAAGCATTTTGTTTTCTTTTTATTTTGATGATTATGGCTTACAGCTAGTGACAACCCAAAATTCAGTATGTCAGAAAATAAGAATATTGTAAAAAAGTTCAATCTTGTAGACCTTATGGTGTCACACTAATCAGCTAATTAACTCAAAACATCTGTAAAGGTTTCCTGATCAATTAAATGGTCTCTCAGTCTGGTTCAGGAGGTTACACAATCATGGGGAGGACTGCTGACTTGACAGTTGTCCAGAAGACAGTCATTGACACCCTCTACAAGGAGGGTAAGTCACAAAAGGTCATTGCTAAAGAAGCTGGCTGTTCACAGAGTGCTGTATCCAAGCACAATAATGGAAAGTTGAGTGGAACTAAATAGTATGGTAGAAAAAGGTGCACAAGTAACAGGAATACCTGCAGCCTTGAGAGGATTGTGAAGCAAAGGCCATTCAAGAATTTGGGGGAGATTCACAAGGAGTAGACTAGGGCTGGTATCTGCTTCAAGAGCCACCAAACACACAGACATATCCAGAGCATGGGCTACAACTGTTGCATTCAATAAAGAAATTGACCAACAGGGGTTATAGCCCTCCCTTACTCTATCCAAAATGAAAAAAAAAGTTTTGCCCATAGTTCTATTTTAAAGTGAACTGAAGTCTCCGTAAAGTCTCCCACTAAAGTCTGTTTTTTTTAATTTTTGTTTGTTTATTATGTAGCACTACTCCCTAGTGTGACAGTGTGAGGCGAGGAGAGCTGAATAACGGCACAGCCGATCACATGGGTAAATAGTCATGTCATTGACTCTTTAACAAGATCGGGGTCGCGCCCTGTCCTAGCAGCACGGCGCGGCTACGATTGCCGCTCTGCGCCCCCCTGCAGGCGCGCAAGAGAGGCCGTACTGGTGCGCTGTCATATGATGGCGTCCCAGAACAATAGATGCACCGCCTTCGTCAAATGATGGTGGGCGGGTAGGAAGTGGTAAAGTTCAAAAAAGTCTATTTTCCCCCCAAAAAAATTGTGTTTGAAAAACTGCTACGCAAGTACAGTGTGACATAAAAAATTTGTAACACTCACCAATTTATTCTCTAGGGCCTCTGCTTTAAAAAAATATATAATATTCGGGGGTTCTAAATAATTTTCTAGCAAAAAATAAAAAAACATTAAAAGTTTAAGTCACCATAAAGCCTTTTTCGTTTTTAAAAGCCCCAGACTTTCCTAAAAGTACCTCTGCCTAATAAAAATATAATTTTCCATCCTGGCAAAAAAAAATTTTTTTTTCAATCAGGACAAGTAAATTGTCATGAGGGATCAGTAGATCGTGTCCCCGATTTAGTCCCTTGGACAAGTAGTTTTTTGAACTACTTGAAGACCAGGCATTTTCTGGCACTTTTTGTTTCCATGTGAAAATATGTGGTTTGTTTTTTTTTTCCTCAAAAATTAGTTAGAACTTAGAACCCCCAAAAGTTATATATTTTTTAAAGCAGAGGCCCTACAGAATAAATTGGTGGATTTTGATTTTTTTTTTTTTGTCACACGGTATTTGCGCAATGGTTTTTCAAAGCAATTGTTTGGAAAAAATTAAAATGTTTTAAATTTTATTGCAAAGAAACACAATACATAAGAAGTCTTTTTTTTGTAAAATATAAAAGATGATGTCACGCAGAGTAAATAGATACCAAACATGTCATGCTTTAAAATTGCTCAAGCCCGCACAATGGCGACAAACGATGTAAGTTTTACTATCCATACGCAGCGCTTTTAAAGCCTTTACAGGTTACCACTTTAGATGTACAGAGGAGGTCTGGTGCTAAAATGACTGCCCATGATCTGATGTTCGGGACGATACCTCACTTTTGTGGGACAATCGCAGTTTACATTCGCCTTTGCGGCTAGCATGGGGGGACGGAGGCACCCTTAATTTTTTTTTTTTTTTAATTACTTATTTTATTTTTTTTATTTTTATACTGTCGCTTTACATTTTTTGTTTTTTGGGATCACTTTTATTGCTTGTAAACATCCTTGTGACAGCACTAGGCAGTGACAGGTACTCATTATGGAGGGATCTGGGGTCTATAAGACCCCAAATCCCTCCTTTGCACTTGAAAGCATTCAAAACTCCAAAATCAGCGTTTTTGAATACTTTTGATTTTCAAAAAATGGTGCTTTTAAGATACCGGTAAACCGGAAGAGATGTCATGTCATGGCTTCCGGGTTACCACAGTGACGGCTCGATCAAAGCTGATCTCGGCTTTCTTCAGATCTCCGACTAGGCGATGGACATGCTGGCTAGTAGCTCGGGTCACCCCATGGGACAGGAGAGCCTATGCGAGCCGCGGAATGCAGCGGAGTCCCCTCCTGCTGCTTGTAATAACAACCGAGCGGCTAACCGGTTGGTATTACAAGAGAGCCAACCATTGTCTCTAAAATAATGGTACCAGGGTGATGCTTGCAGCTTCATATCATACCGGTACAACCACTTGGAGTCAAATGACGTACCAGGTACGTGATTTGGCAGCAAGTGGTTAAAAAAAATGTCCACATCCCTGATTTTTTACATGTTATTCATCTGTAAAATCCTCCTTTGTACAGACCTCCATAAGTCCTGAGACTGCTGCTTGGCGGCCCCATCTTAGATGTGATGTCAGCAGCCCCATCAGACTCAGAGCTGCCATTCAAGTGGCACTGTAGTTCTCCCCTTCACATACCCAAAAGATTATGTAGGGACATGAGGGGAAGGGAGAGGCAGGGGAGTTAGTCCAGCACAGACAGTCATTAGAAACTCCCGGTAGAAAAAGGGGCGAGGGCGGGAGAGGGCTCTGCTAGGGAATTGACTCCTCCTGGAGTAATCACATTTTCTGGTAAGTTCAAAAGTCCATTACAGGTGAATAAAATATAATTTATGTGACGGAAAAACACTGCAAGATCGCATTTAAATACTTGATTTTTCTGTGCTTCTACCTGCAATTTTTAAAGTTGGTGACAGGGTCTCTTTAATGTCCCTCATTACCATCGCGGAGAGTTGGGAGGTGTGTTTCCGATGCATATGGAACAATTCGATAACAAAATAAACACATTGATTGTCCTGTATAATGCTGAGATTTCTATAACTTTATTGAACACTTGAAGGAAACATGCAACGCACACATAAACTTGTGCAAAAAAAAAAAATGATCGCAGCAGTTAAAAGTGAGAGTACAGTGTTTCATAAGACAAACGAATATCACATTTTAGTTGGTCTTTGTTATATGAAGCTTAACATATTTAATTTGAGAGCTTCACCCTGTCACCGGCCAAACTACACTGTATGTTCCGGTCTACTTCCAATCTCTGCTGGCGGGGTTGTGGCGCAGTGGCCACCCACGCTCACATTTGGTGGCAATGTCCGGCCATCCGCCCTTTCTGGTCTTCGGTGCTTGGTCTCATTGAATCCATCCGGGGTTCGCCTGTTGCTAATGATCCTTGGACGGTGTTGTTCCATGGCATGGGGGAACCAGCGGGCCGATATTGCAGATCGATTACACCCCATATTCTTAATGCTGCTAAGGGTCTGATACCCAAATTTTGGAAACAACCTAATGTTCCCTCTATTAAACAATGGCTCCAAGCGGTCGACCAAATTTACCACTTAGAAGATATGACGCTTGATTACAGCCTTGCCCCCAAAGGCTGCAAGATATGGGCCTTCTGGTTGTCCTTTAACCACTCTAAGGTATATGCTGACTATAGGTCCCACAATTCTTGAGCTTCCCAACTCTTTGGTCCGCTGCATCAGAGGGGGTCCCCCCCCCCCCACCACCACAATCCCACCTCTCCCACCCCTCTTCTTTGCTCACTCTTTTGATCTTTCTTTCTGCTTCCCCTCTTGCCCCCCTGTTCACTCTACATGTAACGTCTGAAACATATGATTGATTCCAGAATCTGGTATGTCTCTAATGTTGGTTACTTAAACATTGTTTTTTCTTTGACCATTGGTGGTTGGGACGGTGAGTCTAGTCCGGGGTCCTCTCCCCCCCAACCACACTTGTCGTTGTTATGCATTCTTCCCAATTGTTATGTGGAGCCTGCCTCTATGTTTTATATCGTGTTACATGCCCCCTCCGTTGGGGAATTGCCTTGTTGTATTTGTGTCTGTATTTGAAAACTTTCCTTCAATAAAAACTTATTAAACAAAAAAATGTGAGAGCTTCACCCAGCCATCACCTAGATCATTGGTTTCCAAACTTTCTAAAAAAGAGGCCAGTTTATTGTCCTTCAGACTTTAGGGGGGGGCCAGACTTCATTGAGAGAAGAGAAGGCCTGACATCAGCGGGGGATAAAAAAAAATGCCCCATCTTTGTTGCCAGAGGGTGGCTTGGTCTCCAAACTGTGGCCCCTGGGCCAGATGCAGCCCTTTGCTTGCTTTTATACAGCCCTTAGTGGACTTTTCCATCCACTGAGACCAATGAAGGGACACAATTCTTCTCAATTACACCAATGATGAGGCACTATTCCCCCCAAAGAAACCGATGATGAGGCACTGATCTTCTCAATGACACCAATTATGGGCCACAATTTCTCCCAATGATGCCAATAATGGAGCCCATTGACACCAGTAGTGGGGCACGATTACTCCCAGTGACACCAGCAATGAGGTACAATTTCTCCCACTGGCAACAATGATAGGGCACAATTACTCCCACTGAAACAAGCGATGGGGCATTATTTTTTCCCACTGATGTCGGGACCTTTTCTATTCCCAATGGCCACAGCCTGACCCCTACAATCTGAAGAACAGTAAACTGGCCCTCTGTTAGGAAAGTTTGGAGACCCCTGACCTAGATAGAAAGCAGCATGGAGGGGTCGTTGAAGGTGCCAGAGAAACATGCGATGCACACAAACTTGTGCAAAAAAAAAAAAACTATTAATGTTGAAAGTGATTGAACAGTGTTTCATATGACAAACAAATCCCTTTATGACCAAATATAACATTGTAGTTCTCTCTTTGGTATGTGAAGCCTATATTATTTAATGAATAGTAAATATAGTGAAGCGCTACCTCTCAGAGGTGTAGGTGTATATTGACACAAAGACTAAATATATATAAGTCACTGTGTACTATATGATTCAGTTAGGTACATGCATGAAAGTGAATTGCCATATATAATAAATAAGTGAAGCAACAACAATAAGATATTCCAATATGTGGAATAAGGAATCCTCATATAACAGTGCTAAAACAATAATGATGTGACCAACGTGTCTAAAAATGTGAAAATCCAACAATATAAAATTAATAGTACAAATTCAGCAGTGCAAAAAGCAATGTATGAAACACTGACTAAAATATATATAATGTCCAATAAAAGTGTATTGGGATCCCCTGAAGAAGTCACGAAGCACGTGACGTAACGCGTAGGGCAGAGATGGAGCGACCCGGAAGTGACATTTACACTCATACGAGCAGGACGCTCGAGATATTGTGGCTTATACAGAGCGTTGATGTAAGTCTTTCGATGCCTATTCTTAATAAATTATTGGAAATACTACACTATGAAAGTATAATTTCTATCCCTACCCGTGAGAGATACTGTGGACGGAGACTTATAAAAACGATCACATAGAGATAGGAGCTGTAACGTATTGGCCATCTATTCACAGGACTCCTCGATGAATACAATACATTTAAAAAGCTAGTTAGAAGAAAAAGAGAGGTGAGAGGCTAGTGAGCACTGTTTTGGTGCCACTTTAAAGAAGACGACCATCACTTACCACTGGTCATTATCGGTGTAGGGATTCCCCTAATACACTTTTATTGGACAATTCTATATATTTTAGTCAGTGTTTCATACATTGCTTTTTGCACTATTTTATTTTTTTTTTTGTGTCAATATACACCTACACCTCTGGGAGGTAGCGCTTCACTATATTTACTATTCAATATACTACTTGCTGAGGATAAGCAATTAAGTGATAGCAGCTACCTCACCCACATACCCTTCTTTTATTTTGTGATAGCGCGACAGGTAACTTTTTCTCACTATATTATTTAACATGAGAGGTTCAACCAGCCGTTTTCTAGATAGAAAGCAGCATGGAGGGGTTTGGTGAAGATGGTGGTGAAGGTGTGGAGGTGTCTGATGGGGTCACATAGCTCGTAGAAAGCAAGACGGCCGGCATCATAATCCAAGTATACCCCAACTTTCTGCACCACAGACTCCTGATTTAAAGACTCGGACTCCCAGTTATGGTCAACTGAAAGTTCATTTTCCATCATGGTTAAACTCCATGCCTTTCTATTTTGTCTAAAACTGCCATAATATCCTCTATCTATGTTGGGATAGCAAACAGCAATATCCCAATCATCAGTGTCACCAATCTCTACCTCCCAGTAATGTCTCCCACTGTCAAAGCTCTGAATACTCAACACCTGGGACCAATATGTAAATCTCTTTGATGATTTCGGTCTAATTTGGTCTATAGCAGATACTGCTGCTGATTTCAGGTCAGTGGATAAGGCCAACGATTTGTTTGCAGTTTTTTCATCCAATAACAAATTTGTCACATGGAATTCATTTTTAGATTTTATGTTGGTGATAAGATCAGTTAGGGATCTGTGCAATGTAAGTGAGATCAGGAAATCATCCAGGTCACAGACCTCTGGTTCCTCCATATCTTGGTCTTCTATTTCTGGCTCTTGTAGAACAGTTATGGGGTCGGTTATGTTACACATCTCCTCAATGTGACGGATCTTCCTGGAAAGGGTGTCTTTTTGGGTCTCCAGTTGCTGGATCAGTTTAGAGACTGCCAGTGAGACCTTCTCTTCATGTCTGAAGATCTCATTCAGAACTTTCCATTCCTGAACATCCATTTGTCTCCTGATATCCTCAAACAGGGAAGTGACTCTCTCCCTCTCATTGTCTGCGTTTTCCTGTGCTTTTCTCTTGAGGTCCTGTAGATGCTGGATTCGTCCTTCAATTTCTTCTCTTGCAGTAGTAACTTTTTCACAAACATTTCTAAGTTTCTCCTTCTTCTTTTCAGAAGCCTCCTCTAGAAATTCCACTTCATGTCCTTCATGTTTCCCCCCCAGACAGCAGGACACACATAGGCAGACAGCATCCTTGGAGCAGTAATACTCCAGAAGCTCCTTGTGGATGGAGCATTTTTTGCTACTGAAGGACGAGGTCGGCTCCGTCAACACATGGTCCACTGTCTTCATGTGGGCTGCCAGGTGTTCCTCACACATAGACGTCTCACATTGAAGACAAGTCTTGATAGCCGCCACCCTAAAATGCACACAATACGTACAGAAGATCCTACTATTCTCTTGTGCCATAGATCGGGAGTCTTCCACAGTGTTACTCAGCTTAATCTTCTTCTCCGGCACAGGACACTCTGCATACTCCTCTCTGCACCCTGGACAGGGAAAAACACCAGATCCCTTCTGTGTATCCAGAGCAGTCACAAAACAGTTCCAGCAGAACCTGTGTCCACATCTCAGTGTCGCAAGTTCCATACAAAGGTTCAGGCAAATGGAGCAGCTCAGCTCTTCTCCAAGTGCAGCAGATGCCATTCTGGAAACAACAAAGAAAAAAAACAAAACTTACTGTATAAGAAGAGGAGGAGTATTAAAAGGAAATAAACTAGCCACCAACCAATGAGATCAATAGCACAACTATCAGTCCCTTACTTTATGCCAGGGTGCTAAGTGTAATCCTGGACTCTAAACTCTTTCGAGCCCAGATACAATCACTGTCTAAAGCCCCGTACACACGAGTCGAAATTCGGCCGGGAATTTTCATCCGACGACCGATCTGACGATTTTAGGCTTGTTAGTATGATGCTTCCGACAACTGACTCCGACTTTTCGGCCGAAAAAATTCTGGTGTGCAGGCTATAAAATTTTTGGCCTCCGTCAAAACACGTCCAATTTTTGTGCAGTCAGTACAGATTTTGACAGGGAAAAATCTTATGAGCAAGACTGGGCATGCTCAGAGAAGAAAAAACACAAAGAAAGCAAACCAACACATGACATCACTTCTGAAGTAGAATTTTGTCTTACGGGAAAATTCGTGTGCAGTCTAGGCACATTCCAACCAACAAAACACCACTCTGGACAAAAGATGGACGACCGGTCGGCGGAAATTTGTTACGTGTGTACGGGGCTTAAGACTTGCCGTCTTCATCTTTGTAAATCTTTAAAATACGCCCCTTCTTATCCAATGACACCACCAAGATACTAATTAATTCTCTTGTTATCCCTCCTCTCAATTATTATAACTCCCTCCTCATTGACCTACCTTGACTAAGGCTGAACCCCCCCCCCCCCCCTTCAGTCCTTTATGAATGCTGTCGCCAGACTTATCCACCCTATTAACTGTTTTCATTGCTTCTCGGCCTTTTGGCTAAGATCAAGTGTAGTATCTGTTCTTATCAGTGATCCAGTGGGGGCGCTGTGCTGTCATCTGACCTGACCAAGGTTGGGTGGCGGCTATGCAAACCTGCTGGAGTGATGGGGACCTGGAAGGTTAGTATCGGCAGGAACTGAAACCGGAGCGCCTTGGCGTAACTGGGGGCCGGGAGTAAGTCCTGTCAGAGAAAGCTGGAAGGGTCCATTACCTCTTGATTTGAATGGGCTACCTTGTCTGGCCAGGGGCCGGAAGGGCACAGGGTCCGCGGTGTCTGTGCCCCCTGAGAGTGGTCACCCTAGGGGTGCTCTGAGTAACACTTGGGTGTGGTACCCCACGGTGTGAAAAGGCACATAGTCGCAGCCACAAAGCTTTCCTTACGCACTGCGCCTTTTAGGGCCTGGCCTCTTGGCTAAGTCCGGGTGCAATTTTTGCTTACCAGGCCTCAGGGCCTAGGCAACTACACATTTGGCACGAACACTTTTTTATTTTCTATTTATTTTTCTCCCATTGTTTGTTACTTTCACTTTTGTATGTGTTTTCACGGATTGCAGGGTGTGAGTCCTCGAGCTTACCCTGAAGTCTAGGGGGAGGATGTGTGGCCCTCAGGTTCCTTCCACCCCTGCCTTTGGGGGGTCTCTCTTCGGGAGAGCCCTCCGACCTAGTATTCGGGGTCGGCTTCGGCTGGCCTGAAGAACGGGGTCTGCCAGGCCTTCTGGGTAGGCAGACCATGTAAACATTAATCCCTGTCAGGAGCCTTGCGCCTCGGGGGATCAGGGTCGAAGACAAACCCCTTCGGGGGGTGGACTAAAGCACACCCTTAAGTGCACTTTTTAGTGTGTGTTCACATGCACGTTTTTTGTTCACTTACGGGTTTTTTCGTTGTAGGTTTTTGCACCACCGCGGACTTAAAGAAAAAAAAATAAAATAACTGTTCATTGCCTCTCCCTGCCAATCCCATCTCTTGCTTTCTCTCGATTAACAAATAAAATTTGAAATCCTAACAACAACATACAAAGTCATTCACAACTATGCCTAATGCTTGTGATTGTGGCTTAGTGATGCGCTGGTGGCTAATCCCAGAATAGGTCCACCCCTTCCTGTCATCTGCATCCCTCTCCACAATGTAATTCCCATCCTCATCCCAGCCCAGCATCATCTGCATCCGTCTCCACAATGTAACTCTCATCCTCATCCCAGCCCAGCATCATCCGCATCCGTCTCCACAATGTAACTCCCATCCTCATCCCAGCCCAGCATCATCCGCATCCCTCTCCACAATGTAACTCCCATCCTCATCCCCACCCAGAATCATCCATCCCTCCCCACAATGTAACTCCCATCCTCATCCCCACCCAGAATCATCCATCCCTCCCCACAATGTAACTCCCATCCTCATCCACACCCAGCATCATCCATGCCTCTCCATAATGTAACTGCCATCCTCATTCCCACCCAGAATCATCCGCATTGCTCTCCAGGACAGGGATGGATGATTCTGGGTGGGGATACATTGTGGAGAGGGATGGATGATCCTGGGTAGGAATACATTGTGGAGAGGGATGGATGATTCTGGGTGGAGATTGGGATACATTGTGGAGAGGGATGGATGATTCTGGGTAGGAATACATTGTGGAGAGGGATGGATGATTCTGGGTGGGGATGAGGATACATTGTGGAGAGGGATGGATGATTCTGGGTGGGGATGAGGATACATTGTGGAGAGGGATGGATGATTCTGGGTGGGGATGAGGATACATTGTGGAGAGGGATGGATGATTCTTGGTGGAGATTGGGATACATTGTGGAGAGGGATGGATGATTCTGGGTAGGAATACATTGTGGAGAGGGATGGATGATTCTGGGTGGAGATGGGAATACATTGTGGAGAGGGATGGATGATTCTGGGTAGGAATACATTGTGGAGAGGGATGGATGATTCTGGGTGGAGATGGGAATACATTGTGGAGAGGGATGGATGATTCTGGGTGGAGATGGGAATACATTGTGGAGAGGGATGGATGATTCTGGGTGGGGATACATTGTGGAGAGGGATGGATGATTCTGGGTGGAGATTGGGATACATTGTGGAGAGGGATGGATGATTCTGGGTGGAGATACATTGTGGAGAGGGATGATTCTGGGTGGGGATGGGGATACATTGTGGAGAGGGATAATTCTGGGTGGAGATGGGGATACATTGTGGAGAGGGATGGATGATCCTGGGTGGGGATGCGGATACATTGTGGAGAGGGATGGATGATTCTGGGTGGGGATGCGGATACATTGTGGAGAGGGATGGATGATCCTGGGTGGGGATGCGGATACATTGTGGAGAGGGATGGATGATCCTGGGTGGGGATGCGGATACATTGTGGAGAGGGAAGGATGATTCTGGGTGGAGATGAGGATACATTGTGGAGAGGGATGGATGATCCTGGGTGGGGATGGGGATACATTGTGGAGAGGGAAGGATGATTCTGGGTGGAGATGAGGATACATTGTGGAGAGGGAAGGATGATCCTGGGTGGGGATGGGGATACATTGTGGAGAGGGAAGGATGATTCTGGGTGGAGATGGGGATACATTGTGGAGAGGGATGGATGATCCTGGGTGGAGATGGGGATACATTGTGGAGACGGATGGATGATTCTGGGTGGGGATACATTGTGGACAGGGATGGATGATTCTGGGTGGGGATGGGGATACATTGTGGAGAGGGATGGATGATTCTGGGTGGGGATGGGGATACATTGTGGAGAGGGATGGATGATTCTGGGTGGGGATGGGGATACATTGTGGAGAGGGATGGATGATTCTGGATGGGGATACATTGTGGAGAGGGATGGATGATTCTGGATGGGGATACATTGTGGAGAGGGATGGATGATTCTGGATGGGGATACATTGTGGAGAGGGATGAGGATGATTTTGGGTGGGGATGAGGATGATGGAGTTACATTGTGGAGGGATGAGAATGATTCTGTGTGGGAATGAGAGTTACATTGTGAAGAGGCTCTCCACAATGAACCTCTCATCTCCACCCAAAAACATCCTCATCCATTATCACAATGTAACTCCATCATGTCAGCTTGTCATGGACATTAAATGCAGTCCACTTCACACACCAATCTACAGCAGCACGATGCTGCACAAACAATGGCTCAGTGACTTACCATATCTGCATGCAGCCGAAAGGGCTGGGCCCCACCACTTATGAGGCTGACCACACCCCCTCCTTGAGTCCCACCCAATCAAATTACTGACCTAGCAGAAAGCTCCGCCTTAGCAGGGAAGCGGAGTGAGTAGCGGATTAGGGATCACCTGTGGGGGGGCTCGGGCTGGAGGAATTAGTGTCCCGGCTTCGGCAGGCTTGTGTTCAGGGCTGCAGCCTGCAGGTAGAGCTTCTCTGTTGCTGGCAGTGCACGGGTCAGCGGGTAAAAGTTTAATTTCAATAGGCTGTTTCTGTACGGGGTGCCGGACGGGCCCATTGGGGCGTTTGGGCCCCTTACAAGTGTATTGCCTGTACCCCCATTGACGGCATGTAAGTGCATTGATACCTATGATCTAATAACTGTATAAAGATTCTGTTATGCTATATCTAATATATGTTTCTTCAGTTAGGTTGCTCTTCCTTAACCACTTTAAGGACTGGGCCTATTATTGACACTTTTTGTTTACAAGTTAAAATCAGTATTTTTTGCTAGAAAACTACTTAGAACCCCCAAACATTATATATATATATATATATATATATATATATATTTTTTTTTTTTTTTAGCAAAGACTCTGGAGAATAAAATGGCGGTCATTGCAATATTATTTGTCACGCGGTATATGCGCAGCGATCTTTCAAACGCCATTTTTTTGGGAAAAAGTACGAAAAATCACATTTCACTGCATTTAAAAAAAAACTAAACAGTAAAGTTAGCCCATTTTATGTATGAAAGATGATGTCACGCCGAGTAAATAGATACGCAACATGTTACGGTTTAAAATTGCGCACACCCACGGAATGGCGACAAACTACGGTCAATAAAAATCTCCATAGGCGACGTTTTAAAAATTTTTAACGGTTACCAGTTTAGAGTTAGCATGTAGCTCTTTTTTTTTAATTATTGCTCATGCTCTGGCGATCGCGGCGATACCTCACATGTGTGGTTTGAACAGCGATTTCATTTGCGGCGCGACTTCCGTATACGTTTTCTTTCGTGCGCGAGCTAGCGGCAACCGGGGCGGCTAAAAATTTTTTTTCCTATTTATTTGTTTATTTTTTAAATTTTAACACAGGTTTTTAAAAAAAATAAAAATCTGATCACTTTTATTGCTGTCACAAGCAATGTAAACATCCCTTGTGACAGCAATATGCAGTGACAGGGACTCTTTATGGAGGGATCGGGGGTCTAAAAGACTCCAAACCCCTACACTGCACTTCCATGTATTCAAAACGCTGAAAACTGCATTTTTGAATACATTCACTTTTTGAAACTGCCGCCTTTAGCAGCCGAGTAACCCGGATGTGATGTCATGGACGCCGCCTCTGGGTTACGTCATCGGAGACCCGATCGAATCCGCTTCCAGCTTTGATCGGGACTCCATTTAGCCGGCGGATGTGCCGGCTGGGTGCTCGGGGCTCCCGGTGGGACGGGAGACCCGGGCAGAGCCGCAGAAGGCGGCGGGAGGGGGGGGAACGTCCCCTCCCGCTCGCTGGGGTAACGATCAAGCGGCTCCCGAGCCACATTGGTCGTTACCGCCAGAAAGCCAACCGCCGGCTCTAAAAAACGGTACCGGGATGGTGCCTCTAGCTAGAGGTATCATCCCGGTATAGCCACTTAAAGTCAGCGTTAGGTGGTTAAAGCACGTGAAAGGTCCTGAGGAAGCATTTGTGTGAAATGCGTCAACCTATCAATGTGCTTGTTATGAAGATATATGTAAAAAGTTTGAAATATTATTTTTTTTTTGGAAGATGTAATTATATAATGGGGCAACATATGACCCCGCAATTTTAATGTTGTGTTTTTTTATTTTATGTAAAAAAAACAGCTATTTGTATTTTAACCACACATAAGATTTACTGTACCTCTCTTCATTCAGCACAGCGCAACTTTACCTGGCAATTGCACGGTCATTCATCACTCTACCCAAATGAAACACACAGCATTTTTTTTTCACACAAATAGAGGTTTCTTTTGGTGGTATTCGATCGCCACTGCATTTTTTATTTTTTTATTATATAAACAAAAAAAGACAGAAAATAAAAAATAAAAAAAAATTATTTTTTTTTCAGCTTTCTTTTATAAAACATATTGAATGAAAAAAAAAAATCGCATTTCTTCATAAATTTAGACCAAAATATATTCTGCTACATGTCTTTGGTTAAAAAAATCCCAATAACTGTATATTAAAGCGGAGTTCCACCCAGGGAATACTTTTTTTTTTAATAAAAATACCCCCGGGACAGTCAGGGCTAGTACATTCCACAATGGATAGCCTCTGATCTGTCCCGGGTTGCACTTACCTTTTAGGACAAATACTTATCTTGAAAAAGTATTCTCCAGCGCTGCCATCTCAGGTGTGGGCAGCTTGAAGCCAGCGAGATCCTCTTCTGTGTCCTCTTCCGCCTTCTTCGGTCCCACGATGCACTGCAGCGGCCCTGCCGTCACTTCCGGGGCGCGCGCGTCATCCCTGCACAGGGCATGCCCAGAAGCTGTTTAGAAGGGAATGACGCGCACGCACCGGAACTGACGTCGGGGCCGGTGCAGGCGCATTGACTCCTGGGAGCGATGACGTTCAGCTCCCAGGAATGATTGCAAAGCCAGGAAGTGACGACGGGCAGTGGCCGCCGAGGGGAGGGAGAAGGAAGTAAGGTGAGTATATTTTCTTCTATATGAGGTAAGTAAAAAAAAAAAAAAATTGCGATTATCCATTTGTTTTTCAGGTGACCCGGAGCGAGAAGATGGAGGTAAGTATCAATTTAGGGTGGAACTCCACTTTAATTGGTCTGTGTAAAAGTTATAGCGTCTACAGACTATGGCACACAGTATATGCTGGAATTTACACAGCTATAGACGCCACACTGTCATGGTGGTGATGAGCGACCCATAGTGGGACTGTGATAGTGTGGCGGACAATCTGACACTAACTCCCCCCCCCCCCCACTTTCCTGACATGCAGAGAAACGCGCTGCACTTAGCACACGTGCGGGGGTGTCCTTAATTCTTAATGGCGTCCGCATGCATTGGCGTCCACTTGTGTTCAGACGCACACGGTTTGGTGCACCGTGATATTGCAAAAGGATCAGGGACTTCTTTCTGTAACTTTCTTCCTTTCCTGTGCACAGTGTAAAATAAATAAATAATAGTTGTGGCACCTTAACCACTTCTGGAACGGAAGGATTTGCCCCCTTTAATGACCAGGCCTTATTTTGCAATACGGCACTGCGTTACTTTAGGCCCCTTTCACACTTGTGCGACTTGTCATGCGATTTGGGACTGCAAAATCGCATGACAAGTCGTTCTCCATTATTTCCAATGAGTACCGTTCATATCTGTGCGACTTGCAGTCGCACCGACTTCAAAGTAGTCCCTGCACTACTTTGGCGCGTTTTTTATGTGTTTTGAGGTCCAAAGACATTCAAGCGCAGTCAAACTCACATCAAAGTCGCGTCAAAATCGCGGCAAAATTGCGGTAAAATCGTTTTGAAGTCGGCACAAGGGGCCTTAATGGACAATTATGCGGTCGTGAAACGACGCTGTACACAAATAAAATTGACGTCCTTTTTTTTCCCCCACAAAGTTTTTTTTTTTTGGTGGTATTTGATCACCTGTGAAATTTTTATTTTTTGTGCTATAAACAAAAATAGAGCGACAATTCTGAAAAAAAAAACAATATTTTTCACATTCTGCTATATGACATTCCCAAAAAAAAAAATTTAAAAATCAAAATTTTTTAACATTTTAGGCCAATTTGTTTTCTGCTACATATTTTTGGTAAAAAAAAAAATCGCAATAAGCGTATTTTGATTGGTTTGCGCAAAAGTTATTGCGTCTACAAACTACGGGAAAGATTTATGTCATTTTTATTGTGTTTTTTATTAGTAATGGCGGTGATCTGCGATTTTTAGCGGGACTGCGACATTGCGGTGGACAGATCGGACCCCTAACTGACATTTTTGACACTTTTGGGGCTACCAGTGACATTACTACAGTAATCAGTGCTATCCCGCCCCCGCTCGTTCACTGACATCCCCGCGCGTGTGACCGGCGGCTCCGATGTCCTCCGGTCACTCCCGATCTCCCTCAGGAGAAAGACAGACGGCTGATGTAAACACCGCTGTCTGTCATTCTCCCTTAGATCATCACAGAGGCTATGCGATCCTTCTATGTAAGATCGTATGTCTCTGTGATGATCTAACAAGCCACGTGATTGGACGGTGAAAACACACCTCCTAACATCTGTACATGTAGTGCGCTGCAGCAAAAAGCAGGCGTGGTCACATAGGTGTGGTGTAAGGGGTGCAGTCATATAATAATGGAGATGATGGGTGGAATGCACAGATGAGAATGAGGCCCCATAGAGCAGTGATGTGTTCCCCCCTCCCCCCCAGTCTGTGAGGTCTCTACACTCACCTATGTCCTGTGATAGCAGCACTGCTGTGTCACACCTTTCCCAGAGCCCGCCGTCTGTACTACACAGGGGCGGGGGAGGAGCCTGCACATGAAGTCACTGAGCTCGCCGTCTGTACTACACAGGGGCGGGGAGGGGGAGGAGTCAGCACATGAAGTCACTGAGCCCGCCGTCTGTACTACACAGGGGCGGGGAGGGGGAGGAGTCAGCACATTAAGTCACTGAGCCCGCCTTCTGTACTACACAAGGGAGGGGGAGGAGTCAGGAAATCACTGAGCCCGCCTTCTGTACTACACAGGGGAGGGGGAGGAGTCAGGAAATCACAGGGCCCGCCTTCTGTACTACACAGGGGTGGGGGGAGGAGTCAGCACAGGAAGACACTGAGCCCGCCTTCTGTACTACACAGGAGCTGGGAGGGGAGGAATCAGGAAATCACAGAGCATTCCTTCTGTACTACACAGGGGCGGGGAGGGGGAGGAGTCTGTACAGGAAGACCTTGGGCCCGCCTTCTGTACTACAGGAGCTGGGAGGGGGAGGAGTCAGCACAGGAAGACACTGAGCCCGCCTTCTGTACTACACAGGGGAGGGGGAGGAGTCAGGAAATCACAGGGCCCGCCTTCTGTACTACACAGGGGTGGGGGGAGGAGTCAGCACAGGAAGACACTGAGCCCGCCTTCTGTACTACACAGGAGCTGGGAGGGGAGGAATCAGGAAATCACAGAGCATTCCTTCTGTACTACACAGGGGCGGGGAGGGGGAGGAGTCTGTACAGGAAGACCTTGGGCCCGCCTTCTGTACTACAGGAGCTGGGAGGGGGAGGAGTCAGCACAGGAAGACACTGAGCCCGCCTTCTGTACTACACAGGGGCTGGGAGGGGGAGGAGTCAGGACAGAAAATCACAAGGCCCGCCTTCTGTACTACACAGGGGCGAGGACTGAGAGGGAGGAGTCAGGACAGGAGGTCACAGGGCCCGCCTTCTGTACTACACAGGGGCTAAGAGGGGAGGAGTCAGGACAAGAAATCACAGCCTGCAGGGAGCAAGGGATCATGGGACATGTAGTCCTTAGACATGGAGGAGAAGCTGCAAAGCATGCAGGGGCTGGGAGTGGGAGGAGTCAGGATAAGAAATCACAGGGCCCGCCTTCTGTACTACACAGGATCTGGGAGGGGGAGGAGTTACGATAGGAAATCGCAGGGCCCGTCTTCTGTACTACACAGGGGCTGGGAGGGGGAGGAGTCAGGATAGGAAATCACAGAGCCCGCCTCCTGTACTACACAGGGGCTGGAAGGGGGAAGAGTCAAGGCAGTAAATCACAGGGACCATGGGATATTTAGTCCTTAGGGGGGAGAAGCTGCAAAGCATGCTGGGGATGCAGGAAGTAGTGATAGTGGAAAGAAACAGCCAGCAGACATGCAGCACTGACGATATGAATGAACAATATCAAGTCATTTTATATTGGATTATCAGAAATGTATTGTTTACATTTTTTGGATATTGTATTATCAGGATTTATTGTTGAAATTGTTCAATTAAAATTCCAATAAAAATTTTAAAGTTGAAAAAAAAGAAATAACTCATGTCTGTATTGTATTGCTGTTATATAATAAAAGTGTATGCTGTGTTCATAGATCTAAGATCACGACCGCGCAATTTTCCATTAAAGTAAAGCAGTGTCAAATCGCAAAAAAATGGCCCGGTCATTAAAGCGGAGTTCCACCCAAAAGTGGAACTTCCGCTTTAGATATTCTAACCCCCTGACATGCCACATTTGGCATGTCATTTTTTGGGGGGGGGGAGCGGGTACCTAGTTTTGACAGGTACCCACTCCCACTTCCGCTCGGAGCGCCGAGGCGCCCTGAACGGAAGTTTTCCTCTCCCCCTCCCTCCCTGCAATCTTCTGGGACACGTCAGAGGTCCCAGAAGATTGCCGGCCAATCAAGACGCGCAGCGCGACTCGCGCATGCGCAGTGGGTACCCGACTGTGAAGCCGCAAACTGTCACAGCCGGGTGCCCACAGCAGTGATGCCGGCGCCGAGGGAGAGGATCGAGGCTTCGGGCGGCCGCATCGCTGGACCATTGGACAGGTGAGTGAAATGGCTGGAACTCCGCTTTAAAAGGGGTAAATCCTTCTGGTCCAGAAACGGTTAAGCAGCAATGGGGGGTATTTACATGCTTTGGCTGCAACTGCCCCACAAACGCACCTGCAATGCATGTGGTTGCAGCGCAGTTGCGTGGCATTTATGGAGTTAAAACAGGAGGTGACATATTACCTCCTCACCATCTGTCAACACCTCTGAAAAGCAATCTGAATGCGGATCGCTTTTCAGAGGCACGGCAATCTTGCCGCTCATCTAAACATAGCCTTAAGGTTCTCATTAGCCTGCACTGTAAAATGTGGCGTTTTACCACGCAGGCTGACATCAGATTTGGCTCCGGCAGGATGCTGTGCGATGCGAGTTTCAGTGACGCGCGTCCTTTTTTTATTTTTTAGCATTATTTGAACTGACACTTCATTGATGTGACTGCACAGCGGCACGGTGCATTGCCCTACAATACGGTGACGTGCCATGCCATCCATGCTGTGTTTTATGCACCGCACATCACACCAGCACTGTGGCTGGAATGGGCCACATAGAAAGCGATTGTGACCTGCGTTTGTCCCAGTGTGGAAACACGCCCGTCACTGCACACAAGATGAGCCCCCATCTTTCTCAGATTACGTTTCCTGCGTCTAGATAGACGCGTTTAGGGCCAGTTCACACCACATGCAGTCCAATGCGTTTTTTTGCTACATCAAAAACGCATGGATAGTAGGTTACAAGGTTTTCAATGGCATAGTTCACACCAGCGCAGTCAGTTCCAGGGCTTTCCAGGCTTAGAAAAAAAAAGTAGAACATGCTGCATTTTTTTTGCACTGGAATGTGGTGAAATGCATCAAAAACGCATTGGAACACACATGTCCTTATTAAACCACTTTTGGAACGGATGATTTTCCCCCTAAATGACCAGGCTATATTTTGCGATTCGGCACTGCTTTACTTTAATGGACAATTGCGCAGTCATGCGATGCTGTACCCAAATAAAATTGATGTCCTTTTTGCCCCACAAATAGAGCTTTCTTTTGGTGGTATTTGATCCCCTGTGCGATTTTCATTTTTTGTGCTATAATCAAAAAAAGAGCGACAATTCTGAAAAAAAAAAAGAAAAAAAAATTCACATTCTGATATATGACATTCTCAAAAAAAAAAAATTAAAAAAATCAAAATGTTTTAACATTTTAGGCCAATTTGTTTTCTTCTACATTTTTTTTTTTTTTTACTAAAAATATCGCAATGAGCGTATTTTGATTGGTTTGTGCAAAAGTTATCGCGTTTACTAACTACGGGAAATATTTATGTTTATTTTTTTCACTAGTAATGGCGGCGATCTGTGATTTTTTGCGGGACTGCGACATTGTGGCAGACAGATCGAACCCCTGATATTTTTGACACTTTTGGGGGGACCAGTGACATTACTATAGTAATCAGTGCTAAAAATATTCACTTCTGTAACCGCTGGGGGTGTCAATACAAAGTTACCGACACCCCCTGATCAGTTCGCATATCGCATGTCAGTTTGGACAGGAATTGGATCGCATAGGTGTGATATGATTCTGGTGCCGACCAAAAAAAAGGGTCCTGTGCGACTTTGATCTAAATGCGATGCCAATTCAGACATACAATCTGTATACAATCTGTATGGCTGAATTCGCAACGCACAGACATCGCATGTGATTTGCACAGCAGTGCGCTGCGAATCTCATGCGATGTCTGACATCGCTGACGTGTGAAGCGGCACTAACGCTAACCCGCGTGGTAAAACTTTGACCGCAAAGGCTGGCCTGAACCTATCCCCATACATATAAACACAGGTTACACTGTCAGTGTGGATGAGGCCTAGCACTGTGTTTTGGACAGCATAAGGCTGGGTTGCTTGGCAACACCTGAGACAGCCAAGCCTTTTCCTCTGATTGGCTGTAGTCTGCACATGCTCAGTGAGTATCCCTGGCTGTGCTATGTGTTCCCCGCCCTGTGGGTGTTCCAGGGCTTGGCAGCCATAACTTTTGTTGCCTGGTAACCACAGGAGCAAGTTTGTTTACTCTGAATCTGCTTCCCTGCCGGTGGAGTGTGTGCTCTGTGGGCCACACAGGAGACGTATTACTGAAGGAGGTATTTACCACTCGTTATAGCACCGCCGTCCTGCTCTTTATTTCTCTGCTTTATTATTGGTGAGATTGTGGCGTCACCGGACCGGACAGGTTGCCACGGGTTACACCAAGATACATGTGTGAGCGTTATGTTGTCACTATGCTGCCTTAACCACTGCAAGACCGGGCCTATTCCTGACACTTGTTGTTTACAAGTTAAAATCAGTATTTTTTGCTTGAAAATTACTTAGAACCCCCCAAACATTATATATAATTTTTTAGCAGAGGCGCTAGAAAATAAATTGGCGGTCGTTGCAATATTTTATGTCACGCTGTATTTGCGCTACGGTCTTTCAAACGCAATTTTTGGGGAAAAAATATACTTTAATGAATTTTAAAAAACTAAACAGTAAAGTTTTAAAAAAAAAAAACTTATACTAAAATGTAAAAATGTTTTTGTAAAATGTGAAAGATGATGTTCTGCTGAGTAAACGGATACCTTACATGTCACGCTTTAACCACTTAAGCCCTGGAAGATTTTACCCCCTTCCTGACCAGGGCCTATTTTGCGATTCGACACTGTGTGACTTTAACGGACAATTGCGCGGTCGTGCGACGCTGTACCTAAACAAATTTGACGTCCTTTTTTTCCCACAAACAGAGCTTTCTTTTGGTGGTATTTGATCACCTGTGCGATTTTTTGATCATGCGCTATAAACAAAAAAAGACCGTCAATTTTGCAAAAATAACAATATTTTTCACATTTTTTTATATGAAATTCCCCCCCAAAAAATGTAAAAATCAAAATTTTTTAACATTTTAGGGCTATGTTTTACCATATGTTTGGTAAAAAAAAATTGCAAAAAGCTTATTTTGATTATTTGCGTTTACTAACAAAGGGAAAGATTTTTGTAATTTTTGTTGTTTTTTTTTTTAACGCGTAATGGCGGCGATCTGCGATTTTTTTTGCGGGGCTGCAACATTGCGGTGGGCAGATCGGACCCTTGACTGACATTTTTGACACTTTTGGGGTTACCAGTGACATTACTGCAGTAATCAGTGCTATATATATGCACTGTTACTGTAAAAATGACACTGGCAGTGAAGGAGTTAACTGTATTGGAGAGGGAGGGGTTAAGTGTGTCCTAGGGGCGTGTTTCTAACTGTGATTGGCTGTGGCTTGATGTGTAAGAACAGTGATCAACGGTCCTACATAGTAGAACCGTTTGATCTCCATTCTTACACAGGGGAGATTGACATGCGGCTTTGTTTACATTAGCCGCCTGCCTTTCTCCCGCTGTCACGGACGATCGCGAATGCCCGGCGGACATCGGGTCCGCCGGGCACACGCGCGGGGGGGTCCGTGACTGAGCGGGAGCGCGCATCCGGCGGCGCGCGCTCGCTCCCAAAACTCTTACAGGCTAGCGACGTAGCCCTACGTCGCTCTGCCTGTGAGGGGCTGACTGCTGACGTAAATAGTCGTGCGGCAGTCGGCAAGCGGTTAAAATTGCGCACACTCGTGGAATGGCAACAAACTACGATACTTTGAAAATCTCCATAGGCAACACTTTCAACATTTTTAACGGTTACCTGTTTAGTGTTACAGAGGAGGTTTTGCACTGGAATTATTGCTCTCGCTCTAACGATTGCAACGATACCTTTCATGTGTGGTTTAAACACTGTTTACATTTATTGTTATTACATTTATTTTTTTTACACTGTCACTTAAAAAAAAAAAAAAAAAATTCTGATCACATTTATTGCGTTAAATGCGTTTTCTTTGCCGCGCGAGCACGTAGGGGCGGGGGCGCTTTAACATTTTTTTTTTCTTATTTATTTTATTTATTTATTTTTTACACTGTCCCTTTGAAAAAAATCTGATCACTTTTATTGTTGTCACAAGAAATGTAAACATCCCATGTGACAGCAATATGCAGTGACAGGTACTCTTTATGGAGGGATCGGGGGTCTAAAAGACACCAAACCCCTCCACTACACTTCCATCTATTCAAAACACCAAAATCTGCATTTTTGAATGCTTTGAATTTTTTTTTTAATCGGAGCCCTTGGCTCCTGAGTAAACCGGAATTCCCCATCCATGGCATTCCCCATCCACAACATTCCCCATCCACAACATTCCCCATCCATGGCATTCACCATCCACAACATTCCCCATCCATGGCATTCACCATCCACGACATTCCCCATCCACGGCATGCACCATCTACGGCATGCACCATCTACGGAATTCACCATCCATGGCATTCACCATCTACGGCATTCACTATCTACAGCATTCACCATCCATGGCATTCACCATCTATGGCATTCACCATCTACGGCATTCACTATCTACAGCATTCACCATCCATGGCATTCACCATCTACGCCATTTACCATCCATGGCATTCACCATCTACGGCATTCACCATCTACGGCATTCACCATCCACATCATTCCCCATCCACATCATTCCCCTTCCACGGCATTCACCTCATTAAGGCCCCATTCACACCTGCGGGTTCCAGGAACATGCTCAGAAACGCACATTTCTGGGCTGTCCTGGGAATGTATGAAAGACGCAATTGAAAGTGTTTAGGTCTGACCTTATATTATATGGTTTTGCTAAATCTAAAGGAAAAAATCTAAAGACAATTGTATAGTGTGTATACAGCTTAAGGCTTCTTTCACACGGTCCGCCTCCACAGGCGGATCCGTGTTGCTCAGCGGGGATCGATCCGCGATCCCCGCTGAGCCGGGCGGATGACAGCTCCGTCTCCGCTTGCAGAGCGGAGAGGGAGGTGTCTCAGCACCCGCTGCCCTCTATGGGGGATCGGAGGAGAGCGGACCGCTTGTCCGCTCTCATCAGATACGCTCCGCTCCGATTACTGAACGGATGGAAAAATAGGGTTTCCATCCGTCCAGATTTCAGCACAGGATCGGATGCGGATGGCAGCGGGTGTCAGCGGAGGTGAACTCCGCTGACACCCGCTGCCCCATAGAGCTGCATGGAGGATCCGATCAGATCCGCCTAAAAAACTGACAGGCGGATCTGATCGGACCGCCCGTGTGAAAGAGCTCTAAGACTGGGACGCCATTAAAGTTCATGTGTGTGTAAAGGTAGGCGTCCCAATACTTTTGGTAATATAGTGTATGAGCGGTGAGGAAGAGGACAGGCTTTAACACTAACACATATCACACATACTCTATGGGCGGCAGAGCACTCTCCCAGCACAGGGGCAGAGTTGTCGAAGGCAGTCTCCAGTATCTCATAATGATCAGGAGATGATGGGACCAATCACAGCTGTGAGAGCCAATCACGTAATCAGGCAGACCCCCCCCCCCCCCCCCTGGGTGTAATAGCCCAGTTATAGGGGCTCTGGTGTTCTCCCGAAAACTCCAACTTGCCGAATTCTCCAACAACATTATTTCCAGTGAGCGTAGACCAGGAATAATTGGAGATTTCCACCACTTGGTGTTTTCACAGAACACCGGCAGCCTTAAAGCCCCGTACACACGTAGCAATTGTCGGCCGTAAATATTCGGCCGCCGAACGATCGGCCGATTGTCGGCTTGTTAGTATGATGCTTCCGACAACCGACTGCGACTTTTTGGCCGAACAGAATCTGGCGTGCAGACTTTAAAATTTTTGTTGGCCGTCACCAGGACGGCCGATTGTTCACCAGTCAATACAGAATTCGGCTGACAGACAGCAGATTTGCAAGACTGGGCATGCTCAGAAAAGAAAAAACACAGGGAAAGTTAACCATCACATGACATCACTTCTGCAGTCGGCTGTTGTTGGCCGACAAAATTTGTGTGCAGTCTTTAGCACTTTTCAGCCGACAGGACAGCACCGGACAAAAAACGGTCGATCGTTCGGCCGACATTCGGTACGTGTGTACGGGGCTTTACAGTCCGGTAGATGCTATAATTAGTGCAGATTGTTAGTCCACCCGCTAGTTGTCACCTTCCTTGGAGGCAGCCATGTTTCTGGTTACTAGCAGGTGAACTAACAATCTGCACTAATTATAGCATCTACCGGAGTGTAAAAGCTGCAGAGTGAAAACTCTACCCCATCAGAAATCCATACCCTCGTCATTTCTGGGTTCAGAACAGCTGTGGATTCCTCATGCATCAGCTGTAGCCGCGTCACACGTCTTAGGCCTCATGCACACTGGACGTTTTTGGAGCTGCTGTTAGCAGCGTCAGACGTTTTTTTTTGCAGCTGCAGAACGCCCATCCATGTTATTCTATGGCCTCATGCACACATAGAGCTTTTAGGAGCTCCAAGTGGCATAGGCGTTTTACAGCTCCAAAAAAAAACCAGGAACTGTGCGTTCTGGAGCTGCAGCGTCAAGCTGTAAAAACGTCTGACGCTGCTAAAGGCTGAATAACGTTGCTATAACGTGCGTTAAGCCACGTTATACGTTTTTTTTTCTTCCATTCAAAATCAATGGTTCCCTATGGGAGCCTATTGATTTGAATGGAAGTCGCACCGCAGGTCGGATCAGGGTGATCCGACTTGCGGCGCGACTTGCGTTGTGAGAATCTTGAGGGGGAACTCCACGCCAAAATGGGGAAAAAAACGGCGTGGGGTTCCCCCCCAGGTTCCATACCAGACCCTTATCCGAGCATGCAGCCCGGCATACCAGGAAAGGGGAGGGGACGAGCGAGCGGCCCCACCCCCCCTGGATCATACCAGGCCACACGCCCTCAACATGGGGGGGTGTGGGTGCTTTGGGGCAGGGGGGGCTCTGCACCCCCCACCTCAAAGCACCTTGCCCCCATGTTGATGAGGACAAGGGCCTCATCCCCACAACCCTGGCCGGTGGTTGTGGGGGTTTGCGGGCAGGGGGCTCATCGGAATCTGGAAGCCCCCTTTAACAAGGGGGCCCCCCAGATCCCGGACCCCCTCCCTATGTGAATGGGTATGGGGTACACTGTACCCCTACTCATTCACCACATAAAAGGCAGTGTATGGAAATAACGACAGGAGACGTTTTGGAAAGTTTATTAAAAATCTTCATCCGTCTCTTCTTGTCTTCTCCTCTCCGGGGGTCTTCTGCTGTCCGCTCCTCTCCGGGAACTTCTGCTCTTTTGCTGTCCGCCCTTCTGCTGTCCTCTCTTCTTGTCTTCTCCTCTCCGGGGGTCTTCTGCTGTCCGCTCCTCTCTGGGGTCTTCCGCCCTTCTGCTGTCCTCTCTTCTTGTCTTCTCCTCTCCGGTCTTCTGCTCTTTTGCTGTCGGCTGTTGGCTCTTCTTCTTCCTCCGGTGCTCCTCCGACGACGTCTCCGGCGATTATGCCGGTCTCTGCAGCTTATTATATAGCCATTAGGGGCCTGGCCGCCAGATGATGTCATCGGGAGACCCCGCCCCCTTGTGTCACATGTGACATCCGATCTCCATGCCCCACACTGCACCGACCCGACAATGGGACAATCCGATCTCCATGCCCCACACTGCACCAACCCGACAATGGGACAATCCGATCTCCATGCCCCACACTGCACCAACCCGACAATGGGACAATCCGATCTCCATGTCCCACACTGCACCAACCCGACAATGGGACAATCCGATCTCCATGCCCCACACTGCACCAACCCGACAATGGGACAATCCGATCTCCATCCCCCACACTGCACCGACCCGACAATGGGACAATGCGATCTCCATGCCCCACACTGCACCGACCCTACAATGGGACAATCCGATCTCCATGCCCCACACTGCACCAACCCGACAATGGGACAATCTGATTTCCATGCCCCACACTGCACCGACCCGACAATGGGACAATCCAATCTCCATGTCCCACACTGCACCGACCCGACAATGAGACAATCTGATCTCCATGCCCCACACTGCACCGACCCGACAATGAGACAATCCGATCTCCATGCCCCACACTGCACCGACCCGACAATGGGACAATCCTATCTCCATGTCCCACACTGCACCGACCCTACAATGGGACAATCCGATCTCCATGCCCCACACTGCACCGACCCAACAATGGGACATAGCCATCAAATGGACAGTGGGCATATTGTCCCATTGTCGGGTTGGTGCAGTGTGGGGCATGGAGATTGGATGGATATTTGTTATAAGAGATCTCCCTGCCCGCTACCCGTTGACGTGTGCCCGACACGTTGCGATATTATCAGATTTCCCTACCTATTGCATGCATGCGCACTAAGACGTGTAAAGCGGCTACAGCTGATGCATGACGAATCCACAGCTGATCTGAACCCGGAAATGACGAGGGTATGGATTTCTGATGGGGTAGGGTTTTTGTGTGATAAGTGGTAGAAATCTCCAATTATTCCTGGTCTACACTCACCGGAAGTAACATCAGTGGAGATCTCGGCAAGTTGGAGTTTTTGGCAGAACACCGGGGCTGGGCAGTGACTCCAACCATAAACATTTCCCTTTTCATCCTCTCCAGGAAGCAGCATAGCAGTGACACCAAATGCGATGAACCCGGCAGTCAGAGAGAGCAGAGCCTTAGATGATCTCATGCTGCAGATATAAAGCTATCAGCTCCAGGCACAGGAAGTCATCTGATCATTTTAGGAGGAAAAAAGGACAAAAAGTCAACATTTGTAAATGTTTCCTAGGACAACAAATCTTCAGTTTCTGATTTCAGGTCCACTTTATTTCTTTTTTTAATAGAACAAGTATTACAGAAGAGGTAGCGGGGGTCTAAAGTTGTTATGTATATACTTGTTCCAGGTCATCATCGGCTCAAAGATTTACTACAACTGGAGAGTGCAAAATCTGGTGCAGCTCTGCATAGCAACCAATCAGCTTCCAGGTTTTTTTTTGCCAAAGCTTAATTTAACAAGCTGAATCAAGAAGCTGATTGGCTGCCATGCAGAGCTGCACCAGATTTTGCACACTCCAGCTTTAGTAAAACAACCAAAGGGTCTGTATAAAAAACAATTGGTGGACGAATGTTACAAACATTCGCTCAGCTGCCAGCTCCATCTAGTGGCCGTAGTACTGTATTTACCTGATTGAGGTATTTCAGGAAAAAAAAGGGATAATGGCTACTAGATGGAGCTGATGATCGTAGGAAATCCACATACTAAGCAAAATACAGTCAGAAATATTGATAGAGAGCAGTCGTCATGAGAGCCAGGCATTTAGCATTTTTAAAAGATAAGCAGTGGCAGTTTCCCTGATGACCGGGATCCACCATGGTGTGTCCAGTGATACATAGCGGTGTATATGGTGTGTCCGGTGATACATAGCGGTGTATATGGTGTGTCTGGTGATACATAGTGATGTATATGGTGTGTCCGGTGATGCATAGCGGTGTATATGGTGTGTCCGGTGATGCATAGCGGTGTATATGGTGTGTCCGGTGATGCATAGCGGTGTATATGGTGCATCCAGTGGTACATAGCGGTGTATATGGTGTGTTTGGTGATACATAGCGGTGTATATGGTGTGTCCGGTGATGCATAGCGGTGTATATGGTGTGTCCGGTGATACATAGCGGTGTATATGGTGTGTCCGTTGATACATAGTGATGTATATGGTGTGTCCGGTGATACATAGCAGTGTATATGGTGTGTCCGGTGATATATAGTGATGTATATGGTGTATCCGGTGATACATAGCGGTGTATATGGTGTGTCCGGTGATACATAGCGTGTATATGGTGTGTCCGGTGATACATAGTGATGTATATGGTGTGTCCGGTGATACATAGTGGTGTATATGGTGTGTCCGGTGATGCATAGCGGTGTATATGGTGTGTCCGGTGATGCATAGCAGTGTATATATGGTGCGTCCAGTGATACATAGCAATGTATATGGTGTGTCCGGTGATACATAGCGGTGTGTCTGTCCGGTGATACATATCGATGTATATGGTGTGTCCGGTGATACATATCGATGTATATGGTGTGTCCGGTGATACATAGCGGTGTATATGGTGTGTCCGGTGATACATAGCGGTGTATATGGTCTGTCCGGTGATACATAGCGGTGTATATGGTCTGTCCGGTGATGCATAGCGGTGTATATGGTCTGTCCGGTGATGCATAGCGGTGTATATGGTCTGTCCGGTGTTATATTCTCTGTGTTGTGAGAGACACAGGACTCTGGTCTGGAACAACGGTTGTTTATTCAGGACTCTCTGTACACTACAACATGCATTACAGGACACCTCTGTATATCAATACATCTCTTACATGTCTCTAAGATGGCCACTCTGCCCCTTGACCCTTGTCATCACTCCTGGGTGGAGCCAGCCTTAAAGTGACAGTACATGTGAAACCCTTCAGGTATAACACCTTCCATCCATCCCTAAAAAAAAACAACCAAAAACAAAAAAAAAAAACACAACAAAACGAGAACAGGCATAAAACAGTAACTCATAATTGTCCACCAACTCAGGAGATTTATATGGCTTCTTCCGCGTCCGGATGTGAGAACAACTTCCAGGGATGCTACGGGGAGAACATGGCAGCGGATCACTTTCGGCGGGCCCGTCGAAAGTTTAGTAACCGGTCTTGCATTTGAAACCGGTCAGGAGGGCGACAGCGTCGTGGAGGACAGGCACTCAGCGACTCGGGGCCGGAGGAAGCAGGGCTGGCCGGAATGGACACCTGCGGGGCCAAGAGGGGATCCCCTAGCTCAGAGGGTGAACAGACCTCTGGACCAGGGCTGGAGGGCTCTGTTGGAGCTGAGTTCAAAAGTTCAGTGTCCCCCCAAGCATCAGTCTCAATGCCTCCTGATCCGGTAGGAGCAGATCCTTGAGACACTGGAGGTGCAGCCGATGTCAGGGATTCGGGCAGCTGAGAACGAGGACGCAATTGGTCCGCATGCCATCGGCAAATGGAACCATCTTCCAGGCAGACCCTATACATTTTGGGTCCCAAAGTCTCTGCGACGATAGCAGGAAGCTAACGAGTGTTGGAAGCGCCATAAGATAGGGCCCATACCTTTTGCTGGGCTGTAAACCGGGGAATCTCGCCGTGTTCGACCCTCTTGTCTTGGGACTGCCGTACATGTTCCTGGACCGTTTGAGGGCGGAGCATGTCCAAAACAGTCCATGGCTGCCGACCCAAAAGAAGTTCAGCTGGAGTTTTCCCAGTGGTTGCATGTGGTGTGGTTCTGTAAGCAGAAAGGAAGGAGTCCAGCTGCTGGGGTGACAGGGACTGTTGTTTACTTTTAGCCACAGTAGCTTTGAAATAGCGTTTGAAGGTCTGTACAAACCTTTATGCTTGACCATTTGTAGCCGGGTGGTAAGGTGCGGTCAACTTGTGTTTGATGTTGTGGGCAGTCAGGAAACTCTGAAACTCCTGGCTTGTGAATTGTGCACCGTTGTCTGTGACAATTTCTCTGGGGTATCCAAACGTAGCAGCGAGATGTAACAGTATGGAAATCGTCGCCTTAGTCATCGGCTGGGTAACAGGAATGTGACCTCAGGCCACTTTGAATGGGCATCAATAATGATCAAAAAGGTGTGTCCTCTGACCGGGCCTGCAGAGTCCAAGTGTAGGCGAAACCAGGGAACCGTGGGCCAAGTCCAGGGGTGGACGCACCCTGGAGGAGGGTCTCTGTCAGTTTGTGCACATCCAGCACACGCATTCACATATGTCGTGATATCGGAGTCGAGGTTCGGCCACCACACATAGCCTCGGGCCTTTTGTTTCATACGTGTGCCCCCGGGATGACCAGTATGTAGCAAGTCCAGAATGTGTCTCCGGAGGGTCTGTGGAACGATCACTAGGTCTCCCCATAAAACACAGTTGCCAGCCACAGTTAATTCCAGACGCCTGCGGAAGTAAGGTTCATAATCCTGTGTGACAGTTGCAGTCCAACCGTACCGTACCCAGGAGAGTATTGTCTTAAGGAAGGTATCCTTGGCTGTATGGGCTGCTACTTCCACGGAAGACAGAAAGGACAGGCTGGTGTTATGAAAACTCTTGACAGGTGGAGAAGAGTCTGTTAATGTCCTTGTCAGACGGGACATGGCGTCTGCATTAGCATTGGCATCATGGCTGCGATACCGGATTTTGTAGCTCTATGCTCCCAAGAATAGGGCATAGCGTTGAAGACGGGCCGCAGTCGTCTGGGAGATGCCTTTGTCAGGGCTAAAGATCTGAAGGAGTGGTTTATGATCAGTCAGTATGGTGAATTCCCTACCATACAGGCAAAGATGAAACTTCTTAATTGCCCATATGAGCGCCAGAGCCTCTTTGTCAATGTGAGAGTAATTGCTTTCTGCTTTTGTCAAGGACCTGGAGGCGAATGCCACAGGTTTCTCTGACCCATCTGGTAAAACGTGAGATAGTACAGCCCCTAGACCATAGGGTGAGGCATCACAAGCCAAGGTGAGAGGCCTTTGGAGGTCATAGTGCACGAGCATGCGTGACGCCAACAGCTTTCGCTTAGAAACTTCAAAAGCACGTTGGCATGCAGCCGAACAGTTCCATCTGAAGTGTTTCTCCAAAAGCTTGTTTAATGGAAACAAAGTGTGTGCAAGCCCTGGTATGATCGCAGCTGTTGGACGTTGGTTGGGGCTGGAGCTTTTACTAAAGCATCAACTTTGGCTTCCGTGGTGTATATACCCTCTGCATCCACAAGGTGGCCACAAAACTCCAATTAACTACTTGCCTTCTGTGCACTTAAACCCCCTTCCCATCCAGGGCAATTTTCAGCTTTCAGCGCTCTCACACTTTGAATGACAATTGCGCGGTCATGCTACACTGTACCCATATGAAATTTTTATCATTTTTTTCACACAAATAGAGCTTTCTTTTGGTGGTATTTAATCACCTCTGGGTTTTTTATTTTTTACAAAAAAAAAAGAAAAAAGACAGAAAATTTTGAAAAAAAAAAAGTTTTTCTTATTTTCTGCGAGTAAATTTTGAAAATACATTTTTCTCCTTCACTGATGTGCGCTGATGAGGCGGCACTGATGGGCACTGATAGGCTTCACTGATGGGCACTGATGAGGTGGCACTTATGGGCACTGATGAGGTGGCACTTATGGGCACTGATGAGGAGGTACTAATATGCCGCACTGATGAGCACTGATAGGCGGCATTGATAGGCGGCACTGATAGACGGCACTGAGAGGCGGCACTGATGAGCACTGATAGGCGGCACTGATGAGCACTGATAGGTGGCACTGCTGGGCACTGAGAGGTGGCACTGCTGGGCACTGAGAGGTGGCACTGCTGGGCACTGAGAGGCGGCACTGAGAGGCGGCACTGACGGGCGGCACTGATGGGCACTGATAGGTGGCACTGATGGGCACTGGCGGATGGCACTGGACACTGACGGGTGGCACTGATGGGCAGCACCATCAGTGCCCACACTCAGTGCCCATAGTGCTGCCAGTCAGTGCTCATCAGTGCCTAGATGAGCAGGCACTGATGGACACTGACTAGCAGCACTATGGGCACTGATTGTGGGCATTGATGGGGGGCACTGATGGCGGGCACTGTGGGCACTGATGGGGGGGGCACTGTGTGTGTGTTTTTACCTTTAGTAATCAGGGCACTGGTGATCAGTGCCCTGATTACATTCTCCTGTGTCCCCGGCGCTGTGAGGCTCCCCCTCCTTCCTCACACTGCAGGCTCCGTGTGAGGAAGGAGCGCCGGCGATGAGAGATGATCTCATATGTTTACATATGAGATCATCGCTCATTGGACGGCCCGATCACGTGGTGAATGGCCGCTGTGATTGGCCATTCACCACGATCTGTGATCGGCTGTGTCCAAGGGACACGGCCGACACAGATTTTCCCCGCAGCGCGCTCGCAGGAGCGCGCGGGGGGCGTGTCACTGGGAGGCCGTTTAAAAACGGCCTCCCGAAAATTCGAGTCCGCGCTGCAGCCGTATATAGGCTGTAGCGCGGATGGGAGAAGGTTAAGGTACCATGAATTGGCATTTCGCTAAGTTCACTTTTAGACCCTGCTCTTGGAGTCTCGCCAACACAAGCTCCACGTTACGCTTGTGTTCCTGGTCCGTCAGGCCCGTGATGAGCATGTCATCTAACAGGCACTGTGTGAAAGGAATGTCCGCCAAAATCTCATCCATTTTGCGTTGCCAAATGGCTGGGGCGGAGGCTACCCCAAACACCATCCGATTGTATTCATACAGTCCCTTGTGAGTGTTGATGGTTAAAAACTTGCGGGAAGAAGGGTGGACCTCAAACTGTACATAAGCTTGCCTGAGATCAAGCTTGGTGAACTTTTGACCTCCTGCAAGAGAGGCAAAAATGTCATCTACTCTGGGTAGGGGATACTGGTCTATCTCCAGTTGAGAATTCAGTGCCATGCGGAAATCGCCACAAATGCGTAAGTCCCCATTCGCTTTCTTTACTGGTACAACGTGTGATGCCCACTCGCTGTGCTCTACCTTTGAGATGACACCTTGTTCCTCCAGCCGGCTTAGTTCAGCTTCCACACCTGCTCGGAGTGTGAAAGGTACCGTCCGAGCTTTGAAGAACCTAGGCTGGGCATTGGGTTTCAGCCTGAGTCTCACATAGTCATGCTTTATTTTTCCCAAATGGTGATCAAAGACTTGTGGGAATCGCTGTTTCAGGGATTCCACCTATCCCTCGTTATCTCTTGATGGGATGGTCACGGTGTTGCAGGGGTTAATGGCGATGTCTGGCATGCCAAAGTGAGCAATCCAGTCTCTCCCAAAGAGAGGGGGTCCCCCATGTTCTAGGATATATAATGGCATTCTCTTCGTCTGACCCTTGTAGGATACCTGTACTTTCACGTACCCCAGTGGGTGGAGTATCTGCTTTGAGTATGTCTGCAGTTTGATTGGTGTTGGACGGACAGTTGTTCGGATCAGAAGTTTTCTCCATTGTTTCTGGGTGATAACTGAAACTGCTGCTCCAGTGTCTACATCCATCTTGAGTTTCTTTCCTTCCACGGTTACCTCTACAGTCATTGCTCCGTGTTGTGAGAGACACAGGACTCTGGTCTGGAACAACGGTTGTTTATTCAGGACTCACTGTACAGCATTACAGGACAGCTCTGCATATCAATACATCTCTACATGTGTCTAAAGATGGCCACTCTGCCCCTTGACCCTTGTCATCACTCCTGGGTGGAGCCAGCCTTAAAGTGACAGTACATGTGAAACCCTTCAGGTATAACACCTTCCATCCATACCTAAAAAAAAAACAAAAAACAACAAAAAAAAAACAACAAAACAAGAACAGGCATAAAACAGTAACTCATAATTGTCCAATACAGTCCTCCAACTCAGGAGATTTACATGGTTTCTTCCACGTCCGGATGTGAGAACAACTTCCAGGGAAGCTCCGGGGGGAAAATGGCAGCGGATCACTTTCGGCGGGCCCGTCGAAAGTCTCGTAACCGGTCTTGCATTTGAAACCGGTCAGGAGGGCGACAGTGTCGTTGAGGACGGGCACCCAGCGACTCGGGGCTGGAGGAAGCAGGGCTGGCCGGAATGGACACCGGCGGGGCCAAGAGGGGATTCCCTAGCTCAGAGGGTGAGCAGACCTCTGGACCAGGGCTGGAGGGCTCTGTTGGAGCTGAGTTCAAAAGTTCAGAGTCTCCCCAAGCATCAGTCTCAATGCCTCCTGATCCGGTAGGAGCAGATCCTTGAGACACTGGAGGTGCAGCCGATGTCAGGGATTCGGGCAGCTGAGAACGAGAACGCAATTGGTCCACATGCCTTCTGCAAATGGAACCATCTTCCAGGCAGACCCTATACATTTTGGGTCCCAAAGTCTCTGCGACGATAGCAGGAAGCCAACGAGTGTTGGAAGCGCCATAAGATCGGGCCCATACCTTTTGCTGGGCTGTAAACCGGGGAATCTCGTCGTGTTCGACCCTCTTGTCTTGGGACTGCCGTACATGTTCCTGGACCGTTTGAGGGCGGAGCATATCCAAAACAGTCCATGGCTGCCGACCCAAAAGAAGTTCAGCTGGAGTTTTCCCAGTGGTTGCATGTGGTGTGGTTCTGTAAGCAGAAAGGAAGGAGTCCAGCTGCTGGGGTGACAGGGACTGTTGTTTACTTGTAGCCACAGTAGCTTTGAAATAGCGTTTGAAGGTCTGTACAAACCTTTCTGCTTGACCATTTGTAGCCGGGTGGTAAGGTGCGGTCAACTTGTGTTTGATGTTGTGGGCAGTCAGGAAACCCTGAAACTCCTGGCTTGTGAATTGTGCACCGTTGTCTGTGACAATTTCTCTGGGGTATCCAAACGTAGCAGCGAGATGTAACAGTATGGAAATCGTCGCCTTAGTCGTTGGCTGAGTAACAGGAACGACCTCAGGCCACTTTGAATGGGCATCAATAATGATCAAAAAGGTGTGTCCTCTGATCGGGCCTGCAAAGTCCAAGTGTAGGCGAAACCAGGGAACCGTGGGCCAAGTCCAGGGCTGGACGCACCCTCGAGGAGGGTCTCTCGCAGTTTGTGCACATCCAGCACACGCATTCACATATGTCGTGATATCGGAGTCGAGGTTTGGCCACCACACATAGCCTCGGGCCTTTTGTTTCATACGTGTGCCCCCGGGATGACCAGTATGTAGCAATTCCAGAATGTGTCTCCGGAGGGTCTGTGGAACGATCACTCGGTCTCCCCATAAAACACAGTTGCCAGACACAGTTAATTCCAGACGCCTACGGAAGTAAGGCTCATAATCCTGTGTGACAGTTGCAGGCCAACCGTACCGTACCCAGGAGAGTATTGTCTTAAGGAAGGTATCCTTGGCTGTATGGGCTGCTACTTCCCCGGAAGACAGAAAGGACAGGCTAGTGTAACGACAACTCTTGACAGGTGGAGAAGAGTCTGTTAATGTCCTTGTCAGACGGGACATGGCGTCTGCATTAGCGTTGGCATCATGGCTGCGATACTGGATTTTGTAGCTATATGCTCCCAAGAATAGGGCATAGCGTTGAAGACGGGCTGCAGTCGTCTGGGAGATGCCTTTGTCAGGGCTAAAGATCTGAAGGAGTGGTTTATGATCAGTCAGTATGGTGAATTCCCTACCATACAGGTAAAGATGAAACTTCTTAATTGCCCATATGAGCGCCAGAGCCTCTTTGTCAATGTGAGAGTAATTGCTTTCTGCTTTTGTCAAGGACCTGGAGGCGAATGCCACAGGTTTCTCTGACCCATCTGGTAAAACGTGAGATAGTACAGCCCCTAGACCATAGGGTGAGGCATCACAAGCCAAGGTGAGAGGCCTTTGGAGGTCATAGTGCACGAGCATGCGTGACGCCAACAGCTTTCGCTTAGAAACTTCAAAAGCACGTTGGCATGCAGCCGACCAGTTCCATCTGGAGTGTTTCTCCAAAAGCTTGTTTAATGGAAACAAAGTGTGTGCTAGATCCGGCAGGAATTTGTGGTAATAGTTCAGCAAGCCCAGGTATGATCGCAGCTGCTGGACGTTGGTCGGGGCTGGAGCTTTTACTAAAGCATCAACTTTGGCTTCCGTGGTGTGTATACCCTCTGCATCCACAAGGTGGCCACAAAACTCCAATTTAGGTACCATGAATTGGCATTTCGCTAAGTTCACTTTTAGACCCTGCTCTTGGAGTCTGGCCAACACAAGCTCCACGTTACGCTTGTGTTCCTGGTCCGTCAGGCCCGTGATGAGCATGTCATCTAACAGGCACTGTGTGAAAGGAATGTCCGCCAAAATCTCATCCATTTTGCGTTGCCAAATGGCTGGGGCGGAGGCTACCCCAAACACCATCCGATTGTATTCATACAGTCCCTTGTGAGTGTTGATTGTTAGAAACTTGCGGGACGAAGGGTGGACCTCAAACTGTAAATAAGCTTGCCTGAGATCAAGCTTGGTGAACTTTTGACCTCCTGCAAGAGAGGCAAAAATGTCATCTACTCTGGGTAGGGGATACTGGTCTATCTCCAGTTGAGAATTTAGTGCCATGCGGAAATCGCCACAAATGCGTAAGTCCCCATTCGCTTTCTTTACTGGTACAACTGGTGATGCCCACTCGCTGTGCTCTACCTTTGAGATGACACCTTGTTCCTCCAGCCGGCTTAGTTCAGCTTCCACACCTGCTCGGAGTGCGAAAGGTACCGTCCGAGCTTTGAAGAACCTAGGCTGGGCATTGGGTTTCAGCCTGAGTCTCACACAGTCATGCTTTATTTTTCCCAAATGGTTATCAAAGACTTGCGGGAATCGCTGTTTCAGGGACTTCACCCATCCCTCTTCATCCCCTGATGGGATGGTCACGGTGTTGCAGGGGTTAATGGCGATGTCTGGCATGCCAAAGTGAGCAATCCAGTCTCTCCCAAAAAGAGGGGGCCCCCCATGTTCTAGGATATATAATGGCATTCTCTTTGTCTGACCCTTGTAGGATACCTGTACTTTCACGTACCCCAGTGGGTGGAGTATCTGCTTTGAATATGTCTGCAGTTTGATTGGTGTTGGACGGACAGTTATTCGGATCAGAAGTTTTCTCCATTGTTTCTGGGTGATAACTGAAACTGCTGCTCCTGTGTCTACATCCATCTTGAGTTTCTTTCCTTCCACGGTTACCTCTACAGTCATTGCTGAGGGTGCTGAATGCATATGATGTATGTCCAATCTGTGGAGCACTTCCTCATCCTCTGATTCAGATGACGATGTATATCTTCCCACCATATATGCCTTTGTCCTGGTGTTCAGAGGTTGTTTATTTCGCACCTTCTTACTACGGCAGACTCGTTTCAGATGGCCTGCCTTTCCACAATTATGACAGAGCTGATCCTTAAACCGGCAGACTTTGTGATCATGGTCTGTATTCCCACAACGGTAGCAAGCTGACGTCCTGGTTGGTGAGGTTCTATATTTACAGTTAGCTGCAGTTTGCTTGACTGCTGTTCTGAAAACTTCCTCTTTAACCTCTTCCCTTCTGCTCTGGGGGTTCAAAGCTTCTGTATCTTTCACAGCCATTTCCATCACTGAAGCTATCTCAATTGCCTTTGTAAGGGTAAGGTCTTTCTCTGTTAACAGTCTCTTTTGGCTAGACTCACTATTCAGTCCCATGACAAACTTATCCCTCAGTGCAGTCGGTAAATACTCCCCAAAAGAACAAGTTGAGGCTAGTCTGCGAAGGGCGAGCACATAAGCCTTAATATCT
This sequence comes from Pelophylax lessonae, assembly GCF_965119305.1. Classification (NCBI taxonomy): domain Eukaryota; kingdom Metazoa; phylum Chordata; class Amphibia; order Anura; family Ranidae; genus Pelophylax; species Pelophylax lessonae. The sequence continues at coordinate 35,572,576 of NC_138773.1, read as the reverse complement.
TCACCTGGCTGCTGCTGCCGCTGATAGAACCTGAATCTTTCTGCAATCTCTAGTGGTTTAGGCTGGAAGTGATTTCCTAACAGTGTCAGGAGCTCTGCCAAAGTCTTAGTTGCTGGTTTTTCAGGGAAAATGAGATCCCTAAGAGTGTCATATGTCCTAGCACCAACCACTGTCAGAAAAACTGCTACTTGCCTGTCGCCTGGGATGGCATTTGCACAGAAATATTGTTCTAATCTTTCAATCCAAGAAATCCACGTTGTCTGTTCGCCATCAAATTCACTTAATGTCCCGATCAATGACATTTTCCTGCTGGGCTCTGTGGGTGTTTGTATTCCTGACAATCCAGAGTTTTTTTTTTTCTTCCTTTCCTTTCTCACACGGATAGTAACCTTGTAAATCCCATCCTCGTCGCCACTGTTATATTCTCCGTGTTGTGAGAGACACAGGACTCTGGTCTGGAACAACGGTTGTTTATTCAGGACTCACTGTACAGCATTACAGGACAGCTCTGCATATCAATACATCTCTACATGTGTCTAAAGATGGCCACTCTGCCCCTTGACCCTTGTCATCACTCCTGGGTGGAGCCAGCCTTAAAGTGACAGTACATGTGAAACCCTTCAGGTATAACATATAATGGCATTCTCTTCGTCTGACCCTTGTAGGATACCTGTACTTTCACGTACCCCAGTGGGTGGAGTATCTGCTTTGAGTATGTCTGCAGTTTGATTGGTGTTGGACGGACAGTTGTTCGGATCAGAAGTTTTCTCCATTGTTTCTGGGTGATAACTGAAACTGCTGCTCCAGTGTCTACATCCATCTTGAGTTTCTTTCCTTCCACGGTTACCTCTACAGTCATTGCTGAGGGTAGCTAGCGGTGTATATGGTGTGTCCAGTGATACATAGCGATGTATATGGTGTGTCCGGTGATACATAGCGATGTATATGGTGTGTCCGGTGATACATAGCGATGTATATGGTGTGTCCGGTGATACATAGCGATGTATATGGTGTGTCCGGTGATACATAGCGGTGTATATGGTGTGTCCGGTGATACATAGCGGTGTATATGGTCTGTCCGGTGATACATAGCGGTGTATATGGTGTGTCCAGTGATACATAGCGGTGTACATGGTGTGTCCGGTGATACATAGCGGTGTATATGGTGTGTCTGGTGATACATAGCGGTGTATATGGTGTGTCCAGTGATACATAGCGGTGTATATGGTGTGTCCAGTGATACATAGCGGTGTATATGGTGTGTCCAGTGATACATAGCGGTGTATATGGTGTGTCCGGTGATACATAGCGGTGTATATGGTGTGTCCAGTGATACATAGCGGTGTATATGGTGTGTCCAGTGATACATAGCGGTGTATATGGTGTGTCCAGTGATACATAGCGGTGTATATGGTGTGTCCAGTGATACATAGCAGTGTATATGGTGTGTCCGGTGATACATAGCGGTGTATATGGTGTGTCCGGTGATACATAGCGGTGTATATGGTGTGTCCGGTGATACATAGCGGTGTATATGGTGTGTCCAGTGATACATAGCGATGTATATGGTGTGTCCGGTGATACATAGCGGTGTATATGGTGTGTCCAGTGATACATAGCGGTGTATATGGTGTGTCCAGTGATACATAGCGGTGTACATGGTGTGTCCGGTGATACATAGCGGTGTATATGGTGTGTCTGGTGATACATAGCGGTGTATATGGTGTGTCCAGTGATACATAGCAGTGTATATGGTGTGTCCGGTGATACATAGCGGTGTATATGGTGTGTCCAGTGATACATAGCGGTGTATATGGTGTGTCCAGTGATACATAGCGGTGTACATGGTGTGTCCGGTGATACATAGCGGTGTATATGGTGTGTCCGGTGATACATAGCAGTGTATATGGTGTGTCCGGTGATACATAGCGGTGTATATGGTGTGTCCGGTGATACATACCGGTGTATATGGTGTGTCCGGTGATACATAGCGGTGTACATGGTGTGTCCAGTGATACATAGCAGTGTATATGGTGTGTCCGGTGATACATAGCAGTGTATATGGTGTGTCCGGCGATACATAGCGGTGTATATGGTGTGTCCGGTGATACATAGCGGTGTATATGGTGTGTCCGGTGATACATAGCGGTGTACATGGTGTGTCCGGTGATACATAGCGGTGTATATGGTGTGTCCGGTGATACATAGTGGTGTATACGGTGTGTCCGGTGACACATAGTGGTGTATAAGGTGTGTCCGGTGATACATAGCGGTGTATATGGTGTGTCCGGTGATACATAGGGGGGTGTATGGGATGATGTTGGGAGGAGAGTGCAGAGTGCTGTGTGGAATCATTGTGTGCATTGTATCTCCTTGCTGTATATCTCCTCTTGTACCTTAATCTGGATGTGTCTAATATAGGAAAAAGAAGGAGCTCACAGATGTCTGGATTACTGGTGACACCGCGTCCGAGGGTAAGCGCCCGCCGCTCCTCTTCCCAGCTCCTGAGTCCCAGTGCCGGTGAAATCTCCTTCGATCCGAATCCGGAGCCCAGTACCGAGGGTGAGCTCCATCTGGAGAGGGAGATGTAAGTTATGAAATGGAGGGGGGAGGGGATCTTCATGGGGTATAAGATGACGGATTAATAAATCGGACATTTATCTCCATCTTGTCTTCCAGAGACTGCGGCCAGGAGGTCCTAAGCTGTCAGTTTAACCCATCGGGGACCCTGTTGGCAGCTGGACTCATCAACGGGACCATCAAGGTATTAGGAGAAGATGTGATTTCACTGCACACTGTGTGCTTATCGCAATGTGGATTAGAATCAGAGACCTTATTACCTGGCTGGAGTACATCCAGCATCATCTAGCACTTTCCTCCCCAGACTAACTGTCTCTGTCTCCCTTCATTCATTGGATGTCACTCCTTTCAATCATCACATGTAGGAGTGCTGGAACGCAACAAATAAGAGTCCTTTATATTCTGTATTGTTGTCATCTGTATTTTTTTATGGTCAGACCTGTCATGTGACATGTCATGTGTCCCTGCAGGTATACATGGTGTCAGACGGAAGCTGTGTACACACTCTGAAGGATGAACAATCGATCGCAGAGCATCTGCCAGTCACAACGCTCAGATTCCACCCCAGCAGACCCAGCGCCAAGGGGGACCTTCTCCTGGCCACATGTGAGAGGACTCTTCTATATCCCAAATGTCACATTCCAGTTTTTCATGTTTTTTTTTTTTTTTTTTTCAGAACTGTGCTGGTACTAAAGGTTGTTGTACATACAGTAATTCACAAAAGTCAGTACACCCCTCAGATTTTTGTAAATATTTTATTCTATCTTTTCATGTGACAACAATGAAGAAATGACACTTTGCTACAATGTAAAGTAGTGAGTGTACAGCTTGTATAACAGTGTAAATTTGCTGTCCCCTCAAAATAACTCAACACACAGCCATTAATGTCTAATCCACTGGCAATAAAAGTGAGTACACCCCTAAGTAAAAATTTCCAAATTGGGCCCAAAGTGTGAATATTTTGTGTGGCCGCCATTATTTTCCAGCACTGCCTTCACCCTCTTGGACATGGAGTTCACCAGAGCTTCACAGGTTGCCACTGGAGTCCTCTTCCACTCCTCCGTGAAGACATCACAGAGCTGGTGGATGTTAGAGACCTTGCGCTCCTCCACCTTCCGTTTGATGACTGTCTCTTTTTTATTATAACCGATTCCCTATATTATGAATGGTTCTTGCTGATTATGATTGGTTCTTGATGAGTATGACTGGCTATTTAAATAGGACTTGTGTTCTTTGATTTTGTTTTGACTGGCTCACTTTTATTATGACAGGTTCTCTTTGTTGATGACTAGTTCTCTTGGATTATGACTGGCGCTCTTTAATGATAACTGGCTTTATAGGATTATGAATGTTTCTCTTTGATGACTGGTTCTCTTGGATGGTGGCTGGGTCTCGTGAATAATGACTGGTTCTCGTGAATGATGACTGGCTCTCTTGGATGATGACTGGCTCTCGTGAATGTTGACTGACTCTCTTGGATGACTGGCTCTCTTGGATGATGAATGGTTCTCGTGGAAGATGACTGGTTCTCGTGAATAATGACTGGTTCTTGTGAACGATGAATGGCTCTCTTGGACGATGACTGGTTCTCTTGGATGATGAATGATTCTCGTGGATGATGACTGGTGCTCGTGAATGATGAGTGGCTCTCTTGGATGATGACTGGTTCTTTTGGATAATGAATGGTTCTCGTGGATACTGATTGGCTATCTTGCATCCAAGACTGGCTTTCTTGGATAACGACTGGTTCTCTTGGATGATAAATGATTCTCATGAATGATGACTGGTTCTCTTGGATGATGAATGGTTCTCCTAGATGATGACTGGTTCTTGTGAATGGTGAGTGGCTCTCTTGGATGATGACTGATTCTCTTGGATGATGACTGATTCTCTTGGATGATGACTGGTTCTCTTGGATGATGACTGGTTCTCTTTGATTATGACTGGTTCTCTTTGATTATGATATATTCGGTTTGATGACTAGTTTTCCTAATGATGATTCGTTCTCTTGGATTATGACTAGTGCTCTTTGATGATGACTGGTTTTCTTGGATTATGATTGGTTCTCTTTGTTGATGTCTGTCTCTTTTTTTATTATAACTGATCCCCTATATTATGATTGGTTCTTGCTGATTATGATTGGTTCTTGCTGATTATGACTGGCTATTTGAGTAGGAATAATTTTCTTTGATTTTGACTGGCTCACTTTTATTATGACAGGTTCTCTTTGTTGATGACTAATTCTCTTGGATGATGACTGGCGCTCTTTGATGATAACTGGCTTTTTTGGATTATGAATGCTTCTCTTTGATGACCGGTTCTTATTGATGATAACTGGTTCTCGTAAATGATGAATGGTTCTTATGAATGATTACTGGTTCTCGTGAATGATGACTTGTTCTCTTGGAGGATGACTGGCTCTCGTGGATGATGAGTGGCTCTCGTGAATGATGAGTGGCTCTATTGGATGATGACTGGTTCTCTTGAATGTAGACTGGTTCTAGCTGTAATTTAGTCTTCTTGCAGCCCACGCTGACTTTGGCTCTGCTCTGAATAATTCCATTTATTTGTCTCTGTTGTTGTGTCAGATGCGGGAGGACAGGTGAAGTTCTGGCACCTCTCCACTCAGAGTTGTGTCCGCTCCCTGCAGGAGGACAGACAGACTTTGTCAGCCACCTTCAGCCCTTCCAGCAACCATTTCTTAACAGCGGGATCCGGCGATGAGATCCTCGTGTACGACGCAGAGAAGATGGTGTGTGTGAATATCTGCCAGCCCAGGTCTGTGCTCTCCTCTTCCACCAATTTTTTCACTGACCATCAGTTATACTGTTGTTGCCTGCCTCGCACACCTTTTGCTTTCTCCACCATCAATCATTTTGTTTCCCAGCACTAAATGAAAGAACACATCCCTGGCATCCTTTAGACAAGCATGATCCTGGGAGGTGCAGACTTTAACTGTGAAACCTGCCGATCAGTTATTTGATTACAAATCAAGAAATTTATCAGCAGATTACAGCTAAAGTCTGCACCATCTGTTGTCCAGCAGAAGGAGCATGCAAATCCAAAGGGATGTCAGAGATGTGTTCTTTCATATAATATGCTCTTGAAAGTAAATCAGAGACAGGGTGCTGTGAGATTTACAGAAGCCTGCTGGCTCCTACCCCCAGACTTGAGCAAAGAGCACCAGACAGACAAGTGATGACAATAATGTGTCTCAAAAGAGGTATTTCTTCTAAAACAAAATTATTTAATTGCAAATTGCATTTACATGTTGATCCGGGGGACTAAAGTATTATATGTGTATATTGTACTTCAGATTCAACTTTACTGTATAGTGGATGCCTTCCCCTCACCCACCTGTCCTCCCACCCCTCTCCGCACCTTATTTTTTATAAAATAGCCCCTCCTCCCCCACCTGCCCTACCACCTCTCTCCACTTAATATTTAATAACTTAAAGCTGAACTCCAGCTAAATACACTGATTGCCTGCCAAAGGATTTATATTTCTGTCCATCCACTCCTGAAATTTACACATCTCTGCCACACATTGCAGCTCTGTCTGGCAGGGAGGTAACCTACTCTGTTGCAGTTTTACTTTCACTTACAGTTCTCTTCTATATCCCCACCCTATGACTAAACAGGGAAAGGAGAAGCAGCACACTAAGGCCCCATTCACATCTGAGTATATCATTTTCAGGCGTTTTTTGGGTGTTTTTTGGGGCGTTTTTCATGCGTTTTTTTTTTTGGGGGGTGTTTTTTTGGGGGGTGTTTTTTGGGGCGTTTTTCATGCTTTTTTTTGGGGGGGGGGGGGTTTGCAGGTGTTTGGAGGCAGGCATTGACATCTAACAAAAACACTGGTAATCTGCCAAAAAGGAAGTTCATGTACTTTTTTGAGCTTCAGGCATTTTGCTTCAGGTGACAAAACGCTCAGATGTGACCAGGAGCCATTAAAATGAATGGGATTTTCCTTGTTGGGCGTTTTGAGACTTCAGAGATATGCATATTTTGAAGTGGCCTTGTGTGGTCCCCAGGTGACTGTGGGTGCTATATCCTCCCTCCTTCTGATATAGGAGGAAGTGTATGTTAATTTTAAACAACTGAATATTTTAAAAACTTTTTTTGATAACCGAACCACAGGACTTTTTGTCATCTAAATAACCACTGTGTTCCCCTGTCTCTTGTTACGGGGGAATTTTGTTTTTACATACAGTACACACCTAAACAGAACAGGCATTATAAGGTACTCCAAGTGGGTGGGTCCATGACAGCCTGTGCTCTGGTACTCCCAGTTGGCAGGTCCATGATGGCTTGTGCTCAGGTACTCCCAGTAGGTGGGTCTATGACATTCCTGTCTCAGGTTCTCCCAGTGGGCGGGTCCATGACAGCCTGTGCTCAGGTACTTCCACTGGGCGGGTCCATGACAGCCTGTGCTCAGGTACTTCCAGTGGGTGGGTCCATGACAGCATGTGCTGAGGTACTTCCAGTAGGTGGGTCCATGACAGCCTGTGCTCAGGTACTTCCACTGGGCGGGTCCATGACAGCCTGTGCTCAGGTACTTCCAGTGGGTGGGTCCATGACAGCCTGTGCTCAGGTACTCCCAGTAGGTGAGTCTATGACATCCCTGGCTCAGGTACTCCCAGTGGGCGGGTCCATGACATCCTGTGCTCTGGTACTTCCAGTAGGTGGGTCCATGACATCCTGTGCTCAGGTACTTCCAGTAGGTGGGTCCATGACAGCCTGTGCTCATGTACTCCCAGCTGGCAGGTCCATGATGGCTTGTGCTCAGGTACTCCCAGTAGGTGGGTCTATGACATCCCCGACTTAGGTACTCCCAGTGGGTGGGTTCATGACAGTCTGTGCTCAGGTACTTACAGTGGGTGGGTCCATGACAGCCTGTGCTCAGGTACTCCCAGTAGGTGGGTCTATGACATTCCCGTCTCAGGTACTCCCAGTGGGCGGGTCCATGACAGCCTGTGCTCAGGTACTTCCACTGGGCGGGTCCATGACAGCCTATGCTCAGGTACTTCCAGTGGGTGGGTCCATGACAGCCTGTGCTCAGGTACTCCCAGTAGGTGAGTCTATGACATCCCCGACTCAGGTACTCCCAGTGGGCGGGTCCATGACAGCCTGTGCTCTGGTACTTCCAGTAGGTGGGTCTATGACATACTGTGCTCAGGTACTTCCAGTAGGTGGGTCCATGACAGCCTGTGCTCAGGTACTTCCAGTAGGTGGGTCCATGACAGCCTGTGCTCAGGTACTCCCAGTAGGCAGGTCCATGACAGCCTGGGCTCAGGTACTCCCAGTAGGCAGGTCCATGACAGCCCAGGGTTACAGGAAGTGATTGAAAGATTTAATTGAACCTGGAAGAGTGGAATACGGATTCAGTTTTGGGTGGAGTGACCCTTTACTCTACATCTGTCCCGCAGCCCTTCTCTCTCTTTGATGGACGGACACCGCTCTCGGGTCTTCGCTCTGAAGTTTCACCCCTACAGTGAGATGAATTTTATATCTGGAGGCTGGGACAACACCGTCCAGGTAACCCCCAGGCTCATCATTTAAAGAACTTCTGCCATTGTTTTTCATTCTTCAGTTTTGGATAAAGAGGGGAGGAGTTTACATATTGTCCGGATTTTATTTATATCTCTGTTCTAATGGGATAGATCACTGGATCAGGAATTGGGGGGGGGGGGGGATCAGAAAATCAGAATCAGAAAATGAGACCCTTATAAAGTGGTGAAGGATTAGAACCTCAGTCAGGCTTTTTATTACTAGCTGTATCCCCACTGGGGAGATTTTCCTTATTGTGTGGTTACTAGGGCTGGAAAAAGGGAGAAACCTCCCCAATGAGGATACAGCAATAAAAAACACAACAGGATCGAATCCTTCCCAGTTAAAGAATGTGTCTATTGGAGGAATTAGGTATCACTTCTGCAGTAAATGTTCTTACAGCTAAACTGGACTGGGACCTCTGTAACAGATTTCATATCCATATAAGGGATGAGGTTTCTAGAGGGAGCTGGGGGCAACGAGTCTCTGGGGGGGCTGGGAGTCTCTCCAGGAGGCTAGGGATTTGCATGGGTCTCTGTGGGAGACTGGAGGGCACTGTAGGGCACTGTCGGAGGTTGAGGGCACTATGGGGGGCTTGAAGCACTGTAGCAAGCTAGGGACACTGTGGAAGGTTTGGGAGCACTGTTAGACACTGTTGAAGGTTGAAGGCACTATGGAGAGCTTGAGGCTGTGTAGCAAGCTTAGGGGCACTGTGGGACACTGTCAGAGGTTTAGGGCCCTGTAGGGGCTGGAGGCTCTGTAGCAAACTATGAGAGCTACTGTGAGAAGCACTGGGTGGCACTGAGGGAGGTTGGGGTGCTATAGGGGTGCTAAAGGCTCCAAAGCAAGCTGGGTTGGGGGCTCTCCAGATGGCACTGTGGGAGGTTGAGGGAGCATCGGGGACACTGCCAGAGACTGAGGTCACTATAGGGAGCTGGAGGCTCTACGGCAAGTTAGGAGGCACTGTGGGAAACACTAGGAGGCACTGTGGGAGGTTGGGGGGCATTGTGGGACACTGTCAGATGTTGAGGGTGCTATGTGGGTGCTGGATGCTCCATAGCAGGCATGGGGCTCTGTGGGAGGCACTAGGTGGCACTGTGGGAAGTTGGGGGGAACTGTGAGGCACTATCAGATGTTGAGGGCACTATAGGGGCTGGAGGCTCTGCAGCAAGTTAGGAGGCACTGTGGGATGTACTAGGAGGCATTGTGGGAGGTCGGGGGGGTGGCACTGTGGGACACTATGGGGGGCTGGAGGCGCTGGAGCAAGCTAGGGGTACTGTAGGAGGCACTAGGTGGCACTGTTGGAGGTTGTGGGGCACTGTGGGACACTGTTGGAGATGGAGTGTACCATAGGGGGCTGGAGGCTCTGCAGCCAGTTAGAGAGCTCTGTGGGATGCACTAGAAGGCACTGTGGGAGGTTGGGGGCACTGAGGGACATGGTTGGACATTGAGGGCTCTATGGGGGGCACTGTGGGATACTGTCAGAAGTTAAGGGCTCTATGGGGGACTGGAGGCTCTGTAGCAAACTAGGGGTATTGTGGGAGGCACTAGGTGGCACTGTAGGAAGTTGGGGGGCACTGTGGGATACTGTCAAAAGTTAAGGGCACTATGGGGGACTGGAGGCTCTGTAGCAAACTAGGGGTATTGTGGGAGGCACTAGGTGGCACTTTGGAAGGTTGGGGGACACTGTGGGACGCTGTCAGAAGTTGAGGGCACTATGGGGGCTGGAGGCTCTGTAGCAAGCTAACAGGCACAGTTGAACACACTAGGTGGCACTCTGAGGGGTTGAGGGGCACTGTAGGACAGTGCCAGAGGATGGGGGCACTATGCGGGGTTGGAGGCTCTGCAGAAATTTAGGCATCACTGTAGGTGGCTGGGTAGTACTATGGGAGGTTGGGGGTCACTGCAGGCCACTAGGGGAGGTTGTGGCACTGGTGGAAGGTTGGGATTAGCAGCTGGCTGGAGGTCCAAGAGGTAGGAGGCTGCAGCCCAGTGGTTGAGACTTATTGCTCTAATGTCTATCTGTACAGTATGTCAGAGTGCAGTCAGGGCTTTAAAAAAAAAACTCTATGTATTATGTGCTGACTTCTATTTTCTGTTTTTTTGCAGTTCTGGGACATCAGACAGAGGCATTCCTTAAGGTAAGGCTGGGGTCATCTTCATAAAGCTGGCCACACATGTTACAATCAGATTGTACAATCTCCTTTAGGTTTACCAGTAACTATATTCTATATTTTATGTTATTGGCCTTGTTCACAAATGTCTGACACATATCAGCCCCTACTGCAGCCTCTCACCTTGTAACTTGCTGCAAACTTACAATGTTGCAGTCTGATCACTGGAGGGAGAGGAGACTGAGGAAATGCTTCCTCCTGTCTGCAGCAGACTGATGACATCATCATCTCAGCCTAGACAAGGTGACTGGCGCTCATTGACTATATATTTATAAAAGTTGCTGTATATTGTGACGCCAGGAATGTATTTGTCTCCACTCCAATGAGATTGTACATCATATTGCAATGTGAGTGGCCAGCTTTAGTGCGTAGGCTGACATTGTGACTGCTGTGTACTATCCCAGTGACTGTCGGTATCAGTGTGAATAAAGGGCCCCTTCCTCCCCTCTCTAGGAGACTCTCAGGCCCCCACGTGTGCGGAGATGCTTTGGACATCGACCCAGACAAAGATCAGATTCTGGTTGGCTCATGGAGGAAAGAGGAGAACCTACAGGTGAGACAGGGAGGAGGAGGGGCAGACAAGTGATGGAACAGATCTGGTTGGTGAAAGAACTACCAGTCCCAGCAGACACCTAAGCATAGGGATTTCTGGGAGATATGGGGAGTCTAACACTGGCCACATGCTTCTCATTTCTCTGTTCCAGGTGAGGGAATGTTAGGAAAAGAACAATCTGAAGAATTTAGATGCAGCAAACATCTCCAGTGTTGGTGAAGGACATTTATAAGATGTAAAATTGTGTCTATTACACCAGGATTTCACTTCTGGGGGATACCATTGTGCATTGTACTTCTTGGGTGCGCCAATCCAAGATCTTCTCACCACCGTTCTCAGCTCTCTTCCCTCTCTCACCTTAGACTTTTGAGTGTTAACACATCCCTATAATATAAATTGAATTAAAAGTCTAACAGAAAGAGGAGGAGACCTTGTAATGACCGTGACAGGTGTACAGCTCAGGAACTCAGCACGGGGGGGGGCTGGAAACCCCTCATAAAGGGCACAGCAGATGTACAGACCTGGGAACTCAGGACAATCCCATATAATGGCCATATAATGGCCAAAACAGGCATACAAACCCAAGAACTGAATATAAGGATGTGGGAACCCCTCATAATGGCCACAGCAGTTATAAAGATCCAGGAACTCAACACAGGGATGGTGGAAACCCCTCATAATGGGCACAGCAGGTATACAGACCTGGGAACTCAGTACAGGAATGGTGGGAACCCCTCATAATGGGCACAGACGGTGTACAGACCTGGGAACTCAGGACAGGGATGGTGGGAACCCCTCATAATGGACACAGCAGGTGTACAGACCCAGGAACTCAGCACAGGGTTGGTGGGAACCCCTTATAATGAGTACATCAGGTGTACAGAGCTGGGTAACTCAGCACAGGAATGGTAGGGACCCCTCATTATGGGCACAGCAGGTATACAGACCTGGGAACTTAGCACATGGATAGTGGGAACCCCTCATAATGGGCACAGCATGTTTACAGACACGGGAACTCAGCACAGGGATTATAGAAATCCCATATAATGGCCAAAACAGGTGTACAAACCCAGGAACTGAATACAAGGATGTGGGAACCTCTCATAATGGGCACAGCAGGTTTACAGATCCAGGAGCTCAACACATGGATGGAGGGAACCCCTCATAATGGGCACAGCAGGTGTACAGACCCAGGAAATCAGCACTGGGTATGTAGGGACCCCTCATAATGGGCACAGCAGAGGTACAGACCCGGGAAATCAGCACAGGAATGGTAGGCACCCCTCATTATGGGCACAGCAGGTATACAGACCTGGGAACTTAGCACATGGATAGTGGGAACCCCTCATAATGGGCACAGCATGTTTACAGACACGGGAACTCAGCACAGGGATTATAGAAATCCCATATAATGGCCAAAACAGGTGTACAAACCCAGGAACTGAATACAAGGATGTAAGAACCCCTCATAATGGCCACAGCAGTTATAAAGATCCAGGAACTCAACACAGGGATGGTGGAAACCCCTCATAATGGGCACAGCAGGTATACAGACCCAGGAAATCAGCACAGGGTTGGTGGAAACCCCTCATAATGGGCACAGCAGGTATACAGACCCAGGAACTCAGCACAGGGTTGGTGGGAACCCCTCATAATGGGCACAGCAGATGTACAGACCTGGGAACTCAGTATAGACATCTAACCAGTAGCGTTCACCAGAGATAGAAAATACTGTGATGGGGTTTAACTCCACTAAACACTGGAGTATCATCATTGGGTAGAGTAACCCTTTTATGGTGCAATCTCCTTCCTGCACTCTTGTCCTCTAAACATCAATAGGTCTTCCTGTGTATGAGCTGATTATCTCACAGACAGAATATATAATTGGAGGCTTCAGTGTCTGTTTGCTCTCTATTGGTGTCCGCTCTCACCATGTGTTCCGCCTTATACAGGTCTGGGATTCTCAGAGGGGACAGAAAATCAGCACCGTTCCCGATGATTTCAGGGGTTCTTCCCAGGTGAGTACCCCAAGACTCAGGAATCAGGGCTCAGTTGTATCTGACATTTTCTTTCATCACTGCCTCATTTTCTATACAATCCGTGTATTGCAGAGGTATATACAGTATTCAACAGTTTACGATCTTCATCAGAACATTTATTGTCCCTATTAAAGTCAATAGGATTGCAAAAGCAGATTGGGGCAATTTAGAAGGAGGCCAAATGTAGCCAAATAAATGTCATACAAAGTCACATCCTGAAGGGAGACTTCTCTCAATATTCCTTAGTATATACTGTACGTCTTTGTGGATTATTTATTTGGATTTATATTTTTTATTTTATCAGTTGGTGGTTTTAATGGTGGAATTTATGGGGATGGCCGTTCCTCTTTTCTTTGGATGCAATTTTTTTTTCTATTGGGTCTTGGTATTTGCGATCTTGTAGGGGGAGGTGTTTTTTTGGTAAGATGGCATTAATAACCTTCATATTATTTACATTATGCGAGATGCATTTAAATTGTAGATGTGTATCTCTTTAATACTTTCACTTGCCTATTTCATGGATGTGTAAATTCCCCTCCTTGTCTCGACAATTAAGCCCAGTTTTGGGTAAAACGCGTCAGTGGGCAGCAAGCATGGACTTTGTATTGCTTGTTTGGAAAAATAAAGCTTCACTTACACTGAATTTTATGTTGTTCAATTGGCTTCTTTCCTAATTTATAAATACTTTAGGGGGAGGATGAGCTTTCTTGCTTTTGGTACCCAGCTAGATAAGGGGGTGACCCAGTTCATAGGGATGGGAGCAGCAGGTATTCAATTGTAGGACAAATGTGTCCGTCAATTAACTCTGAAAGATTCCAGAAGCGTCTAAAACCATCCAAAATCCTGTTGACACAAGGCATAAACCCCATTCTGTTAAGCAATATAAAATCTCACATAAGCAAGAACAGGGGACATGATAGCATCTTTTAAATATCTCAATGGGGGTCTCAGCTTAGAAAAAAAAGCTGTTCAGTCGAAGGGATTGCATGAGGACTCGAGGGCATACAAAGCGATTAGAGGAGAAGCGTTTTAACCTCAGGCAACGTGGGGGGTTCTTTACTGTTAGGGCTACAAGAGTGTGAAATTCTCTACCAGAAGAGGTGGTTTCTGTGGGAAGTATGGTGGCTTTCAAAAGACTCTTAGACATACATCTCAAGGATCAGAACATTCAGGGGTATGAGAGATGATTACAGCCACACACACCTACACAGGTTGAACTGGATGGACTATTGTCTTTATTCAACCTCACCTACTATGTACTATGTAACTAAGAAAGGCACATAGGCCTAATGCATAGCCAACAATATTTTATTAGGACATTAAAACCAAATGAGTGAATACTCACAGTGGCTCAAACAGCGATGTGTATAAAAAAACCAAGTGGCAGTCCTAGGTTTGAGATGGAATTCCCATGACCCTGTCATTAATCAGACTTGCCAACTGACGCGTTTTAAGGGGCAAGCCCTCTTCATCACAGCAAAGCACTCGCTTTTATAAAAAAATGTTGTTGGTAATGAACTAGGCCTCTGCACCCTTCTGTTTTATTTATGTTGTTTGAAGAATCCCTGGTATGATGAGGGCAGCATTGATGCAGCGTACCAGTCTTGGGGAGCCGACACTAAACTGGTCATCTTTCACAACTATTTGGGTTCCCAATAACCGCTTAGAGCTACGGTGTCAAGTGTGTCTACTTTGATGTTTTAACCAAGAACAGCCAGGAGATCTCATTGGGGGTCATAACCCAAGAGGTATAAAAAGTCAAGAGGGGTTACTCAGCCAGCAAACCTCACTATAACTAAAGTAGCAATTTAGAATGGACCAACCCTTTTATTTACACCCCCCTTAAGTGACACAAGCATCAAAAACTGGTAAAGTGATAGGTTTTCTAGCTCATTGTACTTCAGTTTTAGTCATTGACCACCTCACTGCTCATACTGTATCTGAATCTCATGTCTGAATCTGGGAGCACAGAGCTTCCAGTCGTGTCTTCTAACCAGCTTTATTGCAACAAGTGACAGAGATACTCCACATGCTGACGTGTTTAGGCTATTACTTTGACGTAATTATAGAGCAGGAGTCTCCAAACTTTTCAAACTACGGGCCAGTTTACTGTCCTTCAGACTTTAGAAGGGGCCGGATTGTGGCCAGTGGGGGTAAAAAATGTCCCCACCATCAGTGAGCATAAACATGGCCTCAGGGTTGGTGGTCAGTAGAGGGAGTATTACCCCATCATTGGTGTCAGTGGTAGGAATAGGGCCCCAATATTGGTGTCAGTGGGAGGGATAGTGCTTTATCATTGGTGTCAGTGGGAGGAATAGTGCCCCATCGTTGGTGTCAATGGGAGGGATAGTGCTCCATCATTGGTGTCAGTGGGAGAGATAGTGCTCCATCATTGGTATCAGTGGAAGGGATAGTGCTCCATCATTGGTATCAGTGGAAGGGATAGTGCTCCATCATTGGTTTTAGTGGGAGGGATAGTGCTCCATCATTAGTGTCAGTCAGAGGAATAGTGCCCTGCCACTGATGTCAGTAGGAGGAATAGTGCTCCATCACTGGTGTCAGTGGAAGGGATAGTGCTCCATCATTGGTTTTAGTGGGAGGGATAGTGCTCCATCATTGGTGTCAGTGGGAGGAATAGTGCCCCATCAATGGTGTCAGGGGGAGGAATAGTGCCCCATCACTGGTGTCACCTGGAGGGATAGTGCCCCATCACTGGCGCCAGTGGAAGGAAGAGTGCCCCATCATCAGTGTCAGTGGTAGGAATTATGCCCCACTTGGTGTCAATATGAGTAATACTGGCTCATACCATTGGTAGGAATAGTGCCCCAAAAAGGGCCAGATAAAGGCTAGCAGAGGGCCACATCCAGCCCTTGGGCCGCAGTTTGGAGACCCCTGTCCTAGAGACAAGGAGGTGAAGTGACAAAACCGGAGTTTGGCTGGAACTTGCGGCCATAATATGCAGCTTGGGGCCCTCTGGAGCGGTGTTACAGCTGAGTCAAAATCTAAAAAATAATTATCTAAATAATAGTTGTGTACCGAGACATTCAGTGAGCTCTTTGGACATATTTAATCAATCAAAGAGCAGCACAGACAGTGCAGTGATCCTTAGCAGCCAAACAGCAATCACCTTTGTTCTAACAACTTTAAGCTTCTGGAATATGGTCACTATGGGCCAGTGACTCCATTGTACAGATTTTATAAATCTGACTTGTAGTGTACAAATCATTGAATGTTCTTTCTGACTTATAGATTTACTGCTGTCGCTGGGTGGGCGCAGGTCACATGGTTGCAGCGGGAAGTGACATCAACATGTTCCGGATTATTGATCGCAATTCACACATGGTAAGTCAGATATAAAGATGCCTTGTCCTGGCTGTGCATTGTAGAATAGTTACCCCAAAGGAACCCTTGTAACAATTTTCAGGTGTTAAGGAACCCCTGCTAAGATTGGTGGTCATTGGTAGAACTCCCCTTACATTGGTGGTGGTCAATGTGAAGAATACTCCCCCTAGAGTGGTGGCCAATATACCACCCTTTCAGTTATGCTTCTGGTTTTTCCAAGTGGTGTTGGACCTGGAACTATGCTGGCACCATCACATGAAAGATCAGTTAGCCACTGGTCAAGGAACCCCTAGCCACCTCTGGAGGAACCCTAGGGTTTTGGGTACCCTGGTTGAGAATGGCTGATCTAAAGTGTCATTAAAGTGGTTGTTAAGCCACTTATATAAAATTACCTAATGCCCTCTGTACTAGAACAATAAATGCTCCTGTGCCTGTGGTATAAAAAAATATGCAGATCTGTACCTAAATTAGAGCGGCTACCGGCACTCAGCTGACCTCTCGGCTCTCTTCTCTGCCAGGATGACAGCTCCAGCAGACGGGGCTGAGCACTGCCGCTCTGACGTCAGCTGGGAAGGAGGGGAAGAGAGGAGAGAGAGCCGAGCGGTCATGTGATCGCTGGGAGCCGCTCTAATATAGGTACAGATCGCATATATTTTCTATAACACAGGAGCACTTATTGTTCTATTACAGAGGGGTTTAGATAATTTTAAAGCAAATATAAGAGCAGCAGGAGCCGAGGGAGCGGGCACTGACAAACAGACAGGCAGGAAGGGGAGGGGGGGAGAGGAGGACATGGGGACAGTGCAGGACTGCAGATGACGGATGATGGATGAAGGAGGCATGTACACTGACCACAGGGTGCCAGGGCTCAGCAGCCATGATATACTGTGGTCAGTTTACAGGGAGGAGGGCAGAAACTGGCAGGATCAGACAGGTTTTTTAGGTGTTACAGGGGGCCAAATGACACAGCACAATGCCCCTTACATTGGTGGTGAGTGGTAAGACTACTCCTTATATTGGTAGTCAGTGGGAAGAATGCCCCTTACATTGGTGGTCATTGGGAAGATTGCCCCTTACATCAGTGGTCAATGGGAAGAATTCTTCTTTGCATTGGAGGTCAGTGGGAAGAATGCTCCTTACATTGGTGGTCAGTTGGAAGGATGTATCGTATATTGGTGGTCAGTCATAAGAATGCCCCTTACAGTATATTGGTGTCAATGGGAAGAATGCTCCTTGCATTGGTGGTCATTTGGAAGAATGCTCCTTACATTGGTGGTCAATGAAAAAATGCTCCTTATATTGGTGGTCAATGGGAAGAATGCTCCTTATATCGGTGGTCAATGGGAAGAATGCTCCTTATATCGGTGGTCAATGGGAAGAATGCTCCTTATATCGGTGGTCAATGGGAAGAATGCTCCTTATACTAGTGGTCAATGGGGAGAATGTCCCTTTCATTGGTGGTCAGTGGAAAGAATGCCCCTTACATTGGTGGTCAGTTGGAAGAATGCTCCTTACATTGGTGGTCAATGAAAAAATGCTCCTTATATTGGTGGTCAATGGGAAGAATGCTCCTTATATCGGTGGTCAATGGGAAGAATGCTCCTTATATCGGTGGTCAATGGGAAGAATGCTCCTTATACTAGTGGTCAATGGGAAGAATGTCCCTTTCATTGGTGGTCAGTGGAAAGAATGCCCCTTACATTGGTGGTCAGTTGGAAGAATGCTCCTTACATTGGTGGTCAATGAAAAAATGCTCCTTATATTGGTGGTCAATGGGAAGAATGCTCCTTACATTGGTGGTCAATGGGAAGAATGTTCCTTACATTGGGGATCAGTGGGAAGAATGTCCCTTACATTGGGGATCAGTGGGAAGAATGTTCCTTATATCGGTGGTCAATGGGAAGAATGCTCCTTACATTGGTGGTCAATGGGAAGAATGCCCACCTTACAAATAGCTCAAAGGATCATTGGTGTAATTTGTTAGGTATGTAAGAGGCAGAAATTGATCATTTATCAAGGAATTTATCTAGCAGCCTCTGGAGGAACCCTGGTTGGGAAAGCCTGCACTATAAAATGGAGAATTAGAAGTGTATTACCCAAAGTCTCTGTATATATGAAGATTTGTCTGCTGGGTGCTCTACTAAATAAGGCTTCATGTACCCTTGTTTTATATTCACACATGCTTTGTGTCCTTTACTTAGTCTGAAGTATGTTGGTGCAGAAGACCCTCTATGGTGGACCAATGGTGGAGGTGAAGAGCACATACTGCTACATACATACATACCTCCCAACTTTTAGAGATGGGAATGAGGGACACCTATTGGCAAACGCATGCAGGCATAGGACACAACCCCTGCCATGTCCCCTTAAAGGAGAATTCTACAAAAAAAGGATTAGTTGAACCCACAAGTGTTTTTTTTTTACCACTACTATCCCTTTTATATTGACGTTGGAAATTTACAAATGCAGCAATTTAGAAATTGTATGAATGGTTTAGCACTGGGAAACATTTTTTGAAAGATAAAAAGTGCATTTTATATACAACTACTGTATAAAGGTCAGACCAAAATGAGGAGGAAAGAGGAACAGAGGGACTTTGTTCCAAATGAGGGACAGTCCCCCGAAATCAGGGACCGTTGGGAGCTATGCTACATATATTTGGCACTAATTCACTGAGGCGCTTTTGCAGGCACAAGCTACACACATCCCCATGTCCACCATGAGGTTTTAGTGATTGAGTTTACATCTACTTAGACTGTAGCCGCTCACTCTTCTCTTTTTCTCTCCAACAGACCCGAGGGTCCCTGATCGATCTTCCTGGTGGAGTTTATAGTCTTGACCTATCTGCTTCCAGTCCGTCTAGTGCACCCCTCATCGCTGTGACCTCCAGTCACAAACTGTTCCTGCTCCGTCCTACTGGGAGTGCTTTCTCATAAGCCCATCACCCATACCCCCATGAATGTGATAGAAATAAAGAAATTCTGGTGCTCGGTATAGAGGTGGGACAAGCCAACAGATTGTGAACTTGTATTGGTGCTCACTTTCCACAAGTGTTGTTTCTCTCTAAACATAGAAGTTTTTAGTTTTGTTGTGCTGCCTATGTGTGTTTTTTTTTTCTGTAGGAAAATATTGTGTTGAAGGGTTGTTGGTGCTACTTTGAATTCAGTTACTTTACTATACAGTACTTTACTATACAGTGCATCTACTGTATAATAAAGTAACTACATCTGGACCACCCCGATGCTTTGAATTCAAATATGTGAAATGAACCTCGGAAATAGTTATGTGTCTTGGGGAAAACTCATTCCTGGACTCCCATGATGATTCATGATTATACCAAATGCCTAGGTATTTGTCTGAGCCTTCTCATTGGGCTTCAGTCCATTTTTCTCTGCAGCAGAAGTCATTTGACTTAATTTTCTCCAAGACAGATATTTCTTTGGCCCCTTTCACACAGGCGGACCGTTCAGATCCGCCTGTTCGTTTTTTTGGCGGATCAGAACGGTCCCCCCATGCATTCCTATGGGGCGTCGGATGTCAGCTGAGACATGTCCGCTGACATCCGACCCGATCCGATCCGTCAAATCTGGACAGATGGAAACCCTATTTTCCAACCGTCCATCGGATCGGATGAGAACGGACCGACGGTCCGTTCCCATCCGATTTCCCCCATAGAGATGCATGGGGAACTGACAGCTGTGTCTCCGCACACAGCGCGGAGACACAGCTGTCATCCTCCTGCTCAGCGGGGGATCGGCGGCTCGATCCCCCGCTGAGAAAAACGGAATCCGTCCGACGGACGGATAGTGTGAAAGTGGCCTTTATAAAGCATTTTGAATTTAAATTTCAGCAACGTTGTTTCCAGTTTTTAATGGGGTGAGTTTTTTTTTCTGTATCTGACCCAACATTCTAACTTCCTATCCAATTACACCTATACAAAAAATGGGGTTTGGTCATCAACTAGACAGGAATTCACATGCAGCTGTTACAGTTCAAACCCCCTCTAGTAAAACAGTTTTTTTTGTCTTGGTCCCCATTGAAGGGAATTTCCACCCTGTCAGGAAGTTAAGGGAAATCTCCTCAAAGGGACACAGACAATACTACATACCTGCCAGAGACTGTAATGTTTTGGGTGGAGTTTTGCTTTAAGAAAACATGGTGGGGTGGGGTGGGGGGGCTTTATTTGATATAAGTTTTGTTTGTTTGATTTGTTTGTTTCAGATAATAAGTTGTGTTATGCATCGATGTAGCATGCACCTTTTTACAAACGTGGCTGCAGGAAAACGACTCGTAAGAGCAGCGCGATTTGGCTGCGGGTGCAGGAACAAGTGCGGTTCCTGCACCCACAACCAGCCCGCAGTCTGTAGGCAAGTGTAAACCTGTGGGCTCACACTGATGCGTCACATCGCATGTGATTCGCACAGGAATCACACCGCATTCTTGTGCCAATCACATGCGATTCTGTGTGGTGCGATTTGAGCCTATCATTTTGTATAGCTCAGTTTGCACCGCATCCGCGTGAAAAGGGTGCAGGCACCTATTTGCCACACTGGAATCTAATCGCATGGATGTTTATTACCATGTGTTCCCATTCTAGCAAGCGCACCGCGTTCCACAACCTGCTTTGAGGTGTCGTTAACCCTTAGGCCCCTTTCACACATGTGGACCGTTCAGATCCGCCTGTCAGTTTTTTTGGCGGATCTGAACGGTCCCCCCATGCATCTCTATAGGGGCATCGGATGTCAGCGGAGACATGTCTGCTGACATCCGATCCGATCCGTCAAATCTGGACGGATGGAAACCCTATTTTCCATTCCTCCGGCGGATCGGATCAGATGAGAACGGACAGACGGTCCATTCCCATCCGATTCCCGCATAGAGATGCATGGGGACCTGACAGCTGTATCTCCGCACACAGCGCGGAGAACAGCTGTCATCCTCCTGCTCAGCGGGGGATCGGCTGAACTGCTGTGGGTGTCAATTAAGGGCTCTTTCACACAGTCTGCTCCGTCGGACGGACTCAGTTTATCTCAGCTGGGGATCGGCGGATCAATCCCCCGCTGAGATAAACGGAGTCCATCCAACGGAGCGGATTGTGTGAAAGGACCCTTAATTGACACCCACAGCAGATCGACTGATGCATCACATCAATATGAACCGAGCCTTAAAGCGAAATTAAGGCCATCAATTAAACGGTTTCCTAAAACATTCAAGGCATGCTGTGAATGAGAACTGTCACAGTAGCTGGTGCTCTCAACCAAACTGTCAAGCCATCAAATGGCTGATGTTATAACTAATCATATGAGCATAACCATGGCAACTGCAGGAAGCAAAGGCTAAGATGGCAGCTTCCTTGGGTGTAAAGGAGAGGGTTTAGTTCCCCTTTAAGAATCTGTGCAGTCCTTCTCTAAACACGAATACTGCAGAAATGTTTAGCGCGGATAGAGGGGAGGAGGGGTGCTGACAACACCGGCACATGATTACATTTGTTACCATGAATCAGAATGTTCAGGAAGAAAGAGATGGCAACTCCCACTAAAAGTTAATGTACCTTTATTGTTCCAGACAGATATGGAGTCCTCTCCTGGAACCTCATCCTCTACAATTAATCTCAGGCTTTTTTGAGAAATGTGTGAGTGAGGAGGTCCCAGGCGGGGACTCCATGCCTGGAACAATAAAGTTACATCCCATATTAAATTGTAATGGAACGCTGCAACCTTTTCCTTCCTGGATTTTTTGGCAGCTTGCGGCATAGTACAAGCCTCTGCCTGTCTTTCAGCAGCCCCGTTTCCAATATGGTGACCCAGTATTATGGGGCTTGTGATCAGCGAATGTATTTCTTTCTATTTCTCAGACTATTGCCAACCATGTATGTAAAGGCAATTTCTTTGTTTTAGAAAATAAGAAATGGTTAGGCCCTGTCAATTTTTGTTTTAAAGAGGAACTGCAATCTGCTCACATAATTTGTAATAAAAAACATATTTGCCATTCTGAAGCTTCCCTCCTACCACTTTGCATATTTTTTAATATATACTGTGATTCTGTACTTGCCAAATATGCTGCAGAAATCTCCCTCCACTAAGTCTGGCTGCAGCCATTTTACCTGTGGGCAGCTGAAGCTGCTGCCTGTTCACTTCCTGGATTTACACACTCTCACACACACACACACACACACAAACATATAAATATATATATATATATATATATATATATACATGTATATAAATAAATATATATATATATATATATATATATACAGACACACTCACTAATGGCACTTTTCCACTGCAAGTACCGGCTCGTACCTGCTCGGCTCTACTCGGCCCTGCTTGGCCCGGTTTGCTTTTCCACTGCTGGTACCGCATGGTATAGTGTCGGAACGGTTTGGTACAGTACGGTATAGGTTTGCTTTTCCACTAAAGTAGTACTAAAGTTAAGTGGGTGGGATAACAACGGGGTGGGTGGGATTCTCTGACCAATCAGTGGCTAGTAGTGACTGCATGCAAAGGATTGTGGGATATGGTACCAGTTTGGTACCTGTTGGAACCACAATCGAGTAGGTACTGTTTTTTCAGAGCCGTACCGTACCATACCGTTCGGTTCCATGCAGTGGAAAAGCAAACCTATACCGTACCGAACCGTTCCGACCCTATACCATGCGGTACCAGCAGTGGAAAAGCACAAAAGCCTGCCGAACCGGTAAGGTTCCATGCAGTGGAAAAGTGACATTACACCACTGCTTGCTTGCACATTTCTCTCTTTATGAATACTCATGGATCTCTTCAGTTTTCAGTTACCTTCACCCTTATCCAGCCCCCTCCAGCTCTGCAGCTCTCATTGGCTGTCCTATGACTTACCCCTCCCTCCCTTGCTGGGAAACTCTCACGAGAGTTAGCTGTGCATGATGTCATTAGCCTAGGCCAATGAACCTTTGCACCCCAGATGTTTTGGAACTACATTTCCCATGATGCTCAACTACACTGCATAGTACAGGAGCATCATGGGAAATGTAGTCCCGAAACATCTGGGGTGCAAAGGTTTGCCACCATTGGCTTAGGCCAGTGATGGTGAACCTTGGCACCCCAGATGTTTTGGAACTACATTACCTATAATTCTCATGCACTCTGCAGTGTAGTTGAGCATCATGGGAAATGTAGTTCCAAAACATCTGGGATGCCAAGGTTTGCCATCACTGGTCTAGGCTAATGACATTTCCCATGACGCTCACCTACACTGCAGAGAATAGGAGCATCATGGGAAATGTAGTCCTGAAACATCTGGGGTGCCAAGGTTCGCCATCCCTGGTTTAGGCTAATTACCAGACAAGAAAGAGGAAGTGGGCTGTATAAGGTATTTACTGGCAGAAAAAAAATGTTTTACTATCCAAAGTTAAAACAAGGGTGGAGGATTTAATAGATGGAAAGATTAAAAAAAAAACTGAAGAGCCACTTTAAATAGCTTGAGCTCCCAATGGGTTTATTCCACCTCTGAAACCATTCTCAAAGAGACGGAAAGGAGAGGAAATCCAAAATGTTTGAGTTTTCACCAAAGCAAGAGGTGAGGGGAAATCTAAGATGGGAAGTCCTGTCACTTTGGAGAGGTTTCCTGCTGTGTCTCCAGGGTAGGAAAAAAGGAAAAATTCCCCCAACTGGACACAGACAGCAAAGTAAGAAGAGACGTGCATTGTGTGTGTGCCACTAATAAACCATTTTGTAGCAATTCATGTTCTATTCAGAAACCAAAATCTGTGCTCAGTATTTTCAATGAGAAAATATGTCATCCGTGCATCATCTCCATAACCTGGACAGCTAAAGGTTATAAAGTTTCTTTTATTTCTACAAAGGAGAAAAAAAACAGAAGTGTTGACTGTCCATGGCTACAATATGTGTTATAAACTAAAGCAAAGAGGAGCAGAGAGTAGTGACATTACTGTCCAATATGGTTAATGATGTCACTACTATCTACGCCACTTTGCTTATATGGCCGGAGATTCCCAACCATGTGAGGGCCAGCACCCCCTGCTTCCTTAGGAACCATTGACAGTGGGAAGCTGTCGTATACAGAAGCGGTAGAGGTGTTTTTAACCCCTTTGGGCCCACGCCTCTCGGTTCTTTAACCACTTACCAACCGCCCACAGTATATTTACTGCGGCAGGCAAAGTGACGTAGTACTACGTCGCTAGCCTGAGAGCCTCTAGGGGGCGAGCGCGCGCTGCCGGAGGTGCGCTCCCGCCCCCGCTCGTTCACTAACATGTCCGCGCGTGTGACCGGCTGACCCGATGTCCGCCAGTCACTCGCGATCTCCCGGTGCAGAGGGAGAAAGGCAGGCTGCTGATGTAAACAAAGCCGCCTGTCATTCTCCCTGATCTAACTGCAGAGATCATACAAACCTGCTATGTAGGATCGTATGTCTCTGTGGTTACATCACTAGCCACACCCCTTTACAGTTATAATCACGCCCCTAGGGACACACTTAACCCCTCCCTCTCCAATAAAATTAACCCCTTCCCTGCCAGTGTCATTATTACAGTAACAGTGCATATATATAGCACTGATTACTGTAGTAATGTCACTGGTACCCCCAAAAGTGTAAAAAATGTCAGTCAAGGGTCCGATCTGTCCGTCGCAATGTCGCAGTCCCACAAAAAAATTAAACGCAGATTGCCGCCATTACTCATTAAAAAAATAAAACAATAAAAATGACATAAATCTTTCCCGTAGTTAGTAAATGCAATAACTTTTGCGCAAACCAATCAAAATACGCTTATTGCGATTTTTTTTACCAAACATATGTAGCAGAAAACAAATTGGCCTAAGATGTTAAAAAATTTTGATTTTTACATTTTTTTGGGGGGGAAATTTCATATAAAAAAATTTGAAAAATATTGTTATTTTTTCAAAATTGTCGCTCTTTTGTTGTTTATAGCACAAAAAGTAAAAATCGCACAGGTGATCAAATACCACCAAAAGAAAGCTCTGTTTGTGGGAAAAAAGGACGTCAATTTCATTTGGGTACAGCGTCGCACGACTGCGCAATTGTCCGTTAAATTCACGCAGTGCCGAATCGCAAAATAGGGCCTGGTCTTTGGGCAGCCAAATCCTCCGGGGCTTAAGTGGTTTTAAATGTCAGGAGGCAGGGTTTATGATCATGTGACCACTGTGATTGGCTGTCATGGCAGTTACATGAACAGAAAGGTCCCATTTGCAAGAAGCGATCGGGAGATTTCTGTTGCTGCTGGTAACTGTGCCGGGAGCACGCAGGGCACAGCCTGTGTCAGCGAATTGGTATGCAAATATTCGGCTGCTCTGCGCCAAAGCCCACCAGCCATTAGACGTATTGTTTCTGTGATAACGCCCAGTAATCTGGTGAAACGCGTCGACTCAATTTCAGGCTGATGGCTGAACCATTGCATTACTTCCGGTACGGTAGAACGCAATCAGGGACCAGGGAGACCCGATCGGCCACACGTAAGCAGGAAGTGTGTATTATATTCCACCGCGATCTCCAACTTGGAAACTTTGTGAGTGTACATCCTTTGTTTTACTTGAATAAATAGCGTGTTTTTGATTTACTACACTATGGGAGCGTCTTTCTCTTTCTATGGTTTTAAACACCCGCCCAACTGGGGAGACTAGCAAAAAAGAGAGGTCCATAAGGATATCCCATTTCATATGGAAACAACCCACCCCACACCGGACTCTAGCACATTTGACCCACATGCAGTATCTGGCAGTCTGGTAAGTGGACCACCAAAAGGGAGTAGAATTGCACATTTTTGCACTTTATTGGCACGGATTGACACCGATATGTTTAGTGAAGAGCACAGAGCACATTGCACTTTTCCTTCACTGGATACTTGCTTACATTGGACTGTTTTGGGACTTTCAAGGAACAGGAGTAGACGTGCACATATATATTTTTTATCAATCCATATGTGTATTTATTTATTATGGTGAATTAGCACCGTTTTGTACTTTATGCAGGTTTGATATAACAGCACTATTTTGCACTTTTTGAATATTTATGCAAGTTTGCACTACATTGAATATCAGCAGATAATGGTATTTATTTACACATTTTTTTTTATACCATTTGCATATTCTCATACAGGGTCTTGAAAAAGTATTCATACTCCTTAAAATTTGCCACATTTTGTCATGTTACAGCCAAAAACATATATGTATTTTATTGGGATTTTATGTGATAGACCGACACAAAGTGGCATATAATTGTGAAGTGGAATGAAAAAGGATAAATGGTTTTCAACATGTTTTACAAATAAATATCTGCAAAGTGTGGCGTGCATTTATATTCAGCTCCCCTGTTTTCCAATATCCCTTTGGGATTATTAAAGTATTCTGTATACTTTGTAGAACCGCCTTTCCCTGCAATTACAGCTGCATGTCTTTTTGGGGATGTCTCTACCAGCTTTGCACATCTAGAGTCAAATATTTGCCCATTTTTCTTTGCAAAATAGCTCAAGTGCTGTCAGATTGGATGGAGAGCTTCTGTGAACAGAAATTTCCAAGTCTTGCTACAGATTCTCAATTGGATTTAGGTCTGGACTGTGACTGGGCCATTCTAAAACATGAATATGCTTTGATGTAAACCATTCCATTGTAGCTCTGGCTGTATGTTTAGGGTCATGTCCTGCTGGAAGATAAACCTCCACCCCAGTCTCAAGTCTTCTTCTAAGATTGCCCTGTATTTGGCTCCATCCATCTTCCCATCAACTCAGACCAGCTTCCCTGTCCCTGCTGAAGAAAACATCCCTTACAACACGATGCTGCCACCACTATGTTTCACAGTGGGGATGGTATGTTCAGGGTGATGTGCAGTGTTAGTTTTCCACCACACATAGCGTTTTGTTTTTAGGCCAAAAAGTTCAATTTTGGTCTCATCTGACCAGAGCACCTTCTTTTACATGTTTCAGGGTTCATACACATTTTTACCAATAAAATTCCATGACTTTTCCATGACTTCACGTAAATATTCATGACCTAAAGTTTCATGAAATGTCTATGTATGCATGTTAAATAAGAAGAAAATCCATGTCACACCCAGCATATTTTTACTAAAATAAATGACAATCTTTGTAGTGTACAGTACCTCTGCAGTTAGGGTTTCGTTTCTGGATACAGCGTGACTCAAAATGGTCCCTTGTTTTCCAGTGGATGAGATGGAAGCACCGCTGCCGCAGCTAGGAGCCGGTGTCACTTCAGGCGCACGGGTGAAAAATCCAGCGATCGGATCAGGGCCGGTGCTGGACTATTTTACGCCCTAGGCAAGACCAGCCACTTGCGCCCCCCCCCCCCCAAAAAAAAATAAACAAAAAAGGGAAGGGGTTAAAAACTCCTCTGTCATACCCAGTGACCCTGATCTGATGGTTCCTCCATGTTATGCTGTCGTACCCAGTGACCCCCATATTTCTCCATGTCACACCTGGGGACCCTGATGTCCCTCTGTCACACCCAGGGACCCTGATGTTTTTCCATGTCACATCCTGGGACCCCAATATTTCTCCATATCATGCTGTCATACCCACTGACCCCAATGTTCCTCCATGCCACACCCAGGGATCCCCGTGTTCCTCCATGTCATGCTGTCATACACAGTGAGCCCAATGTTCCTCTTTGTCACAATGCCTCTATGTCTATGTTTTTCCATGTCACACCTGGGGACCTCAATCCCCCATGGCACACCCATGGACCCCATTTCCTCATGGCACACCTGGTGACCCCAAACCCCTGTTACACCCAGTGACCCCTATCCCCCATGTCACACCTGGTGACTCCGATCCCTTTGGCACACCTGGTGACCCTGATACCCTTTCACACCAGGGATCCTCCATGTCACACCCAGGGACCCTGATCCCCTGTTCTGGGTACACTCACTGGCCCGCACTCTGCCCTCCTTCACCATAATTCCTTTTCTCAGGATGCTCCTCTCCTGGACCACAGTGCTCACCACAGCTCCAACTGGCTACTGGTGGAGGGAGAAGCAGCAGTCAGAGAAATCTGCACGTCCTTCATCACCAACCTCTTCAGACCATTCTGGTGCTTAGTCGCTTCTGCTTCAGCAAAGGTGTCATCCTCCAGTGCCGAGCTCCGGCTCAGGTTCAGCTCTCCTCCACTCTCCAGCCGGACACCCCCCCCCCAGCGCGGCGATGCAGGCGGCCCGGCGGACACCCCCCAGTGCAGCCTGACACCCCCCAGTGTGGCGATGCGGACAGCCCGGCGGACACCGGCCTGACACCCCCCCCCCCCCACTGTGGCCTGACTCCCCCCAGTGCGGCGATCCGGGTGGCCCGGCTGACCCCCCCCAGTGCGTGTGCGACCCCCTCCCCCCGCTGGTATGCCCCTGGGAGCGGGACAGTATGGTACGCCCCTAGGAGCAGGACAGTAAGTGCACTATTTCTTGGTTTCAGGTTTAGACGGATTAATCCGCCGCAGAGTTCCCTGCCTGTCACGGTCTATTCATATTGAAGAGGCCAGTGACCAGGCTTCAGCTGTGCAGTGCGCTGCGGCTGATTAATCCGCCTAACCCGAAACAGAGAAAATAGTCCACTTACTGTCCCCCGCTCCCACAGAATACAGGGGGCAGTTTCTAAATTAAATAGTTGCACAAAATTCCATGACTTTTCCAAAACTTAGTGGGGTTTACTCATTTTCCATAACTTTTCCAGGCCTGGAAAGTGTCATGTCAAAATCCCATGACTTTTCCAGGATTTTCATGACCGTATGAACCCTGATGTTTGCTGTGTCCCCCACATGACTTCTCCCAAACTGCAAACAGGACTTCTTATGTTTTCCTCTTGCCACTCTTCCATAAAGGGCAGATTTGTGGAACACACGACTAATAGTTATCCTGTGGACAGATTCCCCAACCTGAGCTGTGGATCTTTGCAGCTCCTCCAGAGTTACCATGGCCCTCTTCGCTGCTTCTCTGATTAAAGGGATTGTAAAGCCAGAAGTTTTTTTTTTTATCTTAATGCATTCTATGCAATAAATTAAAAAAAAAAAAAACCTTCTGCCTTTACAATCCCTTTAATCTTAATGGGGATTGTAAAAAACTTTCTGTGTGCAGCAGCCCTCCTTAGCCCCCCAAATTACCTGAGCCCATCTTTATCCAGCGATGTTGCAGGAGTGTCTAAGTTGCCTGGGACTCCTCTCCTCATTGGCTGAAAGAGCAGCTTGGCGTGACTAGCTCCCGCTGCTGTCAAGCAAAATCATTCATCCAATCAGGAGAGAGAGGGGTGGGGCTGGGTTGCAGTTCGGTGTCTGAATGGACACAGGGAGCTGTGACTTGGCTCGAGTGCCCCCAAAGCAAGCTGCTTGCTGTGGGGGCACTTAACGGGAGGGAGGGGCCAGGAGAGCCAAAGAGGGACCCAAGAAGAGGGGGATCTGGGCTGCTCTGTGAAAAACCAACTGCACAGAGGAGGTAAGTATGACATGTTTATTAAAAAAACAAGTCTTTACAATCACTTTAATGCTCTCCTTGCCCGGCCGGTCAGTTTAGGTGGACGGCCATGTCTTGCTAGGTTTGCAGTTGTGCCATACTCTTTCCATTTTCAGATGATGGATTGAACAGCGCTCTGTGAGATACTCAAAGCTTGGGATATATTTTTTTATAACCTAACCCTGCTTTAAACTTCTCCACAACTTTATCCCTGACCTGTCTGGTGTGTTACACACAGGTGGACTCTATTTATTAATTAGGTGACTTCTGAAGGATATTGGTTCCACTAGGATTTTAGTTAGAGGTATTAGGCCCCTTTCACACAGGCGGACCGTTCAGATCTGCCTGTCCATTTTTTTGGCGGATCTGAACGGTCCCCCCATGCATCTCTATGGGGGATCGGATGTCAACGTCAAATCTGGACAGATGGTAAACCTATTTTCCATCCGTCCAGCGGATCGGATCGGATGAGAACGGACCTACGGTCCGTTCCTATCCGATTTCCCCCATAGAGATGCATGGGGAACCGACAGCTGTGTCTCTGCACACAGCGCGGAGACACAGCTGTCATCCTCCTGCTCAGCGGGGGAACAGCGGCTCGATCCCCCGCTGAGAAAAACAGAATCCGTCCCATGGACGGATAGTGTGAAAGGGGCCTTAGAGTAAAGGGGGGTGAATACAAATGCACCCCACACTTTTCACAGGTTTGTAAAAAAAATTGAAAACCATTTATCATTTTCCTTCCACTTCACAATTATGTGCCACTTTGTGTCGGTATATCACATAAAATCCCAATAAAATACATTTACATTTTTGGTTGTAACATGACAAAATGTGGAAAATTTAAAAGGGGTATGAATACTTATTCAAGGCTCTGTACATGGTCACATACCTTCTGGCATGTGCAATTGAGGTGGTTATGTGGTGTTTTACATGTGTGTGGATGTAATCATTTCTCATACCCCTGAATGTTTTGATCCTTGAGATGCACGTCCAAGAGTCTTTTTAAACGTAGCCATACTCCCCGCAGTTACTACTATTAGCAGGGAATTCCACAGCCTTGTAGCCCTTACAGTAAAGAACCCCCTGCGTAGCCTGAGGTTAAATCTCTTCTCCTCTAAACGCATTGTATGGCCTCGTGTCTCATGCATTCCTTGCAACTGAATAGTTTTTTTTTCTATGCTGAGATCACCGTTGAGGTATTTTTAAATCGCTATCATGTCCCCTCTCAGGCGTCTTCTCCAGGCTGAATAAATCAAGCGCTTCTAAACGCTCTTCGTAATTAAGGTCCTCTAATCCCCTAATAAGTTTTGTTGCCCTTCTCTGTACTCTGAAAAATGGAAAAAAGAAGCAGCGTTGACTTTGCAGGCACTGGATACTTAAAAATAACATTTTATTAAATAATACATCTAAAATCAATAGAGGTCACAGAAGACATATGGCAGTAGTATATCCCATGTATAAAGGGAAATGTAAAAATGCAAAAACAACGAATGAGTAATTACATTGTTGGTAAATGGTGGACAGCTATACAACAGTAACAGTATATTTAAATGATACTTCACATCGAAGCGATCCTAACCGCAGGTGACAGGGAGATATGCTGTCTTCCGAGGAAGATCGGGCGATGTGTTTAACAATAGATCTTAGAGTTCCGTTGAGCCACAGTGCTCGACATGTTTCGCCTTAAGCTTCCTCTAGGAGCTAATGGATCAATGTTCTGTATCCACCCATCCGGGGAGGGTGTTTGCTTTGGGATCAGAAGTTGCTTGAGGGTTATATTATTGGCCCTACCAGATATTTTGAGTACCCGTATTCGTTATGACGAGTACTCTGTCCTATTAAAGATTAATTGGTTGGCACACCGGCTGATGTGCTTTATGCTAATCCTTGCTGGTTTATGACGCTTGGCTGCGTATGTACCTTTTTACCCATTGTTATTGATGACTCTGATCCTCCATACACCTTCCCTGCTGGTTACTAATTAAGCTTTTTACCTACATCGTCATTGCTTGCTGATTATATACAGAACATTGATCCATTAGCTCCTAGAGGAAGCTTAAGGCGAAACATGCCGAGCACTATGGCTCAACGGAACTCTACGATCTACTGCTAAACACATCGCCCGATCTTCCCGGGAAGACAGCATATCTCCCTGTCACCTGCGGTTAGGATCGCTTCGATGTAAAGTATCATTTAAATATACTGTTACTGTTGTTGTATAACTGTCCACCATTTACCAACAATGTAATTACTCATTCGTTGTTTTTGCATTTTTATGTTTCCCTTTATACATGGGATATACTACTGCTATATGTCTTCTGTGACCTCTATTGATGATTTTAGATGTATTATTTAATAAAATGTTATTTTTAAGTATCCAGTGCCTGCAAAGTCCACACTTCTTCTTTTTTCCATTTTTCTGACTTTCATTAGGATGTGGCACTTATTACCCCATTTATACGCCCAGGTTACTGCTATCTGGGAGCGTATTTACTGGTTTCTCTTCTCTGTACTCTCTCCGGTTCCAGCACATCCCTCCTGAGGACTGGCGACCAGAACTGAACAGAATACTCCAGATGTGGTCGGACCAGAGTTTTATAAAGTGGTAGGATTATAGTTTTATCTATAAGTATATAGGATTATTATAGGATTATCCCTTAAATTTTGGTGGAGGTATATCGTTGAAGAATTTGTTTTTGTATTCCTTTTTTAGCACAGGGACATTGGGAAAGTTATGGAACTTTTTTTTTTTTTGATTCTTCGGGTTTCAATGGAAGGCTACTTAGCAACTTATTTGATCATTTCGTGCTGTGTATATAGATCTTGTAGCACTGCGCTTTTTATTTTTTGTTGATTTGGTTTCATAGCTCTTAGTGCTAGCTGGTCCTTTTTTACTTTTAGGTGTGGAGTTATTCTTTCTATATTATGTTTAACCTCTTGGTGATCACCCAACGCATACCCAACGCATATATCCACAACCCACATGCTGCTGCACATATGCGTCAATGGTGCACCGCTGTGTGTCGAGAGCATGCTCAGAGCACACTGATAAAGCCACACGGACAGCCCCCAATCATTGTTGACAATTGGGAACTGGTGGGAGTGGCTAAAGATCATGTTACTTCTGACATTACAGTGGTCACATGATCAGGAGCTCTGCCTCCATTGTTCAGAATCCCTTAAAGATCCATTAGGAAGCATCAGTAAGAGATTAACAGACTAGAAGGGAGCAAATTAGAAACATTCATAGTTTGGCTTATACAACCTTGAAGTTTTAACATCTTCTGCATCACCAGACCATGAACTACACGATTAAATACACCAACGAGCCACAACGGAAAATAAGTTATTTATTGTCTTGTACAAAAGCTCTATATGAACATGATAACATTACTAGGCTCACTTTTTCATAACGGTGCTTTTAAAAGAGAACCTGTCATTTAAAGTGGCAGCCTTGATAAGATATAGGCCAATTTTGCAAACTACGCAGCCTGTCGCCCCAGGAGGAACCAGTGATTGTGGCAAAAGGTGATGTAGCACCAGTTCCTTCTTGAACGACAGGTCAACAATTGCGCCAACCTACAAAAAGTCCACTGTGATATACATTAGACAGGTACATTTCAGGATAGAGATGGAGTGTAAACAAGACTGCCCCCTACTGACCCAACACACAATACTGGCAGTTATAGGAAGAGGAGGGGAAACATTCACAGTGATTCTAGTCTTGTAACAATAAAAGTAAAGGCACTGCAGTGGGGGCATCTTGTCTCTGGATTGCTCAGATGTATACATGACTTATAAATAAAATGGTCATTAAGACGCTTGTTGCTGGCATTGAACAACAGAATAAAATGTAAACCCCACACAGGTCAATGCTACTATATGTAGTAATCAAACCATAGGAAAATATAATTTATGAAAAAATATACACGGTGCAGTATGAGATGTACCTTACAAAGTAGCTACAGAACGGAGTGCTTTGTTCACAATGAATGCCTTCTTATTAGGATAGCACCAAAGTCTGTGACAGTCTATGGCAGCATTTCTCAACCTTTTTTTTACCATGAAGGAACCATTGAAACATTTTTTAGGTCTTGGGAAACCCCAGCTAAAACCAGTTCATAGGGGGTCAGTGAGAAGAATGCCCCTTACATTGACGGTCAGTGGGAAGAATGACCCTTACATTAGCGGTCAGTGGGAAAAAAAATGTTCCTTACATTGGCGGTCAGTGGGAAGAATGACCCTTACATTGACGGTCAGTGGGAAGAATGACCCTTACATTGACGGTCAGTCGGAAGAATGACCCTTACATTGACGGTCAGTGGGAAGAATGACCCTTACATTGACGGTCAGTGGGAAGAATGACCCTTACATTGACGGTCAGTGGGAAGAATGACCCTTACATTAGCGGTCAGTGGGAAGAAATGTCCCTTATATTGGCCTTTAGTGGGAAGAATGTCCCTTACATTGGCAGTCAGTGGGAAGAATGTCCCTTACATTGGCGGTCAGTGGGAAGAATGACCCCCTTACATTGGTGGTCAGTGGGAAGAATGTTCCTTACATTGGTGGTCAGTGGGAAGTATGCCCCTTACTTTGGTGGTCAGTGGGAAGAATGCCCCTTACATTGGCGGTCAGTGGGAATAAATGTCCCTTACATTGGCAGTCAGTGGGAAGAATGCCCCTTAAATTGACGGTCAGCGGGAAGAATGCCCCTTACATTAGCGGTCAGCAGGAAGAATGCCCCTTACATTGATGGTCACTGGGAAGAATGACCCCCTTACATTGGTGGTCAGTGGGAAGAATGACCCCTTTACATTGGTGGTCAGTGGGAAGAATGACCCCTTTACATTGGTGGTCAGTGGGAAGAATGACCCCTTTACATTGGTGGTCAGTGGGAAGAATGACCCCCCTTACATTGATGGTCAGTGGGAAGAATGACCCCCCTTACATTGGTGGTCAGTGGGAAGAATGACCCCCTTACATTGGTGGTCAATGTTAAGGAAACCTTTCCCCTACAGTGGTGGTTAGTCTTACAGATAGCTAAAAAAAATATCAATGGTGTTATGCCACTGACTGCTAAGTGATGCTGACCACTGAACTATGCAGGCACCTTCAAATGGGAGGTCAATCAGCCACAGATCAGGGAACCCCTAGCAAGCTTTGGAGGAACCCTGGTCTGTGGGGATGGTTTGAACCTTGTCAGGCTTTTCCCACATAAAGAGGTTCAGTTAACAGAAGTCACATATACATTTTATATCAGCCATTTGGGATTTAGGTTCATGGATTAAAAATAAACTGGTTAGCACAGGTCCGTCCAGCTCCTTTCCGAGCACTAATGCAAATATTCAACTCCCACAACCAGTGCTAATTCCAGGTCAGACATCTTACTGTGCAAGATGTTAAAGAGGACCATTCTGCCCTGAAACTAGTACCTTATCCAGGAGTTGGGTGACAGACTCCTGCACCAGAATACAGTCTGGTCTATGAACAAACTAAACAAGGTGTGTTGAGATTTGCCACGTCACAAGACTCTAGCTTATAAAAATATCAGTAGTTAATTGCTAGTGAAAAGTAGAGTAGATCCCTCAAGCCTTGTTCTCAGCAGATGCCACTGTGCCTTAGTGCTTTTTAACGGAGCAGAAAAATGCTGCAAGACACGAGAAAGTCTTGTTTTTCTATACAGCCAGTTCAGACCATTGCATGTCTGGGGTCCGACGTCAAAACCAACCCCACATGCTGCATTTTAGGTATGCTGACCTATGTTTTCCCATTCATATAAACTGAAAGGGGTCCTTCACATCACAGATTTAATACTACAAAAATGCAACCACTAAAACGCATGCATCCGGTGTGAACAGGCCCTTACCAGCCTGAACTAGTGTTGGGGCGTATGGAAAGTGGGGACAAGGACATCGGAGGGAAGAGAAGGAGTGGCCGTAGTGTTGATGGGTGTAAATCTCAGATGGCCCCTGTGATAGGGAAAAGGTTATTGGTGGCTGATGAATGATTGGTAGGTTGGGGGTTTATCTCAGGCTTCTCCAGAAATCAGCTCATGTCATGTTCACCCACACTTTGCTTCAGATACTCTTCATACAGTTTTTTCTGAAAAAAGTGAAAGAATAAAAAGTTGTAAGAGAGGAAGCCCAGACATTGCATAACATGACTGCAGAGTATTGCTGCAACTGTCCGTTGTTCAATTCTCTTCATTTACAGTATACAGTGCAGTAAGTAAAACATTCTAAGTTACTGATAAGAGTGGGGAAAGATTAGGTCTCATTGGGGAGACTTTCTTTCACTTCCTGTCTTAAGATACAACAGAAGTGAGAGTAAAACTCTCCAAATCGAGGGAAATCCCCTCTTACACAGGTATCCCTATTGGAAAATTTCCTCTCTATCCACTTAATGCACGATCGTGTTACATGTTTGTGATTGTGTTTAAGCAGTTATACCGGTGTTATGGCTGCAGCTGTTAGCTAAAACCACAGAGCCGGCAATGCTCTACTATGCAAAAGCCATCCTAGTGGCCGATTAGCCGCTGGATCACTTTTACAGGCGGTGGGAGGGGTCGTCCCTCTCCTCTCATCCGTGTCTCTTTGGGCTCTCCCATGTGATCGGGGAGCCCAGCACTGAAGTCAGTGGTTCCGCTGGCTGGTCATAGAGCTGACTGGGGAGTGGAAGGTCTCCGATCATCTCTATGATCTAGGACAGTAGTCTCCAAACCGTGGCCATTTGCTTGCCTTTATCCAGCTCTTGAGGCAATATTCCTACCACAAATACCAACACTGGGTATAATTCCTGCCACCAATGCCAACAATAGGGCACTATTACTTCCACTGACAACAATGGGGCATAATCCCTTCCACTGATACCAACGATGGGGCATAATCCCTTCCACTGATACCAAAGATGGGGCATAATCCCTTCCACTGATACCAACGATGGGGCATAATCCCTTCCACTGATACCAACGATGGGGCATAATCCCTTCCACTGACACCAACGATGGGGGCATAATTCCTTCCACTGACACCAACGATGGGGCATAATCCCTTTCACTGACACCAACGATGGGGCATAATCCCTTCCACTGACACCAACGATGGGGCATAATCCCTTTCACTGACACCAACGATGGGGCATAATCCCTTTCACTGACACCAACGATGGGGCATAATCCCTTCCACTGATACCAACGATGGGGCATAATCCCTTCCACTGACACCAACAATGGGGCATAATTCCTTCCACTGACACCAACGATGGGGCATATCCTTGGACTGACAACAAAAATTGGGCACTATATTCCTCTCACAGACACTAACTATTCCTCCTCCTAATACCAAAGATCAAGCTTCGTTTTCTTCAACCAGGCACAGTCTGGCCCCCCAATAAACTGGGCCTTTCTTTAGAAAGTTTGGAGGCCCCTGCTCTAGGAGACTGGAAGTGACAGCATCAGGTCACTTCCAGTTAAAGAAAATGTAAACAAAGCGATTTTTTTCCTGGAAAGCACAAGATCAATTTTTTTTTTTTGGGTCCGATGCTTTCAAGGGTAGAGGAGAGATCTGGGGTCTTCTAGACCCCAGATGTCTCCAAAGAGAGGGCCCATCATGCATTATTGCCATTACATTTCTTGTGATAGCAACAAAAGAGATCCAAAAAAATAAAAATAAATAGGGACAGTGTAAAAATAAAGTTTATTAAAATAAATAATAAAAAAAATGTAAAGCCTCCAGTGAAAACGGTCATCCAGAAAAACAGAGGGCGAGTCTCTCCATTGGGGACAGCAACAAAAACCTTAGAGAGTCAGCTCTCCCTTTGTCTAAAACAAAACCTAAATTGATTTAGATACACTTTAATGAGACTGATTTAAGTAATTACTTATTGGGATACTTGTTATTAAACATTTTTCCAACGCAACCTATCAATATTTCATTCCAATGAAAATTCTGAACTTGTGTTTGGAAACGGCATAATACATTTATCTTGAACCAGGTAAAAAAAAAAAAAAAAAAAAAAAAAGAAGAAAGTCTTGCCATTTGCTTACAATCCGGTGAAACTCATGTCATTGAACTACAAGTCACAGCATACCCAAACAAGCAGTTTTGGATAGAGTAGAGATGGATTAGAACGCTTCAGTTTTTTTTGGTGTCTGTGCCCCCATAAAGGGGATTCACCCTCTATTTTTCCAGTTTACAGTTCTCAAGTGAAAAGAAAATCCCACATCTCGGGTTGTCCCCAGAAAAGTAAGAGAGAGGGGAAATCTTGCAATGGGGACACCAGTAATAGTGACCTGGGGGTTCCTAATGGATTTCCTCTCACTTCCTGTTTGGCTATGGGACAGGAAGTGAAAGTAAATTCCTGCAATGGGACACAGATAGCGGAAAAAAAATAATCAGACAGGGGTTATAACCCTTCCTTGCTCTATCCAAAATGGGAAAAAAAAGTTTTGCCTATAGTTCTACTTTAAACAATGTGTACGATGCAGTTAGTGTCTCAGTCTGTCTATACAATCCTTCCACCAAGAGCTCTGTAACATTACAAGACTGGGATGATTGGCAGGATCTACAGAAAACATCTCACAAAATGAACAATTCAGTTTTCTATTCTAGTTGGAGTATTATTTTCCCCGTCCTATGGCAGGCACACTTTGAAATGAAACTGCAGAACCTGCTTAGGAATTAGAAAGACAACATTCGGAAGATGCCTCACCTTTTTCTCAACAACCACTTCGCTGATATACACATGGCGGTCTTGTAGGAATCGTCGCTGTTTCTTGTTTAGAGTTGGACGTGTCCTAAGAAGGTTTAATAGAAAAGAAAAAAAAAAAAAATTATGAAAATGACCCTGTGGAGGGGACATAGGAATACAAGTCTCTCTGGGTCTGGCCCCGATCGGAATAAAAAACAAATGAATGTAAGCTCCTTTGGTGATCTTGAAGTGTTTGGCTCAGTGTTCTTTGTACAGCACTGCAAAATTTTAGAGCTATATAAATATATAATAGGGTGTGATTATGGAGGGGACATTAGTGTGTAAGTTCCTCTGGTGCAGAGACTGATGGGAATAGCTCAGTGTTCTCTGTACAGCATCAAGGAATATGTCAGAGCTATATATAGTACATGTATAATAATAATAATAGTAGTAGCATGTGACAGTGATGCGGACATTAAAGTGTAAGCTCCTCTGGTACAGAGACTGATGTGACTGGCTCAGTGTTCTCAGTACAGCACTGCAGTATATGTCAGAGCTATATAAATCTATAATAGTGTGTGACTGTAGTGGGGACGTTGGCGTGTAAGTCCCTTTGGTGCAGAGACTGATGTGAATGGCTCAGTGTTCTCTGTACAGAACCACGGTATGTGTCAGAGCTATATAAATGTATAATAGTATGTAACTGTGGTGGGGAATAAGATTGCAAGCTCCTCTGGTGCAGAGATTGAGGTGAGCAGTTTATTATTCCCTAGTACATAGGGTCATCGAGTATATCATATAGTACAATGTGCTCTTAAGTATTTTAGTGTTCCATGTGTCAATATAAAAAAGGAGAACCTGGTAGCTGCCATGGCCAATAGTTTGTGACATTGCATGCTCTGGGGCGGTCCTCACCATTGCTCTACTAATTAATGAACCAATGACCCAGACCAGTATGTGTGTGTGTGCGCACACACACACACATACATATATATATATATATATATATATATACATACATACATACATACACACAATACAGATCAAAAGTTTGGACACACCTTCTCATTCAAAGAGTTTTCTTTATTTTCATGACTATGAAAATTGTAGAGTCACACTTCAAGAGGAAGTCACCTGAAATGGTTTTCACTTCACAGGTGTGACCTGTCAGGTTTAATAAGTGTGATTTCTTGCCTTATAAATGGGGTTGGGACCATCAGTTGTGTTGTGCAGAAGTCAGGTGGATACACAGCTGATAGTCCTACTGAATAGACTGTTAGAATCAAGGCTGTCTTTAACACAGGACAAAAGGGGCAGCTGCCCCGGGTCTAGTCATTGTTGTGGGGCCCAAAGCAGCTGCCCCTTGAGCCCCCAAATAGTTAATAAGTGGATTCAAGAGGGCCCAAGAAATTTTTTGCCCAGGGTCCAATCAAGAATAAAGATGGCCCTGGTTAGAATTTGTATTATAGCAAGAAAAAAGCAGCTAAGTACAGGAAAACGAGTGGCAGAAGAGACTTGTTTGGGCTAAAGAACACAAGGAATGGACATTAGACCAGTGGAAATCTGTGCTTTGGTCTGATGAGTCCAAATTTGAGATCTTTGGTTCCAACCACTGTGTCTTTGTGCGAAGCAGAAAAGGTGAACGGATGGACTCTACATGCCTGGTTCCCACCGTGAAGCATGGAGGAGGAGGTGTGATGGTGTGGGGGTGCTTTTGCTGGTGACACTGTTGGGGATTTATTCAAAATTGAAGGCATACTGAACCAGCATGGCTACCACAGCATCTTGCAGCGGCATGCTATTCCATCCGGTTTGCGTTTAGTTGGACCATCATTTATTTTTCAACAGGACAATGACCCCAAACACACCTCCAGGCTGTGTAAGGGCTATTTGACCAAGAAGGAGAGTGATGGGGCGCTGCGCCAGATGACCTGGCCTCCACAGTCACCGGACCTCAACCCAATCCAGATGGTTTGAGGTGAGCTGGACCGCAGAGTGAAGGCAAAAGGGCCAACAAGTGCTAAGCATCTCTGGGAACTCCTTCAAGACTGTTGGAAGACCATTTCAGGTGACTACTTCTTGAAGCTCATCAAGAGAATGCCAAGAGTGTGCAAAGCAGTAATCAAAGCAAAAGGTGGCTACTTTCAGTTGTTTCACACTTTTTTGTTATGTATATAATTCCACATGTCATAGTTTTTAAGCCTTCAGTGTGAATCTACAATTTTCATAGTCATGAAAATAAAGAAAACTCTTTGAATGAGAAGGTGTGTCCAAACTTTTGGTCTGTACTGTGTATGTATGTATGTATGTATGTATGTATGTATGTATGTATGTATGTATGTATGTATGTATGTATGTATATATATATATATATATATATATATATATATATATATATATATATATATATATATACACACACACACACACACACACACACACACACATACATACATACACACATTATATATACATGCACATATATTGTATTATATATATATATATATATATATATATATGCTTTACAATACATTTACATTAGCTGAACCCTTGTACCAGGTGACCCGTTAAGCAAATATATGCAAGAAAAAAAAGAAAGCTGGAGTCACATGGGTGAGTCCCCCCCCCCCCCCCCGGGATAAGCAGCGGGCTGCTTTAAAACAAGTTTTCTCATCCACACAAGTGAGGTGGATAGAGGAATCCTTCCGATTCGTTATTGTATTCTGACAGTGGGGACTCAGAATACACTGATCTACAAAAATTTACCAACAAGCCCTTCTAATGATCGACTTCTCACAAACAGGAATGGCCATAGATGGATGGAAATTCGGCCAGTCCCTGCTGAACCAGCCAAATTTTGATGCAGCTGAGGTCAGCTTAAGAGCCCGCAGAGCAGCCCTCTACAAAAACAAGACTGACAGCTAAGATCAGCTTACCTGAAGCATCTCTGGGCCAACAGCAGAAACAGAAAGGCCAGCAGTGCAAGAGTCAGGAAAGTATAAAGGACATAGTCTTCCGGCACCAGGGCCCAGAGGGTTTCGAAGGGAGACTGCAAAAAAGAAGAGGACAGAGACCCATGAAATATACACAGGACATAATGTGCAGATAAAGAGATCAGCAGGAGGATCAACAGCAATCAGAACCCAATGCAGGGTGACATCAACGTGCATGGAGGAGGGGGGCACATACAGGTCTCTGAGCTAGTGGTGTGCGCTTCTTGTAATATTATTTAGTCTTTGGTGCTGGGCAAAGCAATGCGTTTGTTAGATTTTACATCACAGTTACACCTACACTTTTTATGAATGGTGTTCCACCATGATCGCACTTTGATCCCCCCCTCTTACTACTTTGGATATACTCTATATTGAGGGAACATATGCCAAAGCCTGCAGAGCAAGGAGGCCAGTCCAACATTTAATAGCAACCGGTCATCCACACGTGGTGAGTGTTTCCATTGGGATTATATCTGTGATGGTGCAACAGATTTCTGTCTGAAGGAAGGAAACGCCTGCATCTGCTGTACATTGATCCACACTGCTGAGGTCCTGTGTTTGGACATTTCTCCTTATTGTTCTACTCCTGGGAATAAATTATTTGGAGACTGGACTGCAATGTGAAAGGTTTTGCACAAATCTAAGAACTTCACTTGCGCTTATACAGGTCCCTCTCAAAAAATTAGCATATTGTGATGAAGTTCATTATTTTCTGTAATGTACTGATAAACATTAGACTTTCGTATATTTTAGATTCATTACACACAATGAAGTAGTGCAAGCCTGTTATTGTTTTAATATTGATGATTTTGGCATACAGCTCATGAAAACCCAAAATTCCTATCTAAAAAAATTAGCATATCATGAAAAGGTTCTCTAAACGAGCTATTAACCTAATCATCTGAATCAACTAATTAACTCTAAACACCTGCAAAAGATTCCTGAGGCTTTTAAAAACTCCCAGCCTGGTTCATTACTCAAAACCGCAATCATGGGTAAGACTGCCGACCTGACTGCTGTCCAGAAGGCCATCATTGACACCCTCAAGCAAGAGGGTAAGACACAGAAAGAAATTTCTGAATGAATAGGCTGTTCCCAGAGTGCTGTATCAAGGCACCTCAGTGCGAAGTCTGTGGGAAGGAAAAAGTGTGGCAGAAAACGCTGCACAACGAGAAGAGGTGACCGGACCCTGAGGAAGATTGTGGAGAAGGACCGATTCCAGACCTTGGGGGACCTGAGGAAGCAGTGGACTGAGTCTGGAGTAGAAACATCTAGAGCCACCGTGTACAGGCGTGTGCAGGAAATGGGCTACCAGGTGCCGCATTCCCCAGGTCAAGCCACTTTTGAACCAGAAACAGCGGCAGAAGCGCCTGACCTGGGCTATAGAGAAGCAGCACTGGACTGTTGCTCAGTGGTCCAAAGTACTTTTTTCGGATGAAAGCAAATTTTGCATGTCATTCAGAAATCAAGGTGCCAGAGTCTGGAGGAAGACTGGGGAGAGGGAAATGCCAAAATGCCTGAAGTCCAGTGTCAAGTACCCACAGTCAGTGATGGTCTGGGGTGCCATGTCAGCTGCTGGTGTTGGTCCACTGTGTTTTATCAAGGGCAGGGTCAATGCAGCTAGCTATCAGGAGATTTTGGAGCACTTCATGCTTCCATCTGCTGAAAAGCTTTATGGAGATGAAGATTTCATTTTTCAGCACGACCTGGCACCTGCTCACAGTGCCAAAACCACTGGTAAATGGTTTACTGACCATGGTATTACTGTGCTCAAT
The DNA here is from genome assembly GCF_965119305.1 of Pelophylax lessonae. Lineage (NCBI taxonomy): Eukaryota > Metazoa > Chordata > Amphibia > Anura > Ranidae > Pelophylax > Pelophylax lessonae. The sequence goes on along the minus strand of NC_138773.1, from coordinate 35,529,424 downwards.
TGGCCTGCCAACTCTCCTGACCTGAACCCCATAGAGAATCTGTGGGATGTTGTGAAGAGAAAGTTGAGAGACGCAAGACCCAACGCTCTGGATGAGCTCAAGGCCGCTATCGAAGCATCCTGGGCCTCCATAACACCTCAGCAGTGCCACAGGCTGATTGCCTCCATGCCGCGCCGCATTGAAGCAGTCATTTCTGCAAAAGGATTCCCGACCAAGTATTGAGTGCATAACTGAACATAATTTTTTGAAAGTTGACTTTTTTTGTATTAAAAACACTTTTTTTTTTTTATTGGTCGGATGAAATATGCTAATTTTTTGAGATAGGAATTTTGGTTTTTCATGAGCTGTATGCCAAAATCATCAATATTAAAACAATAAAAGGCTTGCACTACTTCAGTTGTGTGTAATGAATCTAAAATATATGAAAGTCTAATGTTTATCAGTACATTACAGAAAATAATGAACTTTATCACAATATGCTAATTTTTTTGAGAGGGACCTGTATAGTAATTTGTACATAATATTGTATTCTTGATTTATTTAGTGTGGTTTTTATTGGTTTGCACGATGACAGTGTTGTCTCACTGTGCAGAAAGTGGCTCTAAAGTCAAAAGTATGTTTTACCTTAACACATTTCCTGCATTTAGGTAAAAAAAAAATTCCCCACTACTTGTTCAACGCTGCCCCATTCCTAAAAACGTACCTGACACTCCTGTCACCGCCCCAGAGCTGTCTAGACTCAGCACTGCTCCCCCTCACTTCCTGCTTTCACAGGAGACACTGAGGAAAGAGGAGCCACAGGAGGGAGTGAGGGCGTGGCTTACCAGTGCTGGGTGTGCATAGGTGTGCGCAGACTATTGCATTAGAATGTGCACCCCAAAGCTCAAACACACATGCCTTTCTCTGCAGCCTCATCTGCACTGGACAGTGAATGAACGGGAAGTGCTCTGTGCTGAGCGGTATCCTGTTCATTGACAAACTGAAACATAGGAAACACAGTTTACTATGCTTCAATCATGAATGAACACAGTGCATTCACAGTGTTCATTTATAAAAGGAAAGTGCCAGTGTAACAGAACCCCAACCCACACTGTACTTGTGGACTTCTGTCAGTATACGGCTTCTTCCCAGTCGTGAACATCAATATCAGATTTTCCAGCTGCCCCCATACAAAGCTAGCCGACAACTTGGCTTATACAAGTGTTAGAACCTTCACCTTTATTGAACAGTTTCACACTCAATTTATACACACATAAGCACATCCCCCTCCTGATCAAATTACCCCATCAGGTCAGGGGTTGCCTGATTACATTATCATATGCAGATGAAATTTTATACAGAAATAGAATTAACCTGAATTAATTATCTAGCCATCTGGACAGAAACAATATGTGAGTTCATTAACATTTAACAATGGGACAGACAGGCTTAACAGAATACACATCACACCTCAATACACAGACAATAGGATACTGAAGAAAGGAAAGACACCGCTCCAGGTGCATAGCGTGCGGTGATTGCCAGGAGATAGGACATCCAATAGAGTGCCGGCCCTGGCCCACCCCGTGGGAACACCTGTAGAAAAAGAAATAGCCGCACATCCAGGGATTCCAATAGGTTTCAAATACCTTTATTTCCAAAAAGTTGCAAGTGATGACACCAAAGACACCATCATAAAGTCTCGTAGACGCGTCTCACACATACATCTCGTGCTTAATCATTACCAAATTATCAAAGTAATGATTAAGCAGGAGATGTATGTGTGAGACGCGTCTACGAGACTTCATGCTGCTGGTGTCTTTGGTGTCATCACTTGCAACTTTTTGGAAATAAAGGTATTTGAAACCTACTGGAATCCCTGGATGTGCGGCTATTTCTTTTCCCACAAATAGGGAGAGCCTGTCTCTGACATTGAAGGACATGGAACAGAAGCCAATGTGATTAGCTCTTTCAATGAACATGTTCAGAATCAAACAGGAATAGTCCTCACATATTTCTCGAGATACATGGCTGACAAATATTACTGTCCCACCTGAAGCAATCCAAACCATTAAGCATCTGTCTTTCGCTCCCAGTGACGGTGAGTACGATCACAGCCAGTAAATTACATAATTTACTAGACCCTTCCCCTACTCTCCATCCTGAAGCGTAGTGATTAGGGTGTGCCCAGGCACACCTAGAACACACCCTGTGCACACCTATGTGTGTGTGTGTCTTTAAACAAACACACACAGCCCAGCTTGGTAGTGCATGCATGCCTCCTTAGCACCCGCTCAGCACAGAGCATTTCCTATGCATTCACTGTCCAGTGTAGATGAGGCTGCAGAGAAAGGTGTGTGTTTTGAGCTTTGGGGTGCACACCCTAATGCAATAGTCTGCCACCCAGCACCGGTAGGCCACGCCCTCGCTCCCTCCTATGGCTCCGCTACCCTCAGTGTCTCCTGTGAAAGCAGAAGTGAGGGGGAGCAGTGCTGAGCCTAGACAGCGCTGGGGTAGTGACAGGAGTGTCAGGTAAGTGTTTAGGAATGGGGGAGGGAGGAGTGGACGTACACTCTACACTACGCATATAAAAAAGGTGTGCACAGCAAGAAAATGAATAACCTTGGCAAAATTAAATATCTTCCAGTAATTGTGTAATTTTACAGATGCAAAGCCCTAATATTTCATGTCTTCAATAGCGCAGTGTTTCTCAACTCCGGTCCTCAGGGCACATTAACAGGCCAGAGTTTAGGTATTTGCTTGGGGAGATACAGACTAGAATACTGCAATCACTGAGGACCGGAGTTGAGAAACACTGCCATAGAACACCTAAATGGTCATACAAAGGGTATGGTCATGACAGGTCTTCACTTAAATAACTCCCCCACCCCACATTCCCTTTCTTACCAGGTATTGTTCCAGAGTCTCAGCTCCTGTGGTTCCCAACAGACCGGCCCAGACAGACGGTGGGATGGATCCAAATAGGGCAGAAGCAAATAGGAAAAGGGGGAGAAGAAAACCAGAGAGGCCAAAAAGACATCCCCGAACCCGAGAGCGCCGGTTCCTCCAGACCGTCTCGCTGTAAATGAGAAGCACAATCGTAACCAACACAAGAAACTCAGAACAGAAAATTGGAGTGACAATGGCTCATCACTGTACACATTGCCCTGCAAAGGATTATGGGACATGGCTCTATGATCCAATATTCAAAACACATAGTAAAGGACACCCTTAGCCATATACTTACTCATCTTCCTGCAGGGCGTTCTCAATGCTCTCCGTCAGTTTCTGGCAGTCCCTGCCGAGCATGTTCAGTGTAGTCTGGACTGTTTGAGTGATGGTCTTCTCTATGGTTTTACACACATCTTCAATCTGATTAATACAGCGACTCGGCTGGAGAGACAGGAATGTCTTATTAAGACAGGAGCCTCAGTGACCATACCATCAGTATTCCATAACACTTTCATTTAGCATTACATGTGACCATGGTGGCCTCTAGCAATATATTCCAGCATTGAACCCTCAGAATCTAGCTGTGTGGATGCTGGTGGGGGAAGCCAAAGAAGGGATGCTGTGCAAATATGATCTCTCTCCGCTTCCAGTAACATCAAAATAAACATCCAGTTCCTTTGAATCTGATAATATTGAGAGCCACTGCTGTTTTTTTTTTATATCAGTATTTCTACATTTGAGAGACAGTGATCAGTGTGTTCCAGCATCCCAAGCAGCTGTGTTCCAGGTCCTCCAGTGTGTTCAAGCATCCCAAGCAGGTGTGTTCCAGCATCCCAAGCAGGTGTGTTCCAGGCCCTCCAGTGTGTTCCAGCATCCCAAGCAGCTGTGTTCCAGGCCCTCCAGTGTGTTCCAGCATCCCAAGCAGCTGTGTTCCAGGCCCTCCAGTGTGTTCCAGCATCCCAAGCAGCTGTGTTCCAGGCCCTCCACATTATAAACAGAATGGAGACGTGAAGACTAGTGCATTATAGCAACAATTAGATAAAACACATAGAAGGGGTTGGGAGTAAATTTAGTTAAAATTTGACTGGACTTCCACATTCTATCTATCCTGCAGAAGAAGAGATGTCTATACTAACTTATTCTAAAGCTGCTCCAGTCGGGTCCCAGCACTGGCTTCAGCGTAGAGGGGGACAGCCAACAATGGGAATGACTGGAGCAGCTTCAGAATAGGTATTTATTATGACAGAGTCTATCACAGCGATTGGGTGACCTGGAATCTGTACGGAGCTCGGGGCTCCTGCTGAGACCTTGCGGCCCGGCCCGCTCCCAGTACAAAGGAGGATATGTAAATATGCAGCCCCATGAAAAAAAAAAAAAGCCCAGTCCAGTGGGGGCGGCATATTTGCATACGCTCGGTGTGAAGGGGTTAAAAAATGCATCTATAGAAACTAAAAAGAAAATAATTGATTTGTGTGCCTGGCGAGGAGAGAGAATAAGACTATTCTATCCTGCAAAAGAAGAGATGTCTATACTTACCTATTCTGAAGCTGCTCCAGTCCAGTCATATGATCGGGTCCCAGCGCTGACTTCAGTGTAGAGGGGGACAGTCAACAATGGGGATGACTGGAGCAGCTTCAGAATAGGTATTTATTAGACATCTTTTCTTTTACAGGGTAGACATAATAGTCTTGGAATGGGGGTGGGAGTAGGTTTTGGCTTAGATAGAATTTGACTGGAATTTTGCTTTATGGTGAAACTCCAGGCTATCACTAACTAATCTTAAAATTGCCCCCACCTCCCTCCTAACACCTAAACCAACTAACCTGTAGAAGACACATTGAATTATCTATTTGCAGGGTGCTTTGGCTCAGTCATCAGTTCCCCTCACACGACATGTGACCAGACCAGTGCTCCCTGCATTTTCTTTTCTCTCAGCTGGTAGGGTGGGCTCCCCGTATGTAATTCTAGGTTTGATTTTAAAGTTTAAATAAATTTTATTGTAATGCGAACAGTGCAAGTATTTGAATTTGACTTGGTATTAACCTACTCAAGTTCCTGCAAGGCAGACTAGGATTGAGAGAAGCAGCACAAGAGCCAATCAGCTGTGCTGCAATGCAGATGTGTTAAGCAGCATGCAGGTAGGAGGAGACCTCAAACTTAAAACTAACCAAATATGATGCTACTGTCCAAATGGTAAATACACTTTGCTGGATAAAAGTGAGATACTTGTGCCTGACCCCGGATAAAGGTCCGGCAACATAGCACATAAGTGCTTAAAATTTCATAGAATCTTTATTTTAATCCATTAAAACATAAAAAGGGATTGCAATACAAAGCCAGGTGGATGAGTTTCAGCCCCTTCCTGGGCCTTAGTCGGAATGACTAAGTTAAGACTAAGGCCCAGGAAGGGGCTGAAACACGTCAACCTTGCTTTGTATTGGATTCCAACTTTCATGTCCTAATGGATTTAAATAAAGACTCTCAGAAATTTTAAGCGCTGATGTGCTGTGTTGGTGGACCTTTAGCTACTCTATATAGTTGAACGGTCTGTGCAGCGGCAGTTCAGGCACAAGTATCTCACTTTACCCAGCAATGCGCATTTACCATATACTATATACTATAGGAGGCAAAAGTGGCAGAGAGATGAGCTCTACTTCTGTCACTGTGTAAATACTGGCATAGGGAGGGACAAGACCTGCAAGGGCCCATTCACACTACAGCATTCTGCTGCATTAAATTAGAACAGTCTATTTGTTATGAATAGGCTGTCATCGCACCACAATGGATGAAAAGACACACATAACCCTGTTTTAGCTATGCAGTGTGCAACAAAACTACTGCAGAGTGCACTGGGGTGCCATTCACAATAAATGGCACCACACAAGAGCAGGTAAATCGCAGAAACGTGCATGTTCTACCACCCGTTGGCGCAACTCTCAAGCGTGAACGGGCCCTTTGCGTTACTTAACTGCATAGTAGAAAAGTCAGGTTTCCTGCTGTGCCAGACAATCCTCCAGACTGGCCATACTCCATGTCTGTCATTGGTGAGATGTTCTCCTGACACTGAAAATCAATCTATTGTCACCTGCAGTGCAAATACATTTCCAGAATTCTGTAACTTTTTTGCTTGTGGAAAAAAAAAGGTTATGTACACATAATAGCAGAATTAGGATCAGTGCCAATGAAGCTGGCCGGCACTTAAGTGGCACATCGTCATGCAGCAGCTCCTCACCTTGTTGGGGTTGGGGACGTAAATCGTTGGCATGTCGAAGCCACATTTGTTCAGCCCTGGTCTCTTGCACAGCTCCTGTACAATCTGCATCAGCACCCTCTGGAAGGCAAAGTAATAAAAACAAAGTGTATCTGTGGGTTACAGCAGTGTTCCTCAACTCCGGTCCTCAGGGCCCACTAACAGGCCAGATTTCAAGTATTACCTTGGGTAGATGCAGACTAGAGTACTGCAATCATTGAGCAGCAAATTATATCACCTGGGATGTATTTCATTTATCTTGCAAACCTGGCCTGTTAGTGGGCCCTGTAGGCCAGGGTTGAGGACCACTGGGTTACAGGACCAAGTTAAAGAGTTTGTTAACCTAAAAAAGAAAATTGGATCCTGTTCTCTTAAAGCATGGTATACAGCACAATGCTTGTGCTGTGTAATTTGCCCCCCCCCGTATCGCCTAAAATACGATCCTGCCTGGCTATACCTCCCCTCTGTAAACTGACCACGGTTTATCATGGCTGCTGAGCCCCGACACCATGGTCAGTTTAGGTGCCTCCGTCATGCGCAGCTCTCTGGTTTCCTCCTCTGTCCTTCTCCCCTCCCTGCCTGTCAGCTCCGTCCACTCCACGGATCCTCCCCTTCTACTGCTCTCATTTCGATAGTATAAGCATGCCATCCACGCTGGTATTTATTGCTATGTGTTCCTGTGCCAGTAATGCCAATACTCACTTTCTTGCAAAGAAGTATATTCAGCTTTTCTTGTGTCCACCTACTCTGCAACCACCAAAAAAAAAAAAAAAAGCAACTGTTTCAAAGCATTTTTCTTTACTCTCGAGTCTGCCCGCCGCTATGTGACCATTGCCAACATATCTACTGAGAGTGGAAAATTGGCAACCCAGCACTGCTGTTTAAGCCCACTGCTGATCAGTCTTGTTACTGCCCCTCCTTGTGAGGTCATCACGCTGGTGCCATCTTTTAAAGCGGACTTAGGATAAGACATCCCAGTCAATGGGAAGTGACCATTACACTCAGGCAGTGGGGTGGGCACCTAAATGTAGATTTAGGTATTTGGGGGCTTTAATATATCTTAAAGCCTATGCGATCAGCAAGCCAGAAAAGGAATCCGCTGGCGGCTGTTTACCATAGAGTTGACTGAGGACCAGATGCTCCCTGATCATCTCTATGACCCTGGGAGGCCAGGCACTTATAGACCCCAGATCTCCCCATAAAGAGGACCTGTCCTGCCCTAATCCTTTACATGGGATGTGTACATTCCTTGTAATAGGAATGAAAGTGATAAAAAAAAAAAAAAAACGTGAGAGGGAAAGTGAAAAAATAAAAATAAATGAAAGTGCCTCCTTCCCCTCATGCTTGCACGCAGAAGCGATAGCATACAAAAGGTGGCGTCCGCAAATATAAACAACGTCCACACAACACACACGAGGTATCGCTGCAAACGTTACAGTGACAGCAATAATTCTAGCACTAGACCCCCTCTAACTCTAAACTGGTAATCCGTAAAAAATGTTTCAAGCGTCGCCTATGGAGATTTTGAAGTACCAAAGTTTGGCGCTATTCCACGAGTGTGCGGAATTTTAAAGCATGACATGTTAGGCATCTATTTAAATCGGTGTAACATCTGTCACACTAAAACAAAAATTGGGCTAAATTTACTTTTTTTTTTAACCACTTAAGCCCCGGAAGATTTTACCCCCTTCCTGACCAGGGGGTATTTTGCGATTCGGCACTGCGTGACTTTTACGGACAATTGCGCGGTCGTGCGACGCTGTACCTAAATGAATTTGACGTCCTTTTTTTTCCCCACAAATAGAGCTTTCTTTTGGTGGTATTTGATCACCTGTGCGATTTTTTGATCATGCGCTATAAACAAAAGAGCGTCAATTTTGCAAAAATAACAATATTTTTCAAATTTTTTATATGAAATTCCCCAAAAAAAAAAAAAAATGTAAAAATCAAAATTTTTTAACATTTTTGGCCAATTTGTTTTATGCTACATATGTTTGGTAAAAAAAAAAAAAAAAAAAACGCAAAAAAGGGTATTTTGATTGGTTTGCGCAAAAGTTATCGCGTTTACTAACAAAGGGAAAGATTGTCATTTTTGTTGTTTTTTTTTTTTAACGCGTAATGGCGGCGATCTGCAATTTTTTTTGCGGTACTGCGACATTGTGGCGGACAGATCGGACCCTTGACTGACATTTTTGACACTTTTGGGGTTACCAGTGACATTTCTACAGTAATCAGTGCTATAAATATGCACTGTTACTGTAAAATTACACTGGCAGTGAAGGGGTTACTTTTTTTGAGATGGAGGGATGGTGTGTGTCCCTAGGGGCGTGATTCTAACTGTGATTGGCTGTGGCTTGAGGTGTAAGAACAGTGATCAACGGTCCTACATAGCAGAACCGTATGATCACTGTTTCTACATAGGGGAGAATGACAGGCGGCTTGTTTACACTAGCCACCTGCCTTTCTCCCGCTGTCACGGAGATCGTGAGTGAGCGGCGGACATCAGGTCCGCCGCTCACACGCGCGGGGGGGGGGGGGGGTCCGTGACCGCGCCTCCGGCGGCGTGCGCTCGCTCCCCAGAGCCTCACAGGCTAGTGACGTACCGGTATGTCACTTTGCCTGTGAGGGGCTGACCGCCGCAGTATATATACTTGCGGCGGTTGGCAAGTGGTTAATTCATTAACCACTTGCCGACCGCCGCACGACTATCTACGTCGGCGGTCAGCCCCTCACAGGCAAACTAACGTAGGGCTACGTTGCTTGCTTGTGAGGGTCTAGGGAGCGAGCGAGCGCGCGCCCCCGGAGGCGCGCTCCCGCGTGGTCACGGACCCCCCCGCGCGTGTGACCAGCGGACCCGATGTCCGCCGGCCACTCGGCGATCGGCGGGGGAGAGGGAGAATGTCAGGCAGCTTGTGTAAACAAGCTGCCTGTCATTCTCCTCGCTGCAAAGACATTGATCACATGGATCTACTATGTAGATCCGTTGATCAGTGTCCTTACAGCTGAAGCCACAGCCAATCACAGTAGAAAGCACGCCCCTAGGGACACACACAGCCCCTCCCTCCCAAATAAAGTTAACCCCTTCACTACCAGTGTATTTTTACAGTAACAGTGCATATATATAGCACTGATTACTGTAGAAATGTCACTGGTAACCCCAAAAGTGTCAAAAATGTCAGTCAAGGGTCCGATCTGTCCGCCGCAATGTCGCAGTACCGAAAAAAAAAAAAAAAAAAAAAAAAAAAAAAAATCGCAGATCGCCGCCATTACGCGTTAAAAAAAAAAAAACAACAAAAATCTTTCCCTTTGTTAGTAAACGCGATAACTTTTGCGCAAACGAATCAAAATACGCTTTTTGCGATTTTTTTTTTACCAAACATATGTAGCATAAAACAAATTGGCCGAAAATGTTAAAAAATTTTGATTTTTACATTTTTTTTGGGGGGAATTTCATATAAAAAAAATGTGAAAAATATTGTTATTTTTGCAAAATTGACGCTCTTTTTTTGTTTATAGCGCATGATCAAAAAAAATCGCACAGGTGATCAAATACCACCAAAAGAAAGCTCTGTTTGTGGGAAAAAAAGGACGCCAAATTTGTTTAGGTACAGCGTCGCACGACCGCGCAATTGTCCGTTAAAGTCACGCAGTACCGAATCGCAAAATACCCCCTGGTCTGAATGGGGGTAAAATCTTCCGGGGCTTAAGTGGTTAAGTGTTTTTTTTTTTTTTTTCCCTCCCAAAAATTGCATTTGCAAAAACTGCTGCGCAAATACAGTGACATAAAAGATTGCAATGACCACCATTTTATTCCCTTAGGGTCTCTACCCAAAAATATATACATATATAATGTTTGGGGGTTCTGAGTAATTTTCTAGCAGAGAAATTATGATTGTTACACGTAGGAGAGGAACGCTGAAATCTGCGTGGTATGGAAGTGGGTAAACCTACATTTAATGTCACCTAAACCAAACACTGCCCAGGCATCACCAATAAGGTGTATACAACATCCAGGCGTCTACCCCAGAACCTGCAATTACAGGTTTCCTTCTAAAAAATGCCAACCATCACATGACATGCTCTTTTTTTTTTCTCATGCAGAAAAACAAAAAAAAAAAAGTTTACACACATGCTGCCCATAGAAAGAAACAATCTTTCCTTTGATGGATTTTTTTGCATTCTGAATAATATTGTTTACATGATACACAAGCAGCTTTGAAAACATCTATAACACAATGATAACGGTTTGTAGGAGGTTCCTCCGATACCTGTCGGTCGCTCTCTCCTCCGGCCTCATCCGCTTTGCTCAGGTAGAAGCGCAGTTTATCGCCGTGTTTTTCGTTGATCTTCTCCACAATGTCCAGGGTGCGTTTACACAGCGCCTGACCCATAGGGTCAAAGAAAACCAGCACCAGGTCACACAGCTCACCTGGGGGACAGACACACAAAGTCATTTTCTTTTTAGTTTCTATAGGTGCATTAACCCCTTCAAGCCGAGCGTATGCAAATATTTTTTTTTTTCAAGGCGCTTCCGTTAGGGATTGACCGATTATTGGCAACGCCGATATATTGAGGGCCGATATGCACTTTCCCTGATATATTGGAATCGGCCCCTGAGGTTACCGATATTGCCGATATTTAGGGAAAGTGCTGTACCAGAGAGATGCCTGCAGCTAGAGGCATCACCCCGGTACCGGTGTCCATAGCCGACGGTCGGCTGACTTGTAATGACAACCGATGCGGCTGAGAAGCCGCTAGGTTGTAATTCCAAGGAGTTAGGAGGAGACGTCTCCCGCCTCCCGTGGCTTGCCGGGGTCTCCCGTCCCACAGGGAGACCCGAGCATCCTACATCCCCACGCCGCCGAAGAGAAGACCCGATCAAAGCTGCTTTCAGCTCTGATTGGGTCTCCATGTAAAAAACCCAGAAGTGATGTCATGACATCACTTCCGGGTGCTCGGCACCAAATTCAAAACACTGACAGCATTCAAAACAGCCAAACTTGGCGTTTTGAATGCTTTTCAGTGCCGAGGAGGGGTTTGGGGTCTTTTAGACCCCCAGATCCCTCCAAAAGGAGTACCTTTGGGAAAAAAATTTGTAAAAAAATTTTTATTTTTTTACATGTCCGAAAAAAATCGTCCGATACCGATATCCGATGACCAAAATATCAGTATTGGCATTAAAAAAAAAAAAAACGATATCGGTCGATCACTAGCCTCCTTCCCCGTGCTTGCACACATATGTAGGTCACATTCACATATGTAAATGGTGATTGCACCACACATGTGAGGTATCGCCGCAAACATCAGAGCGAGAGCAATAATTCTAGCACCAGACCTCCTCTGTAACTCTAAACAGGTAACCTGTAAACATTTTTAAGCGTTGTCTATGGAGATTTAAGTGCCGTAGTTTGGCGCCATTCCACGAGCAAGCGCAATTTTTAAGCTTGACATGTTAGATATCTATTTACTTGGCACATCATCTATATATATATATATATATATATATATATATATATATATATATATATATATATATATATATTGTGTTTTTTTTTTTTCTCTCCATTCATTAAAGTGTTTCCTCCCCCCCCCCCCCCAAAAAAAATGGGGTTGACAAACCTTTGCGCAGAATTTACTAATTTTCTAGCAAAAAAAAAAAACACGAGATTTTTACTTGTAAACAAAAAGTGTCAGAATAGGCCAAAAATCTAATGAGCCAACTTCCTGTTTGAGCCGATAACGTTGCCTCTGAAATCCCAAGTGCTGCTGTCAGCCCAGTCTGAATTCTCCCATGCCAGACTACGAAACATGCCTTTATTTGATAAGAAAGAGAAGAGGGGAGGTGTTTAGTAGTTCAGCGGGGCAGAATCCAAGCAGGGCTGACAACAGTACTTGGAATTTCAGTGCAGCAGAGGCAACACTGTCAGCTCTCTACAGGAAGTTAGAATGCCGTATTACTGACAGAAGAAAAAGATACTTGTTCATCCATTATAGAGATGTACAGGAGGTCTTTTTTTTTTTTTTTTTTGCCCAGCTATACACTTGATTGGCACCGTGTAATGTTTCTTCACTATTCACTGACCTAACCACAGGAGGGCGTTGTTCACATCAAAGGGGTACTTCATGTCTCCATCTACCAGCCCTGGAGTGTCCACAAAGGTGACGAGGTTGAACTTCTTCTGGCGTGACGTGGAGATCTCTGTGCAGAGGTATTCAGAAACGCCTGCAGGGGAAAGAAGCCAAAATATTAAAAAGGTGGACGGAGAAGACAAACCTGCTCAGCAAGTCCCTGTCAGCACAGAGCACATTATAGCTGGCATTACAGAGCACATTATAGCTGGCATTACAGAGCACATTAATTATAGCTGGCATTAAATGAAGGAAGGTCACTCACCTTGGAAAGACTGCAAAGGTTTGAAGTGAGGATACAGATGAAGGGTGGCATCTCCCTGTGCAAATAGAAGACATAGAAAACAAGCTGAGACAAAATAAATGAGATATACAACTTGCAAAAAAAGCCTGTCCAATTCAATTGAAGCAATGCACTGAATTAGGTGGAATTATTTTTCACAGGGCCACGTTATGTCTTCTGAGGGCCACGCCTACTTCCTTCTGAGGGCCACGCCTACTTCATTCTGGAGAACAGATTAAAGAACTCTGGCAAATATTGTTACAGGAACCATTGAAAAAATGTTTATCCCCAGGGAAGGGGGTCCTTATGACATGTCATTTAAAACTGACCTGCAAAATTAGGGAAGCACGGCTCTATCAACCAGAGAACAGCTGGGGCCACACTCAGATTAAATTCTTATACAGCAAAGTTCCAACATAGAAGGGAGAGAGTGCTGGCAGAAAAGGGACTGAGCAGGTCAGCAAAGGAGGAAGCCAGCGAGAGATGCCAGCAAACGAGGAAGCGAGCGAGAGGTGCCAGCAAACGAGGAAGCGAGCGAGAGGTGCCAGCAAACGAGGAAGCGAGCGAGAGGTGCCAGCAAATGAGGAAGCCAGCGAGAGGGCCAGCAAACGAGGAAGCCAGCGAGAGGGCCAGCAAACGAGGAAGCCGACGAGAGGTGCCAGCAATCGAGGAAGCGAGGGAGAGGGCCAGCAAACGAGGAAGCCAGCGAGAGGTGCCAGCAAACTAGGAAGCCAGCGAGAGGTGCCAGCAAACTAGGAAGCCAGCGAGAGGTGCCAGCAAGCGAGGAAGCCACCGAGAGGTGCCAGCAAGCGAGGAAGCCACCGAGAGGTGCCAGCAAGCGAGGAAGCCACGAGAGGTGCCAGCAAGCGAGGAAGCCACAAGAGGTGCCAGCAAGCGAGGAAGCCAGCGAGAGGTGCCAGCAAGCGAGGAAGCCAGCGAGAGGTGCCAGCAAACGAGGAAGCCAGCGAGAGGTGCCAGCAAACGAGGAAGCCAGCGAGAGGTGCCAGCAAACGAGGAAGCCAGCGAGAGGTGCCAGCAAGCGAGGAAGCCAGCGAGAGGTGCCAGCAAGCGAGGAAGCCAGCGAGAGGTGCCAGCAAGCGAGGAAGCCGACGAGAGGTGCCAGCAAATGGGGAAGCCAGCGAGAGGTGCCAGCAAACGAGGAAGCCGACGAGAGATGCCAGCAAACGAGGAAGTGGGCAAGAGAGGGCCAGCAAACGAGGAAGCGACCCAGAGGGCCAGCAAACGAGGAAGCCAGCCAGAGGGCCACATATCTCCCCCACCCCCCAAAGATAAGAGGTTTGGCAGGGAACAAGCGAGAGGGTCGGCAGAGGAAGGAGTGAGCGATAGGGCCACATACTTTCCAACTAAAGCTAGGGGGGTTGAGGAAGGAGCGAGCGACTGAGTGCCTTTCAGAGGAGGGAGGGAGTGAGTAAGGGGGAAAGGCTAGAAGGGAGGGAATGAGTGAGCAGATTGGCAGAGGAAGGAGCGAGCAACATACATATACCTCTTCTCTTCCCCCCAAAAAATGTAAATGGTCCCTTTAATTTCCTGAATTGTTTCAGATTGAGAATAGAAAGTAAACGTGTGCTTTGCCCATACAGAGCCAAGTATGCAGAAGCATGTGACAGCACTGGGCCAATCACATGAGGTCTATGGCTCCAGAAACTCGTACCTTTCCTGCCACTCCTGGGGCTGAGCGGATCGGGGAAAGAAAGGTCATTCAGTTTCTTGTGAGGTCTGCATGACAGTCAACCGGTTGGCTTGGTTCCCTTTAAATACCCGACATTCATCTCAATACTAAGCAGCCATATGGCAGCTGAAACAAGGCTTGCAATGGGAGTCCCTGCACTGTAAACCAATAACAGGGTGGGGGAGGAGCCATACCTATAGGCGGGGAGGAGCCATACCTATAGGCGGGGAGGAGCCATACCTATAGGCGGGGAGGAGCCATACCTATAGGCGGGGAGGAGCCATACCTATAGGCGGGAGAGTGGGGAAGATGGACAGGAGGTGGGGGTGGGGTGAAGAACGGTCAGATTTATAAATCACCCCCCATCTGCTCTGGAGTCGTACAGTAAAAGGTGACAGAGATCACAGCACTGGATGTATTCTCTACATACGTTTCATCCAATCATCGTCCTGTAATGAGGTCACAACGTCCCATCCCTCCAATCACTTACAGTCAGCGTCTCTCTCTTGCGGCCGCTGGTGATGAAGGTGAATCCCTGCGTCTCGATGGCGACTCCCGTCCTCTGGATATGCTCCTCGATGTACCTGAACAAAGGATGGACACAGATCAGCATTAAATGTGCTCACCAAGAACCAGACATTTCCCAGGTGGGTGATGGCGCCCCCCTGTGGAGGGTTATCACAGCACAAAAGATGAATCCATCAGACTGCAGACGTGAATTGGATGACATGGAGTGTGATAAAGCTCGGTGTATCAAATGATTGTCATGGCCCCTCCCCCTACTCTTTACTGACACACTAATGATCCAACCACTAGAGGACGTCACTGTGCCTCATCCCCCCCCAGGAGGACTACATGTCCCAGAATCCCCGGATCTCACCAATTAATGAAGCTGCTCTTCCCGGCAGAGTGATTTCCCATCAACATCACCGTGATCTTCTTCCGGGGAGGGAGGAAAGTGACACCCAGGTGGGTGGCCAGAGAGATCAGACCTGCAGAGAAAGATGGGGGGTCACCATTGTATATAGATGGGGGGGGGGTCACCACTGTATAAAGATGGGGGGGTCACCATTGTTAGGCTGTACATTGTATATAGATGGGGGGGTCACCATTGTATATAGATGAGGGTCACCATTGTATATAGATGGGGGGCACCATTGTATATAGATGGGGGTCACCACTGTATAAAGATGGGGGGGTCACCATTGTTAGGCTGTACATTGTATATAGATGGGGGGTCACCATTGTATATAGATGGGGGGGGGGTCACCATTGTATATAGATGGGGGGGGGGGTCACCATTGTATATAGATGGGGGGGGGGGTCACCATTGTCAGGCTGTACATTGTATATAGATGGGGGGGGGGGGTCACCATTGTCAGGCTGTACATTGTATATAGATGGGGGGGGGGGGGTCACCATTGTCTGGCTGTACATTGTATATAGATGGGGGGTCACCATTGTCAGGCTGTACATTGTATATAGATGGGGGGGGGGGCACCATTGTCAGGCTGTACATTGTATATAGATGGGGGGGGTCTCACCATTGTCAGGCTGTACATTGTATATAGATGGGGGGGGGGGTCTCACCATTGTCAGGCTGTACATTGCATATAGATGGGGGGGGGGGTCTCACCATTGTCAGGGTGTACATTGTATATAGATGGGGGGGGGGGGTCACCATTGTCTGGCTGTACATTGTATATAGATGGGGGGGTCACCATTGTCAGGCTGTACATTGTATATAGATAGGGGGGTCACCATTGTCAGGCTGTACATTGTATATAGATGGGGGGGGGTCACCATTGTCAGGCTGTACATTGTATATAGATGGGGGGGTCACCATTGTCAGGCTGTACATTGTATATAGATGGGGGGGTCACCATTGTCAGGCTGTACATTGTATATAGATGGGGGGGGGGGTCACCATTGTCAGGCTGTACATTGTATATAGATGGGGGGGGTCACCATTGTCAGGCTGTACATTGTATATAGATGGGGGGGGGGGTCACCATTGTCAGGGTGTACATTGTATATAGATGGGGGGGGTCACCATTGTCAGGCTGTACATTGTATATAGATGGGGGGGGGGTCACCATTGTCAGGCTGTACATTGTATATAGATGGGGGGGGGTCACCATTGTCAGGGTGTACATTGTATATAGATGGGGGGGTCACCATTGTCAGGCTGTACATTGCATATAGATGGGGGGGTCACCATTGTCAGGCTGTACATTGTATATAGATGGGGGGGGGTCACCATTGTCAGGCTGTACATTGTATATAGATGGGGGGGTCACCATTGTCAGGCTGTACATTGTATATAGATGGGGGGGTCACCATTGTCAGGCTGTACATTGTATATAGATAGGGGGTCACCATTGTCTGGCTGTACATTGTATATAGATGGGGGGTCACCATTGTCAGGGTGTACATTGTATATAGATGGGGGGGTCACCATTGTCAGGCTGTACATTGTATATAGATGGGGGGGGGTCACCATTGTCAGGGTGTACATTGTATATAGATGGGGGGGTCACCATTGTCAGGCTGTACATTGTATATAGATGGGGGGGGGGTCACCATTGTCAGGGTGTACATTGTATATAGATGGGGGGGTCACCATTGTCAGGGTGTACATTGTATATAGATGGGGGGGGGGGTCACCATTGTCAGGGTGTACATTGTATATAGATGGGTGGGGGATGGGGGGGGTCTCACCATTGTCAGGCTCAGTGTAAAGGTTGTGGCAGTCTCTGAGGATTTTCTCATTCACGGACACGGCTCCTGCCATAGACTCGGCATTAGCAGCCGCTCGAACCTTCACTTTCCCCGACATCTTCCCCGGTAATGTTGGAGGCGCGGCGCTTCCCGCTGGGAATTGTAGTTCTCCGCGCTCCGCTACAACAGCAGATCACAGCCACTCAAGCGCTCAGGAGAACTACGTTTCCCAGCATGCCACGTGTCCTAACCTGAAACGTGTCAGGGTCACAGAGAGTTTGCGTACTGTACATGGATAGCACTTCCGTAAAACCTGGAAATAGCGAAGACGCCATATTGGTTGAGGGCACAGTTAATTTTGGTTGAGGGCGTAGACGCCATATTGGTTGAGGGCACAGTGAATATTGTTCGTTTAAAGAGGAGAGAGCTCCAATTGCGGCGTTATGTAACCCGATATGGCGCTAACTCGGGCAGAACTGGCGCTCTGTCAAGTAGCATAGGTGGCTTTTTGAAGCAATAGTAGGAAGAATGAAGCCCCTGAGGTGGGTGGGGTCTCTCCTAATGCGGGCACCGTAGGTTCCGCCCTTAGTATGATGTGATTTGCGGAGAAGCTTGTGACTTACAGGCTGCTATCCAATCAGAGCTCTTCATAAACCCAGAGCGGTCACATTGAACTGCTCCATGTTTGTCAAAATCAATGGAGCGCTGTAATCATCATTGATACACCATTGAATGTCATTTATATATTTAATGTTTAAATGTATTTTTATTTTAAAGGTGTTTATTTATAGTTTTAATTTGATTTGTAAAAAAATAAATAAATAAAACAAACAAATGCCATCATAATATGGCGTTAAAAAAAAATTGAATAAAAAAGAAATATATATATATATATATATATATAATTTATATAATTACTGTATTTATATACATACATATATATATTATTATTATTATTATTATTGTTTTTTTTTTACTTTTTTTATAATTTTATTTCTTTTCTTTTGAACACTATTTCTGTTTTCTTTTTTATTATTTGTATGTGTTTCATTCGATTTTCTTTTTTAAACACTATATTTTTTAGCACTTGTATTTATATTTTAATTACTAGTATCTAGTTTTATTAAATGTTAACACTTTTTTTTTATTTCATTTTAGGGGGGGCCAAACAAACTTGGTGATAGCATTGGGCAGATGACAGGTCCCCTTTGTGAAGATATCTGGGGTCTATTAGTTCCACAATATCTCCCCTGCCCCCCATTTCAGGTCATTATTATGCACAGATCATGCTTGATTAGCTGTATCCGGGATGTAGCGGCTGTGAACCCAGAAGTGATGAAATCTTCTGTGCTTCCGGGTCCATTAGTCCCAAAGGAGATCGGGGAACGGAGCATTTCTGAGGAAGGAGGAGCTTGGGAACCACCTGCTAGGAGGTCGCTTGTACAAAGCCATGCATCAGCTGATATAATCTATAACCAAGTCTAGCTTTTGTGATTGGGTGAGAGGAGGTGTTCCTTGGCCCCTCCTCTCCCCTCGTCCAATCAGATATCAATGAGACTTTTGTATGAATGGGGGAGCAGATGAATGTCTCACATACTGCTGCTCATTGAGTAAAATTTCTGACTTCCTAACTATAAATATGTCATTACTTTGACGTTAAATTCCGGGGTAATGGTAGCAGCTAGCTGCCATAACCCCAGTATATTTATTTAGAGCAGATAGCCAGCTTTCTGATAAAAGTGGTCCCAGCGGCGGATTCACCACGGGACCACTTTTATAGGAGGTGGGAGAGCCATCCCCCCCCCACACTCTCCCGCCACTCACCGGTCGTTTTCCGGGTTTACAGGAGCCGTCATTTACTGGAAAGATTTTCTCCCTTAACCCCTTTAAGACTGGAAAATTTTGCTGCTTAATGACCAGGCCCTATTTTGCGATTCGGCACTGCATTACTTTAACGGACAATTGTGCGGTTGTGCGGCGCTGTACCCAAACCAAATTGACATCCTTTTTTCCCCACAAATAGAGCTTTCTTTTGGTGGTATTTGATCACCTCTGCGCTTTTTATTTTTTGTGCTATAAACAAAAAAAGCGACAATTCTGAAAAAAAAAAAAAAACATATTTCACATTCTGCTATATAACTTCCCCCCAAAAAAATAAATAAAAAATACAATTTTTTCATCCTTTTAGGCCAATTTCCATTCTGCTACATATTTTTGGTAAAAAAAAATCCCAATAAGCGTATTTTGATTGGTTTGCGCAAAAGTTATGGCGTCTACAAACTAGGGGAAAGATTTATGTAATTAATATTTATTTATTTATTGTTTACTAGTAATGGAGGCGATCTGTGATTTTTAGCGAGACTGCGACATTGCGGCGGACAGATCGGACCCCTAACTGACATTTTCAACACTTTTGGGGGGACCAGTGACATTACTACAGTAATCAGTGCTAAAAATATGCACTGTTACTTTAATAATGACACTGGCAGGGAAGGAGTTAACCCAGGGGCGATCAAAGGGTTAAGTGTGAGCCTAGGGGGTGTTTTCTAACTGTGATGGGAGGGGCTTGTGAAATGATCATAGAGACATGTGATCCTATATAGAAGGATCACAGGCACTCTGTGTTCATTTCAGAGAGAATAACGGTCGGCTGTGTTTACAACAATTGACCGCTCTTCTCTCTCAGCGGAGATCGATCGCAGGTGGCAATCCGTGTCACCGGTCCCCTGGATCGGCATCTCCGCCGGCGGTGTGCGCTCGCCCCCAGGAGTGCTCCCGCGAACTGACATACACATACGTCGATTCACACAGCCTAGCCAGCCTGCCGCAGCATATATGCAGCAGGCGGTCGGCAAGTGGTTCAACCTGGAAGATATCCAGTCTGATATATAGCTGGACAGGAAGTCAAGTTTGGGCAAGATGGCCCTCACTTGGCTCTATGCCCTTGGAGGACCGGAGCAACCATGATGTCACTTCCGTTTCTTGGCCTTCAACTTTTTTAATTTTCTTAAAGTCAAAATTACAAATTTTTTTTTTCTTTTGCTTGTAAAGGTCAGTGAGAGATGTGAGGTCCTTTTGACCCCAGATCTCTCAATAAAGAGGACTTCTGGTTCCGATTGCCTAGTCACACTGGCTATGAAGACACCAGTAGCTTTAGCTGTAGAATGCCGCACTAAAAAAAAAAAAAAAAAAAAGTTTTTTTAGTGTTTAATTTTTTCAATTTTTTCTGCTTTTTTTTTTTTTTTTTTGTTGATAATCAAAAATATGCCTTCGTTTACCAGTAAATATGATCCAACACCCAAAACTTTTATAATTATTCGTTTATTTAATGTGCTGAAAAAAAATTGGAGGCCAGCGAGCCAGTGCAAATTTTGCAAGTTTTGTTCATTAAAAAACAAAAAAAATTCAAAAGTTTAAGGCGATTGCGTTCAGAGCTGCGTGCGGAAAATCAAGCCTTTCCCTTCCATCCTCCTCTTGTATTCCTCTTCGAATATTATATCTTGAGAGACGGTGAAATGGTTCTTCCAGTCCCCCACTATACCTGAGAGGAAAGAAAAGCCGGGCTGAGATTTCTCATGGTGATATTCCCAGTCTTCTGTCTTTTTATATCCAAAGGGTTTATTTTCATTGAGGGGGAGAATAGGACTTATCCATTGTCCCGGGGAGAAAGGAAGTTATCAGAAATTAAAGTAATTTTGGTTCCGATTTATTTAGGGCGTAGTGACAGAGCCCACCCACTTATTCTCCTTAGAGCCCACCCACTTATTCTCCCTCTTCAGTTCTCCCCCACTTCTCCATTCCTCTGTCACAACCAGTCCAGCACAGAGTACCCTGTTTTTTTCTGCATATGGGGAACATGTAACCTCCCCCATGGTGTATGGGAATGGTCTCCAAACTGCAGCCTTTTACTTGCTTTTATCTGGCACTTGGGTCACTAATTCTCCCACTGACACCAATGATGGGGCACTATTCCTCCCACTGACACCAATGATGGGGCACTATTCCTCCCACTGACACCAATGATGGGGCACTATTTCTCCCATTGAAACCAATGATGGGGCACCATTCCTCCCACTAACACCAACGATGGAGCACTATTCTTCCTGCTAACACCAATGATGGGGCACTATTTCTTCCATGGACACCAATGATGGGGCACTATTCCTCCCACTGACACCAATGATGGGGCACTATTCCTCCCACTGACACCAATGATGGGGCACTATTCTCCCCACTGACACCAATGATGGGGCACTATTCCTCCCATTGACACCAATGATGGGGCACTATTTCTCCCATTGAAACCAATGATGGGGCACCATTCCTCCCACTAACACCAATGATGGGGCACTATTCCTCCCACTAACACCAACGATGGAGCACTATTCTTCCTACTAACACCAATGATGGGGCACTATTCCTCCCACTGACACCAATGATGGGGCACTATTCTCCCCACTGACACCAATGATGGGGCACTATTCCTCCCATTGACACCAATGATGGGGCACTATTTCTCCCATTGAAACCAATGATGGGGCACCATTCCTCCCACTATTACCAATGATGGGGCACTATTCCTCCCACTAACACCAACGATGGAGCACTATTCTTCCTACTAACACCAATGATGGGGCACTATTTCTTCCACGGACACCAATGATGGGGCACTATTCCTCCCACTGACACCAATGATGGGGCACTATTCCTCCCACTGATACCAATGATGGGGCACTATTTCCCCCAGTGTCACCAATGATGGGGCACTATTCCTCCCATTGACACCAATGATGGGGCACTATTCCTCCCATTGACACCAATGATGGGGAACTATTCCTCCCATTGACACCAATGATGGGGCACTATTCCTCCCACTGACACCAATGATGGGGAACTATTCCTCCCATTGACACCAATGATGGGGCACTATCCCTCTCACTGATTCCAATGATGGGGCACTATTCCTCCCACTGACACCAATGATGGGGCACTATTCCTCCTACTGACACCAATGATAGGGCATTATTCCTCCCACTGATACCAATAATAGGGCACTATTCCTCCCACTGATATTAAGGATGAGGTACTATTCCTCCAACTGATACCAATGATGGGGCACTATTCCTCCCACTGATATCAAGGATGAGGTAATATTCCTCTCACTGATACCAATGATAGGGCACTATTCCTCCCACTGATATTAAGGATGAGGTACTATTCCTCCAACTGATACCAATGATGGGCACTATTCCTCGCATTGTCACCAATGATGGGGCATTATTCCTCCCACTGACACCAATGATGGGGCATTATTCTTCCCACTGACACCAATGATGGGGCACTATTCCTCCCACTGATATTAAGGATGAGGTACTATTCCTCCAACTGATACCAATGATGGGGCACTAATTCCAATAAGTCACCGACCTGCAGGTCAAGAAAGTCAAAGGAAAGTCCTTAGCTGCATACATGTTTATGTCTGCAACTCATGATATTGAAGCTAGAGAACCAGAATGAAAGCCAGGCACTCATGTCAGACAGTCTCTCATTACAAGCTTACTTTAAGGCCTCATGCACGCTAGACATTATAAAAACACCAGTAGTGTTAGCTGGGGAAAGCTGTAGCTGTAGAATTAGTTTTTCAGCGATTTTGCAGTAGCATTTTTCAGCGTTTTTGGGTGTTTTTTAGCTTTTTTTTTAACAAAATGATACTTCCATAATAGGTTATGGCTCAAAAACACTGATAAACGCAGAATAGCTAGTTTTTTTGGTGTTTTTAAGCTTTTATTTGAGTTAGAGCGTTTTTACAGCTGAAAAACTTCTATTAAAACCCACTAATTCTGGGGCTTTTGCAGCCAGAAAATGCCCCTGCCAAAAACTGCTGATAACAGCCTGTGTGTGAGGATATTTTCGACACACTCCTTGTGACAGACCCAACCAGGACAGGGGCTTTTGGAGGGGACTGCAGGGTGGCCTCTTGCCTACTGACTATGGGCTCTGGCTTTTAACCACTTCTGGACCCAAAGGATTTGCCCCCTTAATGACCAGGCCATTTTTTGCCATTCGGCACTGCGTTACTTTAACGGACAATTGCGCGGTCGTGCGACGCTGTACCCAAATACAATTGATGTCCTTTTTTCCCACAAATAGAGCTTTCTTCTGGTGGTATTTGATCACCTGTGCGATTTTTTTTATTTTTTGCGTTATAAACCAAAAAAGAGCGACAATTTTGAAAAAAACAAACAAACAATATTTTTCACTTTCTGCTATATAACATTCTCAAAAAAGAAAAAAATATGTAAAAATAAATTTTTTCATCCTTTTAGGCCAATTTGTATTCTGCTACATATTTTTGGTAAAAAAAAATCCCAATAACCATATTTTGATTGGCTTGCGCAAAAGTTATCGTGTCTACAAACTAGGGGAAAGAATTATGTCATTTTTATTTATTTTTTACTAGTAATGGCGGCAATCTGCGATTTTTAGCAGAACTGAAACAGGTCAGACCCCTAACTGACATTTTTGACACTTTTGGGGGATCAGTGACATTACTACAGTAATTAGTGCTAAAAATATGCACTGGTGACACTGGCAGGGAAGGGGTTAACCTTGGGGTGTTCAAAGGGTTAGGTATGAGCCTAGAGGGTGTTTTCTAACTGTATGGGGGAGGGCCTTGTAAAATGATCATAGAGACCTGTGTTCCTATATAGGAGGATCACAGGTGCTCTGTGATCATTTCAGGGAGAACGATGGTCAGCTGTGTTTACAACAGCAGACTGTAGATCTCTCCCAGCAGGGAGCAATCGCGGGTGCCCGGCGGCAATAACAGCCAACGGCCCCGTGGATCGGCATCCCCGCTGCCTAGTTGGGATGGGTGGGCAAGCACGTGCCACCAGACGCTCACCTGCCCCCACTAGGCAGTGGGGATGCCAGTGGCCCCAGGAGCGCTCCCGCGAACCGCTGTGCAGGTAGGGTGGTTCATGAAGCCGAGCCAGCCTGCCGCAGTATATCTGCAGCGGGCAGTCGGCAAGAGGTTAAGGGATCACTACTATTTGGGAGTTGTGTGCCTGGAGGACTCTTAAAGTGGTCTTGTTTCTGATTCAAGTTCATGTCTTCCCAAAACACACAGACTCTGGGAACTGGAGGACCCATATAATATTTGGGTTCTCCTGGCCCAAACCAGCAATGACTGCTTTAGATTGTCATACTCAGATACTCATCAGTTTAAAGCAACCTGATTCTGGGGCCTTCTGATATAATCTTTTATGTGTTAAGTGTCTTTCTCCCATTGCGTGCATTCCCATTGTTAATTAACTGAATTAAGTCACCTATTGTTTCTGTCTGTTGGCTAACTCTTGGAGGTATCTATGATAGGATTAGCCTTGTGTCAGCTCTACCTCATTATCTAAACCAAACAGTCATTCCTTTAGTTCTATCCCAACATCTCATCTGTGTACGATGCTTGGAGTAAAAAGGGTTGGTATTAGCCCTCGGTCTGCTCGGAACGGTTTTGAGGGCAGGAGGCACTGTTTGGTGGAAGGAAGCACCTAATCAGGTTGCTAAGAGGTTCCATCACACTCCTCATTTCCCCAAAAATCCACAAAACAAGCAGATCTAACAGACTGATATGCAAATTTAGACTTTTAGTCAAAAGTCAACAGCAAATCTCTCATCCCTCACATCCATATGCAGAGGGCATGGGCACATTATCCTCGCAGGAAGGGCAGGGGCATCTTTGATGTGTGAGTTGAGGCAAAAATTAATATTATGTTTTACGGTTAGAAATGAACCTTTTCTCATAAATGGGGAGATGGACTGATCCATGACAAATGACGGGATGGTGCTGTAATTGGCCATAGGATTCTCCTTCATAGCCTGGAAGGCGGTGTGCTGATGGATCTTCTCCAGGACTTCCTCTGAAAGGTCCTTTCCCAGGAACCTCATGACTTTACAGATCTCACGCCTCGAATCCTGTTGAGAATGAGGCAATGAATGATGGTTTACTGGGAAGATGTTTGGTTTTCCACATGCCAGGTACCTACTTACCTCGATTAAGTCCTCATAGAAGATGTAAAGCACTTGGTGGTGATCTTTGGCATTCCACCATCCGAGTACGTGGTCAAACCAGCTTCCCCAGGGCACTATTAGAAAGAGATACATTTATTCTTCATATTCATCTTATCTCGCTGAGCATGCTCTGTTCAGCTAAATTTATCAGGCAGAATCCACAGAAGAAAATGTAAGTGACATCCCTCCCCTAACATCTCATTAACCACTTGACCTCCGGACCACCATGCGGCACTGAGTTACTTGCACGGTCATGCATCGCTGTACCCAAATAAAATTTATATAATTGTGTTCTTTACCCACAAATAGAGCTTTCTTTATTTTTTACCACCTCTGCGTTTTTTATTTTTAGAGCTAATAAAAAAAAAAAAAAATTTGTCAATTTTGAAAAAAAAAAAAAACATCATTTTATACTTTTTATTATAAAAAATATCCAAAAAAAAATGTAAAAAATCAAATTTCTTAAAAAATTTAGGCCAATATGTATTCTGCTACGTTTTTGGAAAAAAAGCAAAAAAAAAAAAAAATTTCCCAATAAGCGTATATTGATTGGTTTGTACAAAAGTTATAGAGTCTACAAACTATGGGATATATACCGAAATTTTTATACATTTATTTTTTTTATACTAGTGGTGGCAGCGATCAGCCACTTATAGCGGGACTGCGATATTGCGGCAGCCAATCTGAAACTAACTAACACTTTGCGGGAGCCAGTGACACTAATACAGTGATCAGTGCTAAAAATATGCACTGTCACTGTACTAATGACATCGACTGGGAAGGGTTTAACATCTAGGGTAATCAAAGGGTTAAATGTGTGCCTAGCCAGTGTTTTTATGTACTGTAAGTGCTGCTTTTACTAAGAGATGTAATGGATTTTATTCCCTGCTTTGCAGGAAAACAAAATCCATCACCTTCACCCTGTCAGAACGGAGCACTGACTTGTTTATATTCTGTTTCCCCTGCCGATGATCGGCGGGTGTTGGCAGACATCCATTGCCCGTCACCTGCTGATCTGATGGATTCTGTTGTGAGTTATCACAGCAGAAGCAGGCCGCCCGCGCCCCCTATATCAGAAGTGCAGAATCATGTACTGTACTGTATACATACCTCCCAACTTTTTTCAGATGGGAACGAGGAACACCTATTAGCAAAAGTTTATAGGCATAGGACCAGGGCCAGATTAACGTAGGGGCTATTGGAGCTGCAGCTCCAGGCCCCTACCTTTATATAGGCCCCGGGTTGGCCATATTCACTGTTACCGCTCTTCTGTCACTTGTAAACACAGAAGTCTGGCTTCTATGCTCGCTTCCCAAGGCAGCTCCCTCAGAACCTCCCCACACAGCGCGAAGGCCGGACAAGGAGGGACAGTTGCCGATGCATAGATGTGTTTATGGGCTTCAGAGACAGCATCCCATGTTGAATTAGGCATGCATGGCTGCACCCTTCCTCCTCTGGGTGCATGGCAAGGCACGGCCCTTAAGGCCCTTCAAAATCCTCAGCACCAAGCCCATGATGCTCTTAATCCGGCCCTGCATAGGACATGCCCCTGCTATGCCCCCTTAAAGGAGAATTATTTAAAAATAAAAAGATTAGTTAAACCCACAAGTGCTTTTTTTTTTTTTTTTACCTCTATTATTCCTTTATATTGGCTTTTAAAATTTTCCTGTGGTCTAATGAGACCAAGATAAACAAATTTGGTTCAGATGGTGTCATGCGTGTGTGGAAGCAACCAGGTGAGGAGTACAAAGACAAGTGTGTCTTGCCTACAGTCAAGCATGGTGGTGGGAGTGTCATGGTCTAGGAATGCATGAGTGCTGCTGGCACTGGGGAGCTACAGTTCATTGAGGGAACCATGAATGTCAACATGTACTGTGACATACTGAAGCAGAGTTAATGTTGCCTTTCTTTTTGATTGAACCAGTCTTCCCATTCTCCTCTGACTTCTGACCTCAACAAGGCACTTTCCTCCACACAACTGCTGCTCACTGGATATTTTCTCTTTTTCGGACCATTCTCTGTAAAACCGAGAGATGGTTGTGCATGACAATCCCAGTAGATCCACGCAGCTGCTGCTCATTGGATATTTTTTTTTTTGGACCATTCTCTATAAACCAAAGAGATGGTTGTGTGTGAAAATCCTAGTAGATGAGCCGTTTTTGAAATACTTAGACCAGCCCCTCTGGCACCAACAACCATGCCACGTTCAAAGTCACTTAAATCCCCTTTCCTCCCCCATTGTGATGCTCGGTTTGAACTTTAGCAAGTCATCTTCACCACGTCTAGATGCCTAAATGCATTAAGGTGCTGCCATGTGAATGTCTCATAATCAGTTTGTGTTACCAAGCAATTGAACAGGTGTACCTAATAAAGTGGGTGGTTAGTGTATATACACTATTCTGTCAAAAGTATTGGGACGCCTGCCTTTACACGCACATAAAGTTTAATGGCACCCCAGTCTTAGTCCGTAGGGTTCAATATTGAGTTGGCCCCCCCTTCACAGCTATAACAGCTTCAACTCTTCTGGGAAGTCTGTCCCCAAGGTTTAGGAGTGTGTCTATGGGAATATTTGACCATTCTTCCAGAAGCGCATTTGTGAGGTCAGGCACTGAAGTTAGGCGAGAAGGCCTGGCTCACAGTCTCCGCTCTAATTCATCCCAAAGATGTTCTATCGGGTTGAGGTCGGGACTATGTGTAGGCCAGTCAAGTTCCTCCACCCCAAACTCGCTCATCCATGTCTTTATGGACCTTGCTTTGTGCACTGGTGCGCAGTCATGTTGGAACAAGAAGGAGCCATCCCCAAACTGTTCCCACAAAGTTAGGAGCATGAAGTTGACCAAAATGTCTTGGTATGCTGACGCCTTAAGAGTTCCCTTCACTGGAACTAAGGGGGGCAAGCCCAACCCCTGAAAAGAAAACTCAACACCATAATCCCCACTAAAACCAAACAATCTTCCGTTATAGAAAAATGTGTACGACTGTCCAGTAAAGCCTTCTGTTGCTTCATTTACTCACCATTTCCGGATAGGAAAGTTGAGAAGTAAGTCTCCCAGTTTCCAGGATCTGGCAGACCCCTGTTCATCCTCTGGAAGTGGAAGTATGAGACCATGCTATCCTTGGCATTCCTAGCAATGTATATAACCTGCGCAGAAAGAAAGCGTAAAGAATTATTGTCCAAATCATTTCTACAAATGCCAAGCATAGAAACATAGAAACATAGAATGTGTCGGCAGATAAGAACCATTTGGCCCATCTAGTCTGCCCAATATATCTGAATCCTCTGAATAATCCCTGGCCCTATCTTATATGAAGGATAGCCTTATGCCTATCCCATGCATGCTTAAACTCCTTCACTGTATTTGCAGCTACCACTTCTGCAGGAAGGTTATTCCATGCATCCACTACTCTCTCAGTAAAGTAATGCTTCCTCATATTACTTTTAAACCTTTGCCCCTCTAATTTAAAACTGTGTCCTCTTGTGTTAGTTTTTCTTCTTTTAAATATGCTCTCCTCCTTTACCGAGTTGATTCCCTTTATGTATTTAAAAGTTTCTATCATATCCCCTCTGTCTCTTCTTTCTTCCAAGCTATACATGTTAAGGTCCTTTAACCTTTCCTGGTAAGTTTTTTCCTGCAATCCATGTACTAGTTTAGTAGCTCTTCTCTGAACTCTCTCTAGAGTATCTATATCCTTCTGGAGATATGGCCTCCAGTACTGCGCACAATACTCCAAGTGAGGTCTCACCAGTGTTCTGTACAGCGGCATAAGCACTTCTCTCTTTCTACTGCTTATACCTCTCCCTATACATCCAAGCATTCTGCTGGCATTTCGTGCTGCTCTATTACATTGTCTTCCCACCTTTAAGTCTTCTGAAATAATTACTCCTAAATCCCTTTCCTCAGATACTGATGTCAGGACTGTGTCAAATATTCTATATTCTGCCCTTGGGTTTTTACGTCCCAGGTGCATTATCTTGCACTTATCCACATTAAATTTCAGTTGCCAGAGTTCTGACCATTCTTCTAGTTTTCCTAAATCCTTTTCCATTTGGCGTTTCCCTCCAGGAACATCAACCCTGTTACATATCTTTGTGTCATCAGCAAAAAGACAAACCTTACCATCGAGGCCTTTTGCAATATCACTTATGAAGATATTAAACAAAATTGGTCCCAGTACAGATCCCTGAGGTACCCCACTGGTAACATGACCTTGTTCTGAATGTTCTCCATTGACTACAACCCTCTGTTGTCTGTCACTCAGCCACTGCCTAATCCACTCAACAATATGGGAGTCCATGCTCAATGACTGCAGTTTATTGATAAGTCTTCTATGTGGGACAGTGTCAAAAGCCTTACTAAAATCTAGATATGCAATGTCTACTGCACCTCCACCGTCTATTATTTTAGTCACCCAGTCAAAAAAATCTATAAGATTTGTTTGACATGATCTCCCTGAAGTAAACCCATGTTGTTTTTCATCTTGCAATCCATGGGATTTAAGATGTTCCACAATCCTATCCTTTAATAGGGTTTCCATTAATTTGCCTACTATTGATGTCAGACTCACTGGTCTATAGTTGCTCGATTCCTCCCTACTACCTTTCTTGTGAATGGGCACGACATTTGCCAATTTCCAATCTTCCGGGACGACTCCTGTTACTAATGATTGGTTAAATAAATCTGTTAATGGTTTTGCCAGCTCACCACTAAGCTCTTTTAATAATTTTGGGTGTATCTCATCAGGACCCTGTGACTTATTTGTCTTCACTTTAGACAGCAATCTTAGAACGTCTTCCTCTGTAAAGACACATGCATCAAACGATTCATTAGTCATCCTTTCAAGTGGAGGTCCTTCTCCTTTTTCTTCTGTAAAAACTGAACAGAAGTATTCATTAAGGCAGTCAGCTAGCCCTTTATTCTCTTCTACATACCTTCCGTCCTTTGTTTTTAATTTAGTTATTCCTTGTTTTAATTTCCTTTTTTCATTTATATATCTGAAGAATGTCTTATCCCCCTTTTTCATAGACTGAGCTAGTTTTTCTTCTGCCTGCGCTTTAGAAGTTCTTATAACTTGCTTGGCCTCTTTCTGCCTAATCTTGTAGATTTCCTTATCTTCATTGCTCTGGGTTTTTTTATAATTACAAAATGCTAGCTTTTTATTTTTAATGATTTGGGCCACTTCTGCTGAGTACCACAGTGGTCTCTTCCTTTTTTTGCTTTTACTGACAAGTCTAATGCAATTTTCTGTTGCCTTCAATAATGCACCTTTTAAGTAGTCCCATTTCTCCTGGACTCCATGTAATCCGTACCAGTCTGATAAGGACTCATTTATGACTAATTTCATTTTTGAAAAGTCTGTTTTTCTAAAATCTAAAACTTTTGTTTTTGTGTGGTGTGACTCTTTCACAGTTCTTATATTAAACCACACTGACTGGTGATCACTGGATCCCAAGGTTTCGCCTACAATGACATCATATACCGAATCCCCATTTGTGAATACCAGATCCAAAATGGCCTCCCTCCGGGTTGGCTCCTCAACCACTTGTTGCAGAGACAACCCCAGTAGGGAATTTAGAATATCTGTACTCCTGGTAGAACTTGCTATTTTGGTTTTCCAGTTTATATCTGGAAGATTGAAATCTCCCATAATGATAACTTCTCCTTTCATTGTCATTTTAGCTATTTCTTCAACTAGTAGATCATCTAGTTCTTTGACTTGACCAGGTGGTCTATATATCACACCTACACGAGTTACTGCATGATTAGCAAACTGCAACGTAACCCAAACTGACTCAATGTTGGCCTCACCAACTTGTATTAGGTTAGATTTAATGCTATCTTTCACATACAGAGCCACTCCTCCTCCTTTCTTGCCTTCTCTGTCTCTTCTGTATAAAGAGTACCCTGGTATGGTTATGTCCCAGTCATTTCTTTCATTAAACCATGTCTCCGTAACAGCCACTAAATCTACATTCTCAGATGCCATAATTGACCCAAGTTCATTGATTTTTTTACCTAAACTGCGAGCATTTGTAGACAGGACTCTGAGCTTATCATTTCTTAACCTCTGTGCTTCTGACCTGTTCTGGCATTGTTTCGGGGGGCAATTGGACTCTTGTAATTCCACTCTTTTGCCCCCTCCTTCCTAGTTTAAATACTCTTTCGCAAATTCTTGGAGTTGTTCACTAAGTACATTTGTTCCTTTGAGAGAAAGATGCAAACCATCTTTTTTGTACAGTTCCTTTCTATTCCAAGTAGAGCTATCATGAGAAACAAAGCCAAATCCTTGCTCTTGACACCATTTACTAAGCCATATGTTGAACTCCTTTATGCGCCTCTGCCTATCATTCTGAACATTATGCACAGGCAGAACTTCAGAAAATGAAATGGTGGATGCAAAATCCTGTACGTCATTTCCAAGCTTCTCCTTCTTGGCTTAGTTTTAGTTTTATGTGAGTGATACACCATCAGTAGGCATGTGACGAAGGAAAAAAATGTGTTTTCTTTAGTTACGATTCATTATTTAAATAATTTAGTTTAGTTAAATTTGTTTAATTTGTTTTCGGAATTCATTTAGTTTTGTTTCATTTATTTGTTTTCAAATTCAATGCAAATTTTCCAAATTCGGGTCGAATTGAATTCAATTTGACCAAATTCTGAAAACTCAAAATCGGGAATTCGAATTCAAAGTTATTCCTTTTGAAATTCAAATTTCAGAAGACGGTTAAATGCTATTTTATTTTATTATTTTCTATTCTTTTATTTTCTCTTCTATTCTATTTAAATTTGTTCTATTCAAAATTCAAATTTCAAAAGACTGTTTTATCCTTCCTATTCTATTGTTCTATTCTACTCAAATTCAAATTTATTCTATTCAAATTTTGGAAGACAGTTATATTCTTTCTATTTTTTCTATTTTATTCTAATCTATTATATTCTAAATTATTATATTTGAATTTCTGAAAAGGGTTATATTCTATTTGTTTCTATTCTTTTTTCTATTCTATTATTTTAATTTATTTTATTTTCTATTCTATTCTTTTCTATGCTATTCTAATCTATTCTATTCAAATTTGAATTTGTTCTATCCAAAATTTGAATTTCAGAAGATCGTTATATTCTATTCTATTATTTTATATTTTATTTAAAACGATTCTTTTTGAATTTATGATATTCAAATTTCAGAAGACAGTTATATTCTTTCTTTCTATTCCATATTTTTTTCTATTCTATTCTTTTATTTTCTATTCTATTCTATTCTATTCTATTCTTTTCTAATCTATTCTATTTGAATTCAAATTTATTCTATTCAAAATTAAAATTAAAAATTAAAATTAAAATTTCAAAAGACTGTTTTATCCTTCCTATTCTATTGTTCTATTCTACTCAAATTCAAATGTATTCTATGCAAAGTTTGGAAGACAGTTATATTCTTTCTATTTTTTCTATTTTATTCTAATCTATTATGTTCTAAATTATTATATTTGAATTTCTGAAAATGGTTATATTCTATATTTTCTATTCCATTATTTTAATTTATTTTATTTTCTATTCTATTCTTTTCTATGCTTTTCTAATCTATTCTATTAAAATTTGAATTTATTCTATTCAAAATTCGAATTTGAGAAGATGGTTATATTCTTTATATTATATTCTTTTCTATTTTCTTCAAATCTATTGTCAATATTATAGTTGATGGTCAGCTAAGGTTGGTTCGGTGAGCCATGTGCCTAACCCCAATTCCAACTCCGCTTCCTCCTGTATATTTGTTTGGGAGCTGGTGGCTTTGGAAGCCTTAGTCCCCTATTTGAGGCCTGGTATCTTTTTGTTGTTTACTTGATACCTCAAAAAAGTTGATTGTCTTTATTTTTGTAATGTGTTTGTTATTGATAACTACATTTTGTACTAAAGTTTTTTTCTCTTTGCTCCTTCTCTCAGGTCCTTGCCCTCCTATGGGCATCCAACCTGTTTTTATTTTCTGCTTTTCCTTCTACTTTCTGTGATCCGTCCAGGAATCCTAAAAAGTCAGCCTCCAAGCAATTATGTAATTGATAATGTACTTGATTGAGAGGTAAGAAATCCTCACCCCACTACACACCATGGCTAGCCCACATACACAGAAGCCAATCAAACAAACACATAACGTGCGCCTGAAAAATGGTGTAAGACCTTCAATTATTTCCACGTGGTAGGGGCTGGGATAGTGTTCCTCCAAGAAACCCACTTTCCATCCTCCTACAAACCTAATTATATTCACAAGCACTACCCAACCTTCTTTTTCGCAAACACTCCAGATTATATGCCGGGAATGGCCACATGCATTGCCAAGGGCCTAGCTTTTTCCCATTTGTAGACAGACACTAACCCAGAAGGCCGTTTTCTCTTGGTTAAAGGGGATCTGGAAAGCACCCTAGTGACACTTCTTAGCTATCATGCCCCCAACAAGGACCAATGGTCCTTCTTTCAAAACTTACTTCAGCAACTATCCCCCCTCTTTCTTAATGGGACTCTAACATCACCCTGGATTCATCTTTAGATAAGACTCGTCCAACGGGCTCTCAAATTCTGAAAACCAGAAAACTAGGTACCGTATTTGCGAAATGTTGCATGACAATGATCTAGTGGACAATTGGAGAGAGTTCAACACCCGTTTCCTGATTGGCCGTAAGGCAAACAATTGCCATTGGCCAAGGAGGAGGACTAGGGAGAAGCGGAGGATTAGGAGAAGCCGCCGCTGCATTAGGTAAGTGAACGCTGGTTTCTCTGCATGCTGTGCTAACTCTGCATTTAAGGGGGCACTCTGTGGTCACTCTACATTGAAGGGGGCACGCTGTGGGCACTCTACATTTAAGGGGGCACGCTGTGGGCACTCTGCATTTAAGGGGGCACGCTGTGGGCACTCTACATTTAAGGGGGCATGCTGTGGGCACTCTGCATTTAAGGGGGCACACTGTGGGCCCTCTACATTTAAGGGGGCACGCTGTGGGCTCTCTACATTTAAGGGGGCACGCTGTGGGAACTCTGCATTTAAGGGGGCACGCTGTGGGCACTCTACATTTAAGGGGGCACGCTGTGGGTACTTTACATTTAAGGGGGCACGCTGTGGGCACTCTACATTTAAGGGGGCATGCTGTGGGTACTCTACATTTAAGGGGGCACGCTGTGGACACTCTGCATTTAAGGGGGCATGCTGTGGGCACTCAGCATTTAAGGGGGCACGCTGTGGGCACTCTACATTTAAGGGGGCACGCTGTGGGCACTCTACATTTAAGGGGGCACGCTGTGGGTACTCTACATTTAAGGGGGCACGCTGTGGGCACTCTACATTTAAGGGGGCATGCTGTGGGTACTCTACATTTAAGGGGGCATGCTGTAGGCACTCTGCATTTAAGGGGGCACGCTGTGGGCTCTCTACATTTAAGGGGGCATGCTGTGGGCACTCTACATTTAAGGGGGCACGCTGTGGGTACTCTACATTTAAGGGGGCACGCTGTGGGCACTCTACATTTAAGGGGGCATGCTGTGGGCACTCTACATTTAAGGGGGCAGACTGTGGGCACTCTGCATTTAAGGGGGCATGCTGTAGGCACTCTGCATTTAAGGGGCATGCTGTGGGCACTCTGCATTTAAAGGTTCACGCTGTGGGCACTCTGCATTGAAAGGGGGCCCGCTGTGGTCACTCTGGCGAGGGCGTGTTTAGGGGCGGAGCAGGGTAGGGTTTGGGTGGGGCAAAAAGTGGCAAGTAACTCTTAAGGCCTGGCTAGTAGCTCATGACTTGAAATTTTGAGCCCTGATAAATAGATTATTCAATAAAGTGTTCATGTGCAATAAAGAATATTCACTAAAGTGTTTAAAGCACTTTAATATACTTTGTGGACACTTTGGAGCACTTTAGCATGTTGATCAGCAACTTTATAAGAATTTTTTTGAACTCTTAAGTTTTTATTGATGTTATGAATTTTATACACATTAACAGTTTAGAACTTTATTGATGTTACAGTATGTATATTTTGCACACGAACACTTTAGTGAATATTCTTTATTGCACATGAACACTTTATTGAATAATCTATTTATGATTGTTATTGTTGCATTCTATATCAGATTGTTAAGGGCAAGCGCTGTTAATATCACTTTCCATCTATTACAGTATATCCGAGTTTTACTTGGTGAACAGCAGCTGCACATTTAATTAATTTTTTGCATTATCATATTTGTTTCAGCGCGGGTTATTATTTGAATATTCACCTTATCCCTATGTTGATGGGGACAAGGGCTTCTTTCCCATAACCCTGGGCTGTGGTTATGGGGGGCTTATCAGAATTTGAAAGCCCCCTTTAGCTCCAGATAAGTATGGGGTACCTACCCATTCACCAAAAAAGTGTAAAACTTGAATAAAGACACTACACAAGTTTTTGACAAATCCTTTATTAAAAAATAAAAACCAATGTCCCTCGATGTAGATGCATCGTCAAACATGCCACCTGCCACATCGCCGGACCTAAAAAAAGAAAAAAATACCTCTGGTCTCGTCGTCAAAGGTTTCCAGCCAACTGTCTGCTCCTCTGTCTGACATTTCTTATATGGCTAATAGGTAAGGGCAGAGTCACCCGATGACGTCAACGTATGACCCCGCCCCTTGTGACATCACCAACGGGTGCATGCTGGGTCGATGATGACGCAAGGGGGCGGGGTCACCCATTAACGTCATTGGGTGACTTTGCCCTTAGCTATTTAAGAACTGTCAGACAGAAGAGCAGGCAGTCGGCGTTGAGCCTTCAACAAGGCCGGAGGTTTTTCTTTTTTTTTTCTTTTTTAATTTCAGTGGTGAGGCGGCTGGCGCAATTGATGATGGATCTACATCAGGGGACATTGTTTTTTTTTTTTTTTATAAAGCCATTGTCAAAAAATTGTGTAGTGTCTTAATTCACTTTTTTTCACATTATTGGTTAACAGGTAGGAGTACTATATACCCCATTCTCATTCACATAGGGGAAGGCAGGGATCTGGGGGCCCCTTGTTAAAGGGGGCTTCCAGATTCTGATAAGCCCCCTGCCTGCAGACCCCCACAACCACAGCCCAGGGTTGTAGGGAAGAGGACCTTGTCCCCATCAACATGGGGACAAGGTGCTTTGGGGTGGGGGGTGCAGAGCCCCCCTGCTCCAGTGCAACCCCTACATGTTTCCAACGCACCCCCCCCCCATGTTGAGGGCATGTAGCCTGGTATGGTTCAGGAGGGGGGCATTTGCTCACCCCCCCTATCCTTGCTTGCTGGGCTGCATGCTCAGATAAGGGTCTGGTATATATTTTTGGGGGGGGGGGGCTCTTTTTTTTTTTACATTTTGGCATGGGGGTTTCTCTTAAAATCCATACCAGACCTAAAGGACCTGGTATAGATTTGGGGGGCACACTGTTTCTTTTTTTTTTTCTGAATTTTTTTTTGTCTGCATTCTTTTGTTTACGTTTCAGCTGTCAGAGGGGAAGCCCACTGACAGCTGATGAATCATCGTTTCCAAGCCGCTCCCTAACAACCAGCCATTCTTCACACAGAATTTGAATTGATCGATCATTTTCCGACTGATACGAATTTGAATCGTTCCGAAAATTTGGAATTCGTTAGACAACTAAGAAGCAAAACTAATTTCAATGAAACTCGTTACTATTTCAAATTTAGATACATCCGAATCTCCGAATAACCAAAGATTTGTCTACTTTTTTACACTTTGCTCTGGATCAAACAAAAGCGGAAAATGAGGGATCATTTTCAACCCATAAAACAATTTTTTCCAACTCTTCTCTTGGCTTTCCTCACCTTACAGTCCTGATCCCAGAATGACCGAGGAAGAACATGAACCGGAAGGTGGGTCTTTAAAATCCTTGGTGGCTTCATGCTTTGTGCGAGCTGAACCCCTAAACATAAGGAAGTCAAAAGAAATAAACTTATACTGTTTTTCTTAGCTTTTGATGAATTCTCAACAAACAAAAGTAAAAAAACTGACCTGACAAAACAGGTTTTGGGGCTACAGCCTCAATGAAAGGGTGTCTGTCAAAGGTTGGTGCTCTACGGCACTTCTCTGCATCGCCATCCGTAAATATCATGTCCACGATCTCCTGCAGCCAGGTGATACCTAGAAGGCCATGGCACAAAGTCAAGAATTTGTGGGTTTATAAAAACAAAAAAATAAAGTTGATCTAGTGTTGAAATATATTTTAGATTATTAAGTCCATGCTAAGTAATTTCTAAGCGCAACACCCAGGGGTCTATTTAAAAAAAAAAAAAAATGCTCTGTGAATGTCACAGCATCCACAGCTGTCATGAATAATCTCTGTAATGTGTCTAATATGTTTATTTCCTATGATGCTCCAGCTCCATCTAGTGGCCATTATGAAAGTATTTCCCTGATTGAGGTATTTCAGGAAAATACTGCATTATGGCCACTAGATAACCACATTACAGGGATTATCTGCGATTATTGTGCGAATGCTGGGACATTGGGTCACAAAATCTTCTCTCTTTGGTTCTTCTGGTGCCTACATCACTGCATACTTCTGGGGGGGGGTGGTAGATGTGAAGGGGGTCAGAGGAGCACACAGCTGTGGGATGGGGGGGGGGTGATGTAGAGGGAGGCAAAAAAGAATACTGATGTTTGATGTGAAGGGGGGCAGAGGAGGACAGTGCTGTGGGGATGTAAAGGGGGGCAGAGGAGGACACTGCTGTGGGGGGGGGGGTGAAGGGGGGTAGGAGAGAACACTGATGTAGAGGAGGTGAAGCAGGGGCAGACTGGCAACTTTCGGCCCAGGGGGCAAGTACAAACCAGAGGCCCATGGTGCAGTGACTCATCCCCCCTCCTATTCTCTCGCTTCCCTTCCTCCTCCTGATCCCCATTCCAAGCTGAAGCCCTGCTCCAGACACTCTCTACTTACTGGCTGAATCTGGGTTCCCGACCTTGCCAGCAGGGGGGGGGGGGGGTTGGGGGGAGCTGGGACAGCTTGGTTGGGGCTGACCGGGGGAGAAGAGTCTCCAGTGGGGCATGGAACTGGTCTCTGCTCAGACACAGTTTACACCATCCATTCTAGGGGGGAAGCCTGCGCTCTGTCCTTGTCTCCATCCCACACTCAGTAGGTCAGCAGTGGGGACTTTTTACTTCTCTTCACCAGGAATCCTTTAGGCACGTCTGTGGCAGAAGCAGTGCAGCCTTTTTACAGGGTATCAGAGTGGCCCGGGGGGCAATTGCCCCCCTTCCCCCTCGCCCAGTCCTCCCCTGAGGTGAAGGAGGGCAGAGGAGGACATTGCTGTGAGCGGGTAACAGGGCGGCGTGATGTGAATGGGGGGCAGAAGTGAACACTGCTGTGGGGGGAGGTGAAAGGGGGCAAAGGAGAACACTGATGTGGGGGTGGCAGAAAAGGACACTAATGGGGGGGGTGAAGGGGGGTAAAAGTGATGTGAATTGGGGCAGAGGTGGACACTATTATGGGGGGTTGATGTGAATGGGACAGCGGAGGACACTGCTGTGGGGGGTTGAGGTGAATGGGACAGCAGAGGACACTGCTGTGGGGGGGGGGGGTTGAGGTGAATGGGACAGCGGAGGACACTGCTGTGGGGGGGAGGGGCTGATGTGAAGAGGGACAGAGAAGGACACTGCTGTGGGTAGGGGGGGCAGAAGGGGACACTAATGTGGGGCTGAAGGGGGGTAAAGGTGACGTGAATCAGGGCAGAGATGGAGACTATTATGGGGGGGTGATGTGAATGGGACAGAGGAGGACACTGCTGTGGGGGGGTTGATGTGAATGGGACAGCGGAGGACACTGCTGTGGGGGGGGGTTGATGTGAATGGGACAGCAGAGGACACTGCTGTGGGGGGGGGTGATGTGAATGGGACAGCGGAGTTGATGTGAAGAGGGACAGAGAAGGACACTGCTGTGGGTAGGGGGGGGGCAGAAGGGGACACTAATGTGGGGTTGAAGGGGGGTAAAGGTGACGTGAATCAGGGCAGAGATGGAGGCTATTATGGGGGGGTGATGTGAATGGGACAGAGGAGGACACTGCTTGGGGGGGGGGGGTAGTGATGTGAAAGGGGGCTGAGGACAGTAATGTGAAGTGGGGGCTGTTATGTAAAGGGGGAGCTGATGAAACTGACGTGGGGGTGAAGGGAGTAAAGGTGATGTGAATTGGGGCAGAGGTGGACATTATTATGGGGGGGATGTGAATGGGACAGAGGAGGACACTGCTGTTGGGTTGGGGGGGGGGATGATGTGAAGGGGGCTGAGGACAGTAATGTGAAGTGGGGACTGTTATGTAAAGGGGGGGCTGAGGACACTGATGTAAGAATGGGGTTGTCATATAAGGGGTGATATAATGTTAAGGATCTGAGTCATTGCAAAAACATGCAATTTAGACCTCTGATGGAAGAACATTTTTCTGACCAGACCTCCGTGAATATTAATTCAATAATCCAGATGTCAATTCTAGTGCCCATGCAGTCTTCTTCTTCACTGACCCTGCCTGACACAGGATCAGCCCCTGCTGCAACCTCTCTTCTAGTGACTTGTTGCTACAAAGTTACGATGCAGTCTGATTAGACCATTGACGTGGTGTAACTGGAAGTGGTTTAAATGGCGGGGTCAGCCCCTAATTTAAAAGACATACCTGCTTTTGGGTAGGCGGCCACCAGGATGTCCTCAGGGTGCGCCTGGAAATTCGAAATATCGCTCCATGTGTCACATGTCTTTTGGACCAGCGGAACCTCTGAGACGTAGCCAAGTAAAGGTCTCTGCATGACGTATCCCACAAAGTGCTCTGCGTTTTGCTCAAAAGCCATGACGATGGAGTGAAAAGAAGGACAGAAGGAGCTGTCTGCGAGGAAGGCGGAGGTGGTGAAAACTCCCAATAGATGACTGATGCAAAGAAAAGACACACAGGAGGTTAATATGGCACCAGGGGGTACTCTTTTCTCCAAGAGCTCTTGATTTGGTTTCTATGGTGAAACTCCAAACCCAAATTAATAGAAATTCCTCCACGTGTCTCTTCTTCTTGCCTGCGCACAACCCCTGACTCCTAATTCTACAACACATGCCAATTTGTACAAGAGTTGGGGCTGGCTTTTGTGTCACTTTTTATATTATGTGTTGTGTTTTCTTTTGATATATTGTATAGAAGGGTAAAGAGCATGTGATGTGAGAAGCTTCCATAATCCATTATAACAAACCACATTTTTGCCTTTCGGCAATTCTGGGCAGCGATATTAAACAGAAGTGTTAATTAATGCCCTGGGTTATTAGTAATAGTCAAATGAAAAGAAAAATACATGAGCTATTAAAACTTTCCCTGCATGAAGAGAATCATAATATACAACAATTGCATAAAAAAATCCAACATTTATTATTAAAGTCTGTGTATTGTTAATACTAAAGCCCCATACACACGTACCGATCGTCGGCCGAATGATCGGCCGTCTTTTGTCCCCGGGCTGTCGTGTCCGCTGAAAAGTGCAAAAGACTGCACACGAATTTTGTCCGCCGACTGCAGAAGTGATGTCATGTAATGATTAACTTTCCCTGTGTTTATTCTTTTCTGAGCATGCCCAGTCTTGCAAATCTGCTGTCTGTTGGCCGAATTCTGTACTGACAAGCAAACAAATGGCCGTTCTGGTGTCGGCATACAAAAATTTTAATGCTTGCACGACAGATTCTCTTCGGCCGAAAGTGCGCTGTCGGCTGTTGGAAGCATCATACTAACAAGCCGAAAATCGGCCGATCTGCACATGTGTACGGGCCTTAAGTTTTAGATTTGAATAGAGTAGGGAAGCGTGTGTGTCCTGGTTAGGAGATTTGCCGTCTGTGTCCAGGTTGTGCCAGGAACATTTGTCTGGGCATATTACAGTGTTTGGCCTTGTACATAGAGCAGTGTTTCTCAACCGGGGTGCCCCAGGAGCAAAGACCCAGTTTGCTATGGATGAGCCTCATGACTTGCCATGGTTATTAAGTTGGACTTGGCTGGCTGGCCTGTAAGGGTAGGTGGGTTGTTGTTTGTCACATAGAAAAAAAAAGCTATTCAGTCGAAGGGATTGCATGAGGACTCGAGGGCATACATTGCGATTAGAGGAGAAGCGTTTTAACCTCAGGCAATGTGGGGGGTTCTTTACTGTTAGAGCTACAAGATTGTGGAATTCTCTACCACAAGAGGTGGTTTCTGTGGGAAGTATGGTTGCTTTCAAAAGACTCTTAGACATACATCTCAAGGATCAGAACATTAAGGGCTATGAGAGATGATTACGGCCACAGACACCTACACAGGTTGAACTGGATGGACTATTGTCTTTATTCAACCTCACCTACTATGTAACTATGTAACATCCTTCATGTTTCCCTCCTCTTTGGATACCAAACAAGGGTCACAAGAGAGGCCTGCCCCGGGGTGGGTTCTTCTGGGCTACGCTGGGCATCTTGTAGAGCACATGTGTCAAACACAAGGCCAGAGGGCCGAATCTGGCCCTCCAGTCCATTTCATGTGGCCCTCATACCTCTCCTGGAGCTGCAGTAGAGCTTCAGCCCTCCTTTTGGGCCTCCTGCAGACCCTGCACTTTCTGCTTCCCAGCTCTGCCACCAGCTTCTTCCCAGCAGCAACACAAGGTAAGGGGGTGCACTTTGATGTAAGGGAGGGTGGGGGTGGACTCTTAACATCTGATGTAAGGGGTTTGGGATACTCTGGACATCTAGTATTACAGATGCAACCGACCCTTTGAGGGCAATCATAATGCGGATGCGGCCCTCAGTGAAGTTGAATTTGACACCCCTGTTGTAGAGGGTCGCCTAATTACATACAGGGTACCTTTTCTTTGTGCTGCCTTCATTAATGCCCTGGGACAAGGCTGAGGCTGCCGACCCTAAAGTGCGACCTTAAAGCGCGACCCTAAAGCAGGTCTTCACTTTTAGAGATGAATGTACACCATGTACATTTGCACTGCAACTGTTCGCTAGTTAAGCCTCATATAGATATTGCTCGGGCGATGGTGTCTAGATGGGCAACTGCCGACATCCCTAATATGGACATGGAAAAAGAGAAATTCCCCTTTATTGGCAGTTGACCATCCGAGTAATGAAAGTGTATGCACAAATGTAAAAACGTATACATTTATTTAACATCCAGGTTTGAAAATAACATATAAAATTAGAAAAAAATATACATGAAGCATAACATGCGGTAAAAATGCGTTGCTGTGGAAACATACAAGGCGATAGCTTGAGAAAGTTTCCCAAAATTGGACCTGACGCGTTTTGGGTAAAACCCGTTGTCCGAAGGTTAATTGGGATACAGTTTGCTCGTCGAGTTTCCAGATGAAAGCAATCGCATGCAAAAAATCTGCCGCAGTCCAGAGAATCTGCAGCGCTAAATAAAAGCGCACCAGTCAGGGGAAGGCAAAAAAGCCCAAAAAGGAGAGGGGAAGTAAGAAAGCCAGCAGCAAATTGATCTTGTAATTGTCGTGTTGTAATATAGTTGATGATTTTGTTATGGATAAGTCCTCCGTGACCTATCCCACGAGGATCCCAAAAAGGGGCAAGTTGCGAAGGCGCGGCGAGGGGGAAGAGCACACAGGCTAGTTAAGTCATGGTTCCTCGTGACAGTGTACACCTTTTCTGTAATCTGCATTTGTCTACATCCGCCTGTCCAGCATTTTACCCTACTTATCCCCAGTAGCAGAGCGGGCCCTGCCGTGAACTCTGCGTGGGTTCCACACATGCACTCAACTTAAATCTTGAACCTCTGTACCTCTGTACAGGATGGGAACCTTTGCAGTGCAATCTGCTCCTGTTGCTATGGGAGACAGACAGCTGGCGGAATTAGTGCCGTCAACATCACTGCTAGAGGCCATTCCAAATATAACAGGTACACGCTACTGACAGACTTTTGTTAAACTTCCGTTACTCTTGGCAACTACTTATGTCTTCATATTACTCCACTCTATGCTGATGTCTTCATACCCCAATATGTTAACACGCACTAGGTGAACTATGTGTGTGCAGTGCACCTCTTTAGTAACTTCAGACAGGGCAGGGACACTATTTTAATAGAGTGCAAAAAAGAACATTCCACAGTCCAACATACAAATGCAAGAATATCCCCACATCCCTATTCCTAAATACAGGCTTGTGCTTACCCCGCATACCTGCAAAGGTGTACTCCAAGCAGGGCCGCTGATAGGGGGGGACCACCAGTCCTCCTGTAAGGGGCCCAGGCACACAGCCAACAGCACAGGGAATTGGTGCGGTGGGGCAATTACAGAAGGAAGCCCTGTGCGGCTCTATGCAGCAGCTTAAAGCCAGTTTCTCCCCCTCTTGTCAGCTTTCAGCTGCTGCAGGGAGAGACACAGATACAGGGCATCGTTCCTGTAATTGCTTCTCCGACACCGATCCCCCTTCCCTATTCTGCGTGCTTCTGATACCCCCTCTCCCCGTGTGCCCCCCTTTCACTTTTCCCTGTCCTGTAAAAAAAAAATAACAAATTGTTAAAAAAAAAAAAAAATAATTAAATAGCAATTAAACATTAAAATAAATTAATTTTTAAAAAAATTGTAAAATAAAATAATTGTAAACATTTTTA
Organism: Pelophylax lessonae; assembly: GCF_965119305.1. NCBI lineage: Eukaryota > Metazoa > Chordata > Amphibia > Anura > Ranidae > Pelophylax > Pelophylax lessonae. The sequence goes on along the minus strand of NC_138773.1, from coordinate 35,485,756 downwards.
ACATTTTTAAAATAAATTATATATATATTTTTTTTTTTTAAATGAAAAAAACAAATGAAAAGGGCTAATTCACACAAGTTCTCTATTATGTTTCTGTCTGCTAATAATGATTTTAGTGTAATTGTAGCAAAAATATTGTCTAGTCCAATATGTTTAAAGCAACCAGGGATGGAGACGCCTTGCTTACAGCTTGGTGCCTCATCTAAAGTCCCACCGTGCGATTTTCGTGCGTTTTTGGTGGATGCAGTTTTTGATTTGACCCTAGTGTTTTCCGTATACAGGGATGGAGACCAATAGCATGACCTGCTTGTCTCATATAAAGTCCCAAAGGAAATAAGGGATTTCAAAGGCAGTGTGCTTTACAGGCCATGCCCCATATATAAAATCCCTTCCTATCCATATACTGCATCCACCAAGGGGATGGAGGTGTAATGCTTTTCAGCTGGTCTTCTCCAGTTTGCACCATGGTTATATTTTAACCTAATTATTTGAACTTTTTGAGACAATAGCCAGTCGTGCATGGGGATGGGTTGGGGGAGGTTGGGCTGTCTCCCTCTCACCTGTTCCCCATCCACCCATTAGCGGCCATGTGCCTCCAGTGTCAGGACACTAAATTAAGAGTGTAGGACTGCAGATTTAAACAGGGTGCCGTGACGTGGCTCTGCAGCTTTCACATGCGTTTGCAAATGTGTGTCAACTAAACCCCTGTTCTTTGTACCAAGAGACAGGTCTTATTTGGTTGGTGACAGACTGGAAGGTGAGTACATCAAACTGGGGGCTGGCTGACTTTCATGCACCTCTTACAATCCTTCAACCTCATTTTGTGTTTTGTTATAGGGATGGAGACGCCGGGCAACACCAGCTTGGGTCTCATCTAAAGTCCCACCTAGTCCAATATGTTTAAAATATTGTCTTGTAGGTAGGCTGTATGGGGCCCCGTGATTTCTAACAGCAGCCCTGACTCCAAGCAATTAGAGTCTTTCAGAGGCAGTGCTGGCATCTTCAGGGTGAACCCCAGGCTGAGATGAGTTTACTTTCCAAACAGGTGCCACAACTGAAATAGGTTAAGAAACTCTGACACGTACAGTTGATGTTTGATCCGCCATTAGATCCCTGGCATGCATCTACAGCAGCTCACCCATTTCCTTAGCAGTGTCCTCCATGAGGGGGTGGTCAACCTTTCTTAACACACCATTGGAAAAATGAATGTCTGGAACAGGGCCCCTCTACTCATGGGGTCTCCGAGGCCTATTTGTTAATATGTTCTCCTGAGGGATTCGTCATGGATTTCTCCTGAAATGGGAAACCTGGGACCTGGGCCCCACACTTTCCGCGGACCAGCAGGATCATGTCCTGTATTTTGTTTACTACTCCTTGGTGGCAAGTAAATATCAAGAGCTGAGCTATAAGGTCCTTACGCACTGGTATAAGGTCCCGTCTCTCTTGAAGAAAATCTACTGTGAAAACCTGTTGACGTTGTGAAGAGGCCAAGGGTACAATGTTTGCATATCTTTTGATCTTCCCGAAAAACTTTTGGTCCCAGGTCCGAGGCACTATCAATCAGCTCACTGACTACAGCTTGGGCTCTAAACCCAGCCAGATATCTTCTCCATTACTCAGATCTCTCAAAATGTAATTACAAAAATAAAATTTTGGTCCACCTTCTAAATACTGCAAAGGCCTGTACCCCAGCCCTGTGGAAGCAGGAGTCTTCCCCTACAATCTTGTTATGGCTCATCAAAGTAGCTGATATTTATGCCATGGAGAGTATTACCGCAACCTTGCAAGGTAAAGGGGAGAAATTTAGCAAAAAGTTGTTCTACTGGTCCTTTTATGCTTGCTCTAGGGAATATGGCTCAGTGCACCTAGAGGAGGAGTAGGGGACCAAAACCCTACCTTTTCCCTTTCCCTTCCATCTTCCTCTTCCCACTCTCTCTCTTTTTTTTTCTTGTGTTCCTTTTCTTTGTATCTGTTTTGTTACTTTGTTGTTTAAGAAAAGTGGTCAGGATGGTAGAGACTCAAGTGTCTGTTATAACTGGTGTGTAGAACTGCCCCCTAGGGGACTGCTGAGAATTACACTTTCTAGATTCCCCTGGGTTATCCGTTGCAACAGTCTATGGAAATGTATCACTTTAAATGCTTGGCTCAGACAATGAACAGTCCAGGGGATGTTGTTTTGTAGTTTATTGTAGAACTGGGATAGGAGAAGGGATGTGTGGGATACTCCAACTGATAACTATTCACAATGTTGAGGACAACTGAATTAGGACGCGGCAAGGCCGTTGCTTCAACTTGCCACTGAAGTGAAGATACTTTAATACTTGAAGTGTTCCTGCTTGAATTATCACTTCAGGGTTCTAAACTTGGCACCCCCTTCCTCTCTTACTGTGTGTTCTGACACCCGTCCACTGACTCTATCCACTGGAGTGGTCCCCTTCCTGGGCAGACCCCAGGCACGCTTCCCTGTACTCACAGACACTGTTTTTCCAGAGTCGCTCTGCCCTCAATTCCACCAATCAGCTTTCCTGGACCTCCGGATTCAGCCCCACACTCCTGGCTCACAAGGCCGACTGCCTGTGACCACCATCAACAGCAACAGAAGGAGAGACAGACGTCACCCTCCTTCCTGGACCTGGCTTTCCACCCAAAGACCCCCTGCCTCATGTGATCTCGGCTTTTATACCCTATCCCAGGATGCACCTCTCTCTCTGTGCCAACCCACTGGGACAGTACATAAGCCTGTGTGTCATTGGCCAGGTTTCCTCCACTGTCCAATGAACCTCCTCATTGGATACAGTGGGGACACTGCCTCAGGCCACATGATTCACACATTGAGCACACTGAGCAGGCCTAACTACTGATCAGGCTCCCCTGATAAGCAGGAAGAGCAACTATGCTTTGCCTATCTAGCACCTATCTAGGAGGGTGCTACAAGTTTATCACGGTACCAGATATGTTGCAACATATGGTCAGCGCTGCAGACAAGCCATTCACCAAATGTGGTGTTCTGTCAGTGGTGAACAGTCTACACGATCCACTGGGATTTGTGGCTCCCATCACCATACAAGAAAAATCCTTATTAAGACAGCTATAAGAGACTATTTAAGATGGGGAGGCTCCACTACAAACAGAACAACATTCAAAGTGGGAGTCCTGGAAACATCTCTGCATTCCTTAGATGGAATTGACTTACCATGCTGCTACACTTCAGCTTTCCTTGCTGCGAGTCAGAGAAAAGAGATTCACATCTTCTTAGATGCATCCACTCAGGCTATAGCAACTCTCTCAATCAAACTCACCTAGGGTTTCTGTTTGGCAAAGCTAAATTAGCACCCAAGCCTCAGCACACAGTTCCCAGGCTTGAACTTTGTGGGACTGTGCTACCCGTAGAAATTGCAGATTTTATGCTGCGTGAGCTAGACAATCAGATAGATGAAATCATATTCTACATAGACAGCAAAGTTGTTTTGGGCTACATATACACTCGGACAATGCACTTCTATGACTGTCAGCAACCATGTAGAAAGAATCAGAAAATCCTCAAGGTCTGAACAATGGCATCATGTTCCATCAAAGCTTAATCCTGCAGATCATGCCACCAGACCAATGTCTTCAAGTGTTCTTGCAAATTCATCTTCGTAAACAGGACCTGAATTCCTGCTGGATCATACAGAAGAAACTACAGCTGAGGTCTTCAGTCTTCTAGATCCTGACAACGATCCAGAGATTTGTCCTGAGGTCAAGGCTTGTTACCAGATCTGAGCAAAGATTCATCCTGAGTTGTCAACGCTTTGAACGTTTCTCCAAGTGGACAAGGCTTGTACGCACTATTGCAAGGTTAGTCCATATTGCTCACTGCTATCACACTAAGTCATATGATGCTGACTGTCAAAGCTCGCACTTATGCCAAAAACCTCTTTCTGCAAAGGACATTGCTGAAAGTGAACAGATCATAACATGCAGTTATCAACAGAATGTCTTTAGCACAGAAATGAAATGTATCCATGACAAGCAGGACATTCCAAAAAAAAAAAACAGTCCAGTTGCCAACCTGAACCCATATATTGACAGTCATGGCATGCTAAGGGTTGGCAGAAGTTTAACCACTTTACCACTAGAGCATTTTGCTGTCTTACGTCTGGGCCACTTTTTGCGATTCGGCGCTGTGCGACTTTAACTGACAATTGCGCGGTCGTGCGACGCCGTACCCAAACGAAATTTACGTCCTTTTTTTCCCACAAACAGAGCTTTCTTTTGGTGGTACTTGATCACCTGTGCGATTTTTACTTTTTGCGCTATAAACAAAAAAAGAGCGTTTATTTTGAAAAAATAACAATATTTTTAACATTTTTTTATATGAAATTCCCCCCGAAAAAGATGTAAAAACCAATTTTTTTAAAAATTTTTGGCCAATTTGTTTTCTGCTACCCATGTTTGGTAAAAAAAAATCGCAATAAGCGTATTTTGATTGGTTTGCGCAAAAGTTATTGCGTTTACTAACTAAGGGAAAGATTTATGTCATTTTTGGTGGGTTTTTTTTAACGAGTAATGGCGGCGATCTGCGATTTTTTTTGCGGGACTGCGACATTGCGGCGGACAGATCGGACCCTTGACTGACATTTTTGCCACTTTTGGGGGTACCAGTGACATTACTGCAGTAATCAGTGCTATATATATGCACTGTTACTGTAAAAATGACACTGGCAGGGAAGGGGTTAATTTTATTGGAGAGGGAGGGGTTAATGTATGCCTGGTGCTTACTGACGTGTGGGGGGGGGAGGTGACTGTGTGAGACAGGGACAGATCGGATGTCCAGCTATGCTGAACACTCCGATCTGTCACTCCCTGTCACTGAGGAGATCCGCCCGCTCTGTTTACACAGGCGGGCGGATCTCCAAACTGGATTCCCCGACGATCGGGGCAGAGCAGCCGCTCCTCCCCTGGCCCGACTCCCGCTGTGAATGAAAACAGCGGGAGCGCGCCTCCGGCGGCGCGCGAGCGCCGCCTACAGGGGGAGGAGTCTGGCGACGTAGGTCTACGTCGTCAGACCTACAAGAGCCACTTTGCCGCAGTAGTACTACGGTACTCAGCGGTAAAGTGGTTAAACAGAGCTAATTTGGGAAAGCAAGAAAAAAATCCTCTTATCATACCTGGTCGTCATCATCTCTCCACCTTGCTCATACGGCACTACCATGGAAGGGTTAAGCACCAAGGTAGACATTTCACAGAGGGTGCCATAAGAGCTGCAGGCCTTTGGATTGTTGGAGCAAAAAGACAGATTTTAAATATACTGTACAACTGTGTCCAATGCCACAAACTAAGAGGGAAACATCAGCAACAGTACTGACCCACATTTCACTCGTGTTGGTCTAGATGTGTTTGGACCATGAATGATAAAAGCACGCAGAACCCAAGGTGAATAAGTAAATAGCAAACAATGGGCAGTGCTGTTCACCTGCCTGAGTTTGTGTGCGGTACACATTGAAGTAATAGAATCCATGGATGCTTCGAGTTTCATTATTGCTCTAAGGTGGTTCCTTGCCATCAGAGGGCCAGTGAAGTCATTAAGATCTGACTGTGGAACCAACTTTACTGGAGCCTGCCGAGAGTTACAGATTGATTCTAAGCCAATCCAGGACTTTTTAGCTGAAAAGGGCTGTACATGGATTTTCAATCCTGCTCATTCTTCCCACATGGGTGGTTCATGGGAGAGAATGATAGGCATTACACATAGGATACTGGACTCTATGTAAATGGATACCACAAGGCTTACTCATGAGAGTTTAACCACCTTTCTGGCAGAAGTGTCCCCCATAATCAATTCAAGACCGCTCATTCCAGTATCTACAGATCCAGAGTCCACAACCATCCTTACTCCAGCTACTCTTCTTACCAGTGGTGGCCTGTCTATAGGGGGCGCAGGGGCGCCGCCCCCCAAATCTGTGGCCAGGAAAAAAAAAAAAAAACATTTTCAGCCCACTAGGGGCGCCGGACCTAGTGGTGGGTATTGGGGGGGGTAGGGTTTTTCACCCCACGTGCGGCAGGCAGAGGTGCCGATTGGCGGCCTTCTGGGGGTCATCGGGGTGCAAAGCAATGCGCCCCGACACTCCCCACTTTACTGATGTCCTGGCTGTGATTGGTCCAGACTCCAGCCTGGACCAATCACACAGGAGGACATCCCGGGGCCTGGTGACGTGACGTGTGGGGACGGTGCGTGCGCCCGTCACTCACCATCCCGGCATCACGTGATCACCTTCCCGCCTGCCGGCGCCGAGAGCAGAGAGGAGAGCCGCGGCCTGCGCGTGGTTATGAGTCTTTGCAGCTGGTGGACAGCAACGGGGAGGCCAATAGCGGAGGAGGTGGCAGGCAGCGGCCGGGGAGTCGGCAAGGAGTGAGCGCAGCGGCGGCGCCATCTGGAGGAGCCTCTGCAGCAGCAACAGCGGCGGCAGCCAGGAGCCCGGGTCGGCACAGCGACTGCAACACCATGGACAGCTAAGGTACCTCCCGGCCTAGTGCATGGAGGGGGGTCGGTGCATGGAGACGGGTCGGTGCATGGAGGGGGGTCGGTGCATGGAGGGGCTGTGGGGGATCGGGGATCGGTGCATGGAGGGGGATCGGTGCATGGAGGGGCTGTGGGGGATCGGTGCATGGAGGGGGTCGGTGAATTGAGGGGCTGTGGGGGATCGGGGGTTAGTGCATGGAGGGGCTGTGGGTGATCGGGGGTCAGTGCATGCTGTATGGGGGGGGTCTGTAAACATTACACACCCCATATTATGGCACTGATAGGTTGCAGCACCATGGACAGCTCAGTATAATGGGAGGGGGGGGGGACTTATGTATGATGTGTGATCAGAGTCAGACAATATCAGGGTGTAAGTGCATGCTGCATGGAGGGGAGGGGGGGGGGTGTTTATATAGATTATACATAGTATATTGTACTACAAGCCCCAGGTAAAATGGGGGACCTAATGCATGTGTGATTAGAGGGGATCAGGCTGGTGCATGCTGCATGGGGGGTTCATTGACATTACACACCCCTTATTATGGTTCTGTTATTAGGCTGCAGCACCATGGACACCCCAGGCATAATGGGGGGGGGGGGGGGGGAGAGACAAATTCATGATAACAGGATCAGGGTGTCTGTGCATGCTATGCTGCGAGGGGGAGAATACACATATGAATATATATATATATATATATATATATATATATATATATATCATATATTGTTCTATAAAGCTGCAATGCCTTGGATAGCATAATGTGTGATCATAGGATAAGAGGGTGTCAGCTGTATGGGGGATCATGCACATTACATGTCCTATATTCTGGTGCTATAGAGCTGTAGCACCATGCACAGCTCCAGTATAATTTGTGGGGGAAGGTTGTGATATGCATGATGTGTGATTATATGGGATCAGGGTGTCATTAAAGGCTGTATGGGGGATTATACACATTTTTGTCAGATATTATATTGTAAAATGAAGCACCATGGACAGCTCAGGTATAATGGGGGGCCTAATGCATGATGTGTAATCATACAGTATCAGGGTGTCAGTGCATGCTGCATGGGGGATCACACACATTACACTTCCCTTACTATGGTACTATAGCACTATGGACAGCTCAGGTATGTGCAGTCTAAAGCATGATGAGGCTGTGTGCGATCAGGCTACATACTACACTACATTGAAAGGGGGCATGTATGCTGGTCACTACATTGAAGGGGGCATGTATGCTGGTCACTACATTGAAGGGGGCATGTACGCTGGTCACTACATTGAAAGGGGGCATGTATGCTGGTCACTGCATTGAAGGGGGCATGTATGCTGGTCACTACATTGAAAGGGGGCATGTACGCTGGTCACTGCATTGAAGGGGGCACGTATGCTGGTCACTGCATTGAAGGGGGCATGTATGCTGGTCACTACATTGAAAGGGGGCATGTACGCTGGTCACTGCATTGAAAGGGGGCATGTACGCTGGTCACTACATTGAAAGGGGGCATGTATGCTGGTCACTGCATTGAAGGGGGCATGTATGCTGGTCACTACATTGAAAGGGGGCATGTACGCTGGTCACTGGTTTGAAAGGGGGCATGTATGCTGGTCACTGCATTGAAAGGGGGCATGTACGCTGGTCACTGCATTGAAAGGGGGCATGTACGCTGGTCACTGCATTGAAAGGGGGCCTGTACTGTTGGGTTTGTGCTAGGGAGCCTGTACTGTGGGGTTTGTGCTAGGGGGCCTTTACTGTGGGATTAGTGCTAGGGGGCCTGTACTGTGGGGTTTGTGCTAGGGGGCCTGTACTGTGGGGTTTGTGCTAGGGGGCCTGTACCGTGGGATTAGTGCTAGGGGGCCTGCACTGTGGGATTAGTGCTAGGGGGCCTGTACTGTGGGATTAGTGCTAGGGGGCCTGTACTGTGGGGTTTGTGCTAGGGGGCCTGTACTGTGGGGTTTGTGCTAGGGGGCCTGTACTGTGGGATTAGTGCTAGGGGGCCTGTACTGTGGGATTAGTGCTAGGGGGCCTGTACTATGGGGTTTGTGCTAGGGGGCCTGTACTGTGGGGTTTGTGCTAGGGGGCCTGTAATGTGGGGTTTGTGCTAGGGGGCCTGTACTGTGGGGTTTGTGCTAGGGGGCCTGTACTGTGGGGTTTGTGCTAGGGGGTTTTTGCTTGAGGAGTTTGTGCGGGGTTTGAGCTTGAGGGGTTTGTGCTGGGGGGGTCTGTACTGTGGGGTTTGTGCCACTCTGTAAGATTCTGGTACCTTCGGTACCCTTATTGCCCATTTTCCGTTGCATATTGCGTCCCACCTTTTCAGTTAGGTGGAACGCATATACCTTTAAGCCGCATGACATCATCACTGAGCGCCGCTCTGAGCGGCAATTTCAATCGCCGGCTTTCTCTCACAGGTAGTTCATTCAAGCCGCCTACATGCAACTATGCCTGACGCTACCTGGACTTGTATCTCGCTACCTGTTCCTGAGCTTCACCTTCTGATCTTGTATCTCGCTACCTGATCTTCACCGCATGCTTAACAGCCTTGTCTTATGCTGCCGGAGCCTCCAGCTATTCTCTTTACCTGGAACAGACTGGAACCTCGCTATTTGATCCCGTATCTCGCTACTGGATCACTCTCCTACTACCGGACCCTTCTACTTACTAACCTCACTAGTGATAAGTACCCCACAGGGGATTCCTTCATAACAAACTTACACTATCTACTTCTGCACACTAAGGACTGTTACTATCTATGCATTATTAATTCTATCATCTGCACTGTTACATAGATTGCTAGCACTTGAGTCTATTACCATCTATCCTTGCACTAGGTTAGTCTCTCCTGTATATATCATCTGCTGTCCCTACCACCTGTTACCATACATGATTACTAACCTATCTGCATTCTACCTATTACCATCTATTACTCTCCTGAACATTACTATCAAGTGCTTATCATTGCTATCACTGCTCACCCCTGTCCCTTCAGCACATCACCTCTATACTGTCGTATACATCCTATCACTCCAGGAACATCTTATTGAGTGTATGTATATTTGCATGCTGAAGCAGGCCGGGCCACAATGATGAGTCTGGAGAGTTGGATCTGGTAATTCAACACATCTCTACACGACTACTGAGTGGAGATTCTGCAGCTGCAAATCCAGCTCATTATAAAAACGCAGGAGCGTTACACACTCTCAGTCAGTGTATCCCATAATAGGGTGTCTCTCACAGTATATCCCATAATAGGGCCCTGTTCCCTATTATGGGATATACTAGTACTGATTATCCCCTTAATATGTGATATATTGGGAGAATTTGTTCACGCAAGCAAAATACAGGAGACAAAATGGGTAAAGTCTATAAGGAGTGGGGCTTCTGAGAAATGGGAGGGGTCAAAATGGAAGGGCGGGGTCTTGCGCCCCACCATCTTAAAACTTCACCAGCCGCCACTGCTTCTTACCCAGAAGCTTTGGTCTGTTCCTGTTCCACCTGGAGACTTTAAAGCGGGAAACTTATACCGTGAGCACTGGAAGCGAATACATCTTGCCAACTGCTCCTCGAATCATTGGAAAACAGAGTATCTTTCTCTTCTGCAAGGATGCAGAAAATTGCAACATTTGAACCCTAACCTCTAAGTTGGAGAACCTGTTCTGCTTAACCACTTTAAGACCAGTAGGATTTTCCCCCTCAATGACCAGGCCCTATTTTGCGATTCGGCACTGCGTTATTTTAATGGACAATTGCGCAGTTGTGTGACGCTGTACCCAAATAAAATTAATGTCCTTTTTTCACCACAAATAGAGCTTTCTTTTGGTGATATTTTATTTGATCACCTGTGTGATTTTTATTTTTTGCGCTATAAACAAAAACAGAGCGACAATTTTGAAAAAAAAAAAAATAACATTCCCCAAAAAAATTAAAAATCTAAATTTTATAACATTTTGGGTAAATTTGTTTTCTGCTACATATTTTTGGTAAAAAAAAATCGCAATAAGCGTATTTTGATTGGTTTGCGCAAAAGTTATTGCGTCTACTAACTACGGGAAAGATTTATGTTTTTTTTACTAGTAATGCGATTTTTTGTGGGACTGCGACATTGCGGTGTACAGATCGGACCCCTAACTGACATTTTTGACACTTTTGGGGGTACCAGTGACATTACTACAGTAATCAGTGCTAAAAATATGCACTGTTACTGTAATAATGCCATTGGCGGGGAAGGAGTTAACCTTGTGGGTGATCAAGGGGTTAAATGTGAGCCTAGGGGAGTGATTCTACCTGTTAGGGGGCGGGGCTTCTGAAATGACCATAGAGACCTGTGATCCTATATAGAAGGATCACAGGGGCTCTATGATCATTTCAGGGAGAAGAACGGTCAGCTGTGTTTACAACAGCTGCCCCATCCTTCTCTCTCAGCGGGGAGCGATCACGGGTGTCAGATGGCAATCGGAGCCACCTGACCCATGCATCGGCTTCCCCACTGCCGAGTGGGGGCGGGAAGTATCTTCATTTTTGAAGCCCTAAAAATCTGAGGCACCTGTCTTGGGAGAACAGCAAGATGTCCTTTTAGGGGTGCACTCATCCAGGGGGTTCCTGTGGGAGCCAGATGAAGTTCTGCAAACACACCTGAATGAAAAATATTCAGGATCAGTTGGGCCATATCAGCTTTATCAGTATAAATGGGAGAAAGTAACTGCGCTACACTATACTAAAATGGTTCCGGAGCAGCAACTAAAAAGTGAGATATACACCAAATCAAAATAATAAAAATATAAGTTGCGCTAAAAAATGTGAAACATGAAAAATTGACATGCATATAATAATCATATTTATTGTTCTTCAATTACACTAACTATATTCACCTGATTATTATATGAATGTCAATTTTTGCATGTTTCACATTCTTTGGCGCAACTTTTTATTAGCTATATCAGTGTGACATTGGTGGAAGTTTAAAGGATGTCCACCTTTTGATCACTTCCAGCCAGCCAGGCTATTAGATTCAAAAAATTCTGGTCCAGTTTGTAGCCGAATTAAATAAAAAATAAGCGATCATGAAGTTTTCAAGTGCCTAGAGGAGATGAGGATTTGATTCACCTCTGTTCCTAGTGTAGCACCCTCTAGTGTGCTAGGTTGTTAGTATAGCTGTTAGTGTAGGACATTTTAGGTTTGGCTCAGGGCCAAGCCTGAGCTGGGAATCTGGGTCAGGGTTCAGTGATTCAGGGCTGGGTGACTCATCCTAGCAGCTTCTCTGGTGCCTCCTCCTGTTCTCTGGGACATTGGAGAATGTTCTAGACATAGTGGGTGGAGGTTAGGACGGGCTGCTTGGAATTATAATGGGGGCCTCAGCTAATTCCCAGTAAAGGACTGGCAGGGGGTTTGCCAGCAGGGGCAGTCGGGTGGAAAATGGAGATGAAGTGCTAAGGAGGCTGTTGGTGGCCCCTAAGGCACATGGAGGAAGCCCTTCCTGGACACACGGGAGCAAGGAGAGAGGACAGCAGGAGCAGGTCAGCACATCTGGGAGATCTCCTGAGAGTAAGCTGGGTGGGTTGGTGTCAGTCTGGAGGACTGTGGGGAGAAGTTAGCCTGGAGGGCTAGTGAAAGAGGCAGCTGCAGCCAGGTGTAGCCAGCCACATGAGTGATACAAGTTGGACCCTGAAATTCTGCTACACAACTAAGGGGCCTCGGGTTTCTGCTTGTAATGGGCCATTGCTGTAATCTGACTGAGTGACTGTCAGCTATTCACAGCAGGTTCCGCAAGCAAGTGAATGCTGGAGGAAGATGTGGAGCCATATATAGAGACTGTATATAGGAAGAGTTGTCCCTGAAGTTGTTGTTGAAGTCAAATCGGCATCCCATAACCTCCCATCCCTATCCAAGTTATTACCCTCAATAAATAACAAAAACAAAGTCACAGGCTGTTCTTTTTCTCAAGAGTGCCTGTAAAAATTCAGTGTGCCTGGCTGTGCAGGGTGAGGGATCCCAGTTTCCGAGATCTGTGCCTAGTGCTAAACTTGAAAAAACTAAACAAGAACAGAAATATAAAATAAATTTGAATAAAATACTCAAATTAATTATAGTGCACACAAACGCAATATGATTGATTCCCACATTTTATTAATTTTTTTTTTAAATGTAAAAAGATGAGGTTACATCGGGGTAAATAGATACCAAACATGTAAAGCCTCAAAATTTGAGCGTGCCCCTAAAATAGCGAAAAACGAATTGTCCATAGGTGATGCTTTAGGCCCCTTTCACACGGGCCAAATCTGTTTTTCTTAGCAGTCGATCTGTCCGCTGATCCCCTGCTGAGCTGAGTGGAGGGGCGGATGACAGGTCCCTGTCTGCTCCACTTATATAAACCATATAAAAAAAAAAATATATTTTTTTTAAGATAACTTTATTGCCATGATAAGGGGGCTCACAAGCTAACCTTTTCAGCACAGATTAACCCTTTAAATAACTTTCTTGTCTCGGGGAACCCCTGAAAAAAATGACTATATCTATAACTCCTGAAACATTAGTGTGATAATCAGTGGGAAGAACGCTCCTTACACTTGCAGTCATTGGGAAAAAATACCCCCTTACAGATAGATAAAAAAAATGGTCTCAGTGGTTACTTATCTGAGAGGCAGAAATTGATCATTGCTCAAGGAACCCCCAGCAACCTCTGGAGGAACCCTAGGATTCCATAAAACTTGAGAAACTCTGGTGGAGTGGAAGTTTATGAATATAAAAATATTTGTCATTTGATTTTGGTCTATTTAATTCACAGTTCCATTCGGAATTTCAGTCCACTGCATGCCATCCTTTCCTCATATTCTTCATCAAATAAGATGTTCTGTGACACCAGGAAATGGTTTTTCCAGTCACCAACCTTACCTGTGAGAAGAATAAAAAATTAATACAATGGCGTGAATAGCAATAATGGGCAATATACCATGGTGGGCATCTAAACCACTTCCTGTCCTTAGGACGTCATATGAAGTGGTGATATCTGGACAATGCCTGCATCTACTGTTTAGCACCTGAATTGCTTTTACAGGCAGCAGGAGTCCTTCTGCCCTCTGGTGCCTCTCCAGGCTCTCCCATGCATTCGGGAAGCCGGAGATCTGATCCAGCAAGGATGGATTACGGTACAGTTGGCCATGGCCTGGATGGTCCCCTGCCATCTCAATGACCCTGGGAAGCTAGAAGCGACATCGACATCGTAAATGTCACTTCAGGCATTGGCAGATGTAAACACTGTCAGGTTTTTTTCTCTGGAAAGCAGAGATCGATGTTTTCTTTTTTTTTAAGATCTCATGCTTGGAAGAGCAATGTATCACATGCTTCCCTGCACCTGGAAGTAGCCTGGTAAAGTGGAACTTCACAACTAAAAAACTTTCATCCTATCGATTAGATTAGAGGAGAAGCGTTTTAACCTCAGGCAACGTGGGGGGTTCTTTACTGTTAGGGCTACAAGATTGTGGAATTCTCTACCACAAGAGGTGGTTTCTGCGGGTAGTATGGTGGCTTTCAAAAGACTCTTAGACTTACATCTCAAGGATCAGAACATTCAGGGGTATGTGAGATGATTACAGCCACACACACCTACACAGGTTGAACTGGATGGACTATTGTCTTTATTCAACCTCACCTACTATGTAACTATGTAACTATGTAACTATGATTCCACACCACCAACACCCCCCCCCCCACAGCCTTCCCGCTACACGCATAAATAAAAAAATTTTTTTCTTCCTCACTCCATCCTTTGAGATTGCCTAGGCAAAAGGTGTCAGTGCCCCCGGTGCCTCCTGGGATATGTGACGTGCATATATCAGGAGACACCTGGATTTCTGAATGTCATTCCATTCATCCATGCACGTAATCAGGAGGCGGCGTCTGAACCCGGAAGAGCCGGCAAAGATAGCGGCAGCAGCTGAGAATTTTAGCAAGACAATGCTGGATCTGATGGGTGAGTGAGTATCTGAATTGAAGACAACCCAGCATCAGGTAGGCAGGGGATCCGTGATTGCTGTGTGACGCGGCTCATCACAGATCGGGATAAGGGGCCAATCTCCTGTTATAACAGCAAGTGTGACAGGGGATATTTACACTGATAATCAGGGCACTGTCCTGATTATCAGTGCAGCCCCAACAGTACCAAGCAGTGCCCATCAGTGCTACCTATCTGTGCTGCCAATTAGTGCCCATCAGTGCCGCCTATCAGTCCCTCCTCATCAGTACCACCTATTAGTGCCAACAGTGCCGCTTATCAGTGCAGCCTCATCATTGCCCATCAGTGCAGCCTCATCAGTGCACATGAAAAAAATTACTTATTTGCAAAATTTTATAACAGAAACTAAAAAAAAAAGATAAAAATTTAATTTGGGTACAGTGTTGCATGACTGTGCAATTGTCATTCAAAATGTGACAGCACTGAAAGCTGAAAATTGGCCTGGGCGGGAACAGGGTGAAAGTGACCTCTATTGAAATGGTTAACTAGACCCTCAGGGTAGAAGTCAGGTACCTTTCCTCATGAAGGGTGAAATGGACTGGTCTATCACTGAATTAGGGAGGACAGTGAAATTCACCATAGGGTTCTTCTTCATCGACTCAAATGAAGTGTGTTGCAGAATCTTCTGTAGAACTTCTTCAGAAAGATCCTTCTCCAAGAAGGTCATGACCTTTCGGATCTCCCTTTGCGGATCCTGCCCCCAAAAATAAAGTGTTAAAAAAAGACAGAAACCAGAACTGGATATGGACATCCCACTTGGACATATCTGACTCACCTCTATCATGTCTTCATAGAAGATGTAGAGGATCTGATGTCTGTCCTTCGCTTTCCACCATCCGATGACGTGGTCAAACCAGCTTCCCCAGGATACTAAGAGCAGAGAGAATATGGTCAAAACTTTATGAAATACATTCCTTTCCAGCAGATTTTGGACCTGTAGGGTATTGTATAATAACATGGTGTATAAAGTTGTAGCAAACTTAGCTCAGCCATATTATTTTATCATATAGGTTAGAAGACTTGTTTAGTCTTCCAAGAAATTACGTTATGAACGTTCTTGTGTAATATACTCTTTGCCCACAACAGTGGAATGTACCTCTCCTTTTGGAAGTATGTGTCTGTTATCTGTATTAATTATTAAGTCAACTGTTGCAATTACTGTATCTATCTGTACCATACTATACTGCACGCACCTGTTTTTGCCACCTTATAATAACGACATGTTTTAGTGCCGGTTCTCACTGTTCCGACTTGTCAGGCGACTTGGTCGCCTGACAAGTCGTACTCCATTCTGTGCAATTGGAACCATTCTAATAGGAGCGACTCAAGTCGCTCCGACTTAGAAAAAGGTTCCTGCACTACTTTCGGGCGAAGTCGGAGCGACTTGCATTGACTTCCATTATGTGAAGTCGGTGCAATCCGCGCCGAAGTCGCGGTGCACGGTGACTTCATTAAGTCACCCCGAAGTCGTGTCGCCATAGTGTGAACCGACATTTAATGCTCAATAAGTCAGTCAGGTTACACTGAACTTGGACTAATTCTGTATGCTGGCCTCTATGTATGACTAAAGCCTGGTACACACTACTAGTTTTTTTTTCATTCAACCCAGCGGGCTGACGAAAAAAAAACCTGTCAGCTCAGGAGGAGCCGCTGTACTAACAATGCAATGCTACAGCGATCTCCTCTGCTGTGTTCTGACGGCCTCCCACTGGAATAGTCCGGTCAGCGCTCTCAGCCATTGGCTGAGATGCTGATCGGCAGACCTTTTTCGGTCATGCCCATTCGTCAGAAGCCGGTCGAGGTACACCAGGCCAAAAGCCGCCCAACATTTAGCCCAAGTGTACTAGGCTTTAGGTTCTGTCAAGTCAAAGTTTAGCAGACCACAGACTCAGGTTCTACCTAAAGTAGAACTACTGTATAGGCAAAACATTTTTTTTTTTTTCATTTTGGATAGTGTAAGGGAGGGTTATAACCCGTGATAGATTTTTTTTTTTTCGCCATCTGTGTCCTATTCCAGAGACTTCCTTTCACTTCCTGTCCAATAGCCCAACTGGAAGTGAGAGGACATCCCTGCAAATTAAGGGAATTCCTTGGGGATCCCCAGGTCACCAGAACTAGTGTCCCCATTGGAGGAACCCTGTTTTAGAATGGGTGTCCTAGGGATTTCCTTGTAATAAGACCTTAGTATTCTTCAGTTAAAGAGAGTATGGCTTTTCATTTATATTGGGGATATTTATTTGAATATTTTATATTATTTCATACAGCAGAGCTATTCAGATCAATCCATGCCACTGAAAGCGTTTTACAACGTAATTTATTCCATCACAGATCCACCTATCAGTATGTATTGGGAGGAAAATACACAGATTGGGACTTGGTGAGAATCAAAAGTTGGCCCCCTATCACTCCGAGACAAAGATGCTACCCACTGAGCCATAGTCCCAATTGAACCAGTAAGCACACTTACCATCCCCAGAAAGGAATACACTAAAGAAATTTTCAAAAGGCCCGGGGTCCGGGAATGTCTGGTCCGACTTCTGGAAGTAATAATAGGAGACCATGCAGTCTTTGGGATTCCTGGCCACGTAGACAATCTGATGAAGCAGGATAAATCATGGGTATTCATGCTACATAATGACAATATTTGGCTTTCTTTAAAGTCTTTCATTCTTTTGGTTTTGTTCCTAGATTCAGGACTTCACTAAAAGATTTGTATTAAAGAGAACCAACGGGGTCCTCTGTAGCCTAGAACAGTGATGGCGATTCGCGAACCTTGGCACCCCAATCGTTTTGGAACTACATTTCTCATAATGCTAATGCACTCTGCAGTGTGGTTGAGCATCATGGGAAATATAGTTCCAAAACATCTGGGGTGCCAAGGTTCGCCATCACTGGCCTAAAAGATTGCAGGCTCTGCAACCCTTGATCAGAAACTTTGGTATCCTAATATTCAAATCCTTTATATAAGAGACATGAAATACGTAATAAACTAGATTAAACAAAGAGAAACTATAATGGTTTAAGTTGTAGGCCTCCCTCATACACACTGGACTTTTCCCCAGCTCTTCTGAACCCCTTTTTTCCTGGCAGTAGAAAAGCAGCATAAAAACCCATCCAAGTTGTCCGCAATATTTATTCTGGCCATTGATATGCATGAACATTCAAGTGCTAAATACACCTAGCGTTTGGGTTAGTTGTATATATGAAATGCCACGCCTACCCTTAAAATATAGGGGTAATTTTGAGTGTATGCTTAAATTTGGAAACGAAATATAGTGAAGGCGCTACTACCCTTACTGAGTGATAATTATTATATAGATATTATATAAATATTTTAGTTGAAACCGAGAGTTGAAAGATCAATTTCCAGTATTAAAGTGCAATCGTGCCTTTTCCAAGTGCAATCAAGATTTTTTTTATACGCTGTATCTTAAAATGGGATGTGGTGTACCACTACTATCCTATGTAGACACAAGTATAGTTGGTATTTGACCCTGAATATTCAAATAATTTTTGAAAGTGCAATATATGCAATACCAAGTGCAATCATACAAATGTGCAAAAAAAAAAAAAAATGCAAAATGTGCAACAACGCATAAAAATATACATCAAAATTATTTTTCCATCATGAATGTTATAGTAATTTCCAAAGTGCAATAGTGCAATTCCCAGTGCAATCAAAAAATGGGCAATTGATGTAATATGGTTAGGGCCCGAAGTGCATGTAAAGGTGCAACTGATTTTATTTTGCTATAGTCCACAACTGATTTTTTTAAAGTGATATGGTGCAAACGAAGATTATAAATTATGGAGTGAAATTTGTGAGTAAGGGATGACCATTTATGCTCAGGTGACAGAGTGCGGATATTCATGATAAAGTGCTTGGTGGGTATAAATAAATATATACAGTCAGGTCCATAAATATTGGGACATCAACACAATTCTAAACTTTTTGGCTCTATACACCACCACAATGGATTTGAAATGAAACAAACAAGATGTACTTTAACTGCAGACTTTCAGCTTTAATTTGAGGGTATTTACTGTACATCCAAATCAGGTGAAAGGTGTAGGAATTACAACAGTTTGTATATGTGCCTCACACTTTTTAAGGGACCAAAAGTAATGGGACAATTGGCTGCTCAGCTGTTCCATGGCCAGGTGTGTGTTATTCCCTCATTATCCCATTTACAAGGAGCAGATAAAAGGTCCAGAGTTCATTTCAAGTGTGCTATTTGCATTTGGAATCTGTTGCTGTCAACTCTCAATATGAGATCCAAAGAGCTGTCACTATCAGTGAAGCAAATCATCATTAGGCTGAAAAAACAAAACAAACCCATCAGAGAGATAGCAAAAACATTAGGTGTGGCCAAATCAACTGTTTAGGACATCCTTAAAAAGAAAGAACGCACCGGTGAGCTCAGCAACACCAAAAGACCCGGAAGACCACAGAAAACAACTGTGGGGGATGACCAAAGAATTCTTTCCCTGGTGAAGAAAACTCCCTTCACAACAGTTGGCCAGATCAAGAACACTCTCCAGGAGGTAGGTGTATGTGTGTCAAAGTCAACAATCAAGAGAAGACTTCACCAGAGTGAATACAGAGGGTTCACCACAAGATGTAAACCATTGGTGAGCCTCAAAAACAGGAAGGCCAGATTAGAGTTTGCCAAACAACATCTAAAAAAGCCTTCACAGTTCTGGAACAACATCCTATGGACAGATGAGACCAAGATCAACTTGTACCAGAGTGATGGGAAGAGAAGAGTATGGAGAAGGAAAGGAACTGCTCATGATCCAAAGCATACCACCTCATCAGTGAAGCATGGTGGTGGTAGTGTTATTGCATGGGCTTGTATGGCTGCCAATGGAACTGGTTCTCTTGTATTTATTGAGGATGTGACTGCTGACAAAAGCAGCAGGATGAATTCTGAAGTGTTTCGGGCAATATTATCTGCTTATATTCAGCCAAATGCTTCAGAACTCATTGGTCGGCGCTTCACAGTGCAGATGGACAATGACCCGAAGCATACTGTGAAAGCAACCAAAGAGTTTTTTAAGGGAAAGAAGTGGAATGTTCTGCAATGGCCAAGTCAATCACCTGACCTGAATCCGATTGAGCATGCATTTCACTTGCTGAAGACAAAACTGAAGGGAAAATGCCCCAAGAACAAGCAGGAACTGAAGACAGTTGCGGTAGAGGCCTGGCAGAGCATCACCAGGGATGAAACCCAGCGTCTGGTGATGTCTATGCGTTCCAGACTTCAGGCTGTAATTGAATGCAAAGGATTTGCAACCAAGTATTAAAAAGTGAAAGTTTGATTTATGATTGTTAATCTGTCCCATTACTTTTAGTCCCTTAAAAAGTGGGAGGCACATATACAAACTGTTGTAATTCTTACACCGTTCACCTGATTTGGATGTAAATACCCTCAAATTAAAGCTGGAAGTCTGCAGTTAAAGCACATCTTGTTTGTTTCATTTCAAATCCATTGTGGGGGTGTATAGAGCCAAAAAGATTAGAATTGTGTTGATGTCCCAATATTTATCGACCTGACTGTATATTAAAACAAGCAGAATATGACTATTTTATAAGTGCAATATATTGTAGTTCACAACGTCCATGGAGGTGTGGACCAATATATAAATGAGTGTGCAGTCCAAAAATCTGTGAGGTCTCTTTTATCCCGTTATTTGGAGTGATCCGTGCCCAAAAATAGGTTGTGCTCTTGGTGAGTAGTCCGTGCTCTCCAACCTATATATGTGGTAGCAACTCACCAGAAATTTTCAGGCCTCCAGGACCTATAGAGTTGGTATAAAACCTGTTTTTGTCCGGATCCTCTGTATGGTCTGGTCAGACTCCTTGGGGTTGGGGGTCACATAAAAGTGACTCAGGGGTAACTCAGGGATAAGAAGCATATGAAAACTCTCATTGAGCAGATATATTTATTTTAGAAAAAAGATGTTCACAGTAAGTGTAAAAGCAGATTAGTAGCACTGACTCTAGCTCGCCAGTAATGTTAAGGGACCGCTGCTCGCGTAGCGTGCGTTACAACTCGTGAATCACCTTAACCCGGAAGTGACGTAACCGGAAGCGACAGAACCGGAAGTGACGTAACCGGAAGTGACGTAATCAGAAGTGATGCCGCGGGATTAACCTCTATGCATTTCACCGGATGGCGTCCTCAGGAAGTTTCAACTAAAATATTTATATAATAATTATCACTCAGTAAAGGTAGTAGCGCCTCACTATATTTTATTAGCGTTTGGGTTAGACACGTCATTGTTTTTTCTGCCAAAATGCTCCTCCTCTGAATGCGCAAGTGATGAGGTTTTATGTCTGCCTCTAAACTCTTGTGCATGGACACATAGGCAAATATGGAGAGGCGTTTAGAGGCAGAAAAACTTTTCAAATACATATTAACCTGTTCAGCGCTTGAAGGTTTACGCCCCTTAATGACCAGGCCATTTTTTTGCGATACAGCACTGCGTTACTTTAACTAACCATTGCGTGGTCGTGCGACGCTGTACCCAAATAATATTTATGTCTTTTTTCCCACTCACAAATAGAGCTTTCTTTTGGTGGTATTTGATTACCTCTGCGGTTTTTATTTTTTATGTTAAACAAAAAATGAACAATTTTTAAAAAAAATATATTTTCTACTTTATGCTATAAAACACATCTAATACAAAAATGTAAAAAATCTAATTTTTTTTAACAATTTAGGCCAATATATATTCTGCTAAATATTTTTGGTAAAAAAAATCCCAATAAGTGTATTTTGATTGGTTTGCGCAAAGGTTATAGCGTCTACAAACTATGGGATATTTTTATGGATTTTTATTTATTTTTTATTGTTTTTACTAATAATGGCGGCCATCAGTCACTTATAGTGGGACTGCGACATTGCGGCGGACAAATCCGACATGAATTGACACTTTTTGGGGACCAGTGGCACCAATACAGTGATTAGTGCTAAAATAATGCATTGTCACTGTACTAATGACACTGGCAGGGAAGGGGCTAACATCAGATCAAAGGGTTAAATGTGCTCCTAGGGAGTGCTTTCTAACTGTGTGGGGGATGCTTTGACTGGGGGAAGACAGAGATCCATGTTCCTGCTTAGCAGAAACACAGAATCTCCATCTTCCCCTCTCACAGAACGGCGGTCTGCCTTGTTTACATAGGCTGTGGGACTCTCTTGGAAACGATCGCGGGTGGCTGGCGAACATCGGGTCCAATCACAGCGGGAGCATTTTGCCGGCAGCGGGCGCCCCAGACCTAGGGCACAAAATCGCATACAGGTACGTGATTTCGTGCAGTAGGGCCGCCCTGCTGTAGTATATCTGCGTGGGGCAGTCCAGATGCTGTTAAAAATATATACATAATATACATTTTTATTCTGCAAATACATATTAAAGTCTAACTAAAGGCAAAACTTTTTTTGTCTTAGTTTTGAATAGATTTGAGATGGACTAGCACCCCTGTCAGGTTTTTTTGTTTTTTGCTGCCTGTGTCCTCGTATGGGAGATTCATCCCCTCTATTCGTCCTGTTTATCGTTATCACTGAAAGTGAAAGAAAATCCCAAATTGTGGGTTGTCACCAGAACGGGAATAGAGGGGAAATCTTCTAACTAGTTCTGGTGACAACCAGGGATTCCCTCACTTTGGATGGATTTTATTCCACTTCCTGTGTTGGCTGTGGGACAGGAGTTAAAGGGAAAGCTCCTTTGATAAGACACACATAAAAAAAAAACCTGACATGGGTTATATTCCGCCCTTACTCTATCCAAAAAATTTTAAAAAAGTTTTTGCTTTTAGCTTTACTTTAACTTGTAACAAAGGATTCCCAGAGCACTGTGGGTTTAGAAGCAAAAGAAGTTACAAACAGAAGTTATTACATTTCAGATTCCCTGTGTCTGATTGAAACCTCGGATAGGGTTGTATGGAGGAAGGGGCAAAGAGGGAATGGAGTCACTTTTATGTTTATTGAATCTGCCAGACAGTGTGGTTCCACAAGATAAAGGGGTTTACATATAAACAATTTCCTGTGCAGATGTCACAAATGATCGTCACATGGTTTGTAGTGCGATTATCTCCAATGATTGTCCATGTAGTAGCCATAATGCCTTATTGTCCTGGAATGCCTAAATCAAGAAAAAAATCCTGGATTATGGCCACCAGATGGAGCTAATGATCATAGGAGATATTTATATTACAAACAATACCGCAATCATTCACATGAATGCTTAAAATGTAGGTTTACCTTCAGCAGCATTCTCCAAAAGTTTGCTTATGTAGTTCCATATCCTCTGAATAATACATACCTGCGATCCTCCTGTTTCAAATTCTGCACCTCTTCCCATTACCAATGCAGCTGCAGGGGGATTCTCCACAAAAATACCTGGCCCCTCAATCCCAGACATGAATAGCAGGACGGACTGAAAGTTACAATTGTGGGCTTCCTAGTGGCCATGCTGGGCTGTTGCCCGCATGCATAGAATTCTCTCTTCTTCTCCAGCTGAGCCCAGTAGTGGTTGCTCTTTGAAGGTCGAACTGGATGTGCCTGCATCATTCTCTCTCCTTCTCTAACTGAGCTCAGAGAGAGAAGTGTGTATGCAATGAGCCCAGCCTAATGAAGGAGAGAGTGCACTACACATATATGCAGTTTTAAGTCCTGGAAAGGCTATTTGGTACAGAGTTCAGGAGTGCATTACGTACAGAGCGCAGAGTTCAGGAGTGCGCTATGTACAGAGAGCAGAGTTCAGGAGTGCGCTGCATACAGAGCACAGAGTTCAGGAGTTCGCTTTGTACAGAGCGCAGTGATCAGGAGTATGCTGCGTACAGAGCACAGAGTTCAGGAGTGCGCTATGTACAGAGCGCAGAGATCAGGAGTGTGTTGTGTACAGAGCACAGAGTTCAGGAGTGCATTACATACAGAGTGCCCTATGTACAGAGTTCAGGAGTATGCTACATGCAGAGTTCAGGGATACGCTATGTACAGTGTGGAGTTCCAGGGGTGCCCTATGCACATAGTGCAGATTGCAGGATTTAGTGATGCTCTTTTTACACACAGCAGAGTTCAGGGTGGCGCTGTGTACAGAGTGTAGGGTTTAGGGGTGTGCTACATACAGAGTGCAGGTTTTAGGGGTGCTCTATGTACACAGAGCAGAGTTCAGGGGTGCGCTGTGTACAGAGTTCAGGGTTTAGGAGTGCTCTTTGCACAGTGTGCAACACCAACCTCCCCCTCCTACCTTGCCCAGATCTATTAACTCCCTATATAGGTTGCTCTAATACTGCCCTGTGTAGGAGGCTCTCTCTACCACTAGCGTGTTTGGCTCTGTTATACCTCCCTGTGTAGACAGTGCTGCCCTGCAGGGATATTGTTCCCACTCTCACATTCTGCAGAGCTATCCCTGCCGTTCCCTGCCATGCCCTGCTGTGAGGGATCGGTTACATTCTGGCTGCAAAACTGGGTGGGAGGTCCACATGACAAGGCCTGTTGGCCTGGATTTGGCCTGCGGGCCTTGTCTTTGACATATGTGCTGTAAGGGGAAACCTACTGCTTTGCTCCTCAACAGGTCCTGCTCCCTAAGGCTATTCCTTTTCTCTTCTTAACCAGCAGGTGCTCTGTCACCATCTTACTCCCACACTGCAGACAAACTGAATTCCACTTTTTATGGAATCATCATTCAAGATGGCTGCCCAAATCTCGTAGGATTTCAGTATCCAATAGGATTTCTGTTCTCCCCAAAATGGATGCCTGGCACCCATAGCAAGAGACAATCTTCAATGGGCTCCTGCCAGCCTAAAGAGACTACACAGTGCCACCTTCAGGTTGGAGCATATACTGCTGCCTCCGCCTGTCTACACATTCACTAAGATGATTGGGAGCAGCAAGTGGGCAACCCCCTTAAAATTTGAGGTGGGGTTTTGGTAGGCCGCTCCACTAAGTGGGTGGGACTATCTAGTCACTGGGCAGGCTTAAGGTGGACTGTGGTGGAGTTTTACTTAGCCCTGGGGGCGGTACTGAGATTTTAATACTTATTCATTTGTGAATGATAGGGCCCCTTTAAAAAAAAAAAAAAATGGCCCGACTTGTACTGCAGTTTCTTGGCACTCTCTCACCTTTGTATTTCTTTCCCAAAAAGATGTTGGCAGGAGGTGTACTGGCAAATGTGTTTTAAGCAGACGAGGAGATGGCATGGTATTCGCAAACTCTAAAGCTGGAAAAGAAAAAACAGGTAAAATGCAGTGACGCATATACTAGGATAGTTATAGAAAGCACGGCCAACATACCAAGAAATCCTACTTGTACATTTGAATAAATGATCGCTCATCAAATGACCAATCTAAATAACATCTGGAAAATGTAAATATAAAAAAAAAATTAAACGCTTTTAATATCACTTACATGTTTTCGCCATCTCTAGAAACGGCACTTTGACGAAACATGGCGCTCGCAGGCTCTTCTCCACATCTCCTTCCTGAAGTATCAAGTCCACGATCTCCTGCATCCAGGTAGTACCTGCCAAGTAGGCACCAACAAAAACCTTTTTTTATGAGTGCTGTCAGCTGTTTCAATATCTGCCAACCATGCAGGAATACCATAGGTGGAAAGGCTTGGTTTGTTGAGAGGCGCTCAGTAGAAAAGTTCAATAGTTCATGACACTTCAGGAATTTTTGTCCAAATTTCTATTGATGTAGAGCAAGGATCCTCAAACTACGGCCCTCCAGCTGTTGCAGAACTACACATCCCATGAGGCATTGCAAAACTCTGACATTCACAGACATGACTAGGCATGATGGGAGTTGCAGTTCCTGAACAACTGGAGGGCCAAAGGTTAAAGACCCTTGATGTAGAGTAACAAGATATGGCAATGTGTTTCTTATCTTGATACTAGACCAGGGGTTCGAAACTTTCTAAACAAACTGCCAGTTTACGGTCCTTCAGATTTTAGGAAGGCTGTACTGTGGCCATTTGGAGTAAAAAATTGCCCCCGTGTCAGTGGGGGTACCAATGTCTCAGGCTCTGTGGCCAGTAGAAGGAGGAATAGTGCCCCATTATTGGTGTCAGTGGGAGGAATAGTTCCCCATCACTGGTGTCAGTGGGAGGAATAGTTCCCCATCACTGGTGTTGGTGGGAGGATCAGTGCCCCATCCTTGGTGTTAGTAGAGGGACTAGTGTCCCATCAATGTGCCAGTGGGAGAAATAATGCCCCATCATTGGTGTTGGTGGAAGGAATAGCGCTCCATCATTTGTGTCAGTGGAGAAAATAGTGTCCCATTATTGGTGTCAGTGGAAGGAAGAACGCCTCATCATTGGTGTCAGTGGAAGGAATAGTGCCCCATCATTGGTGTCAGTGGAGTGAATTTGATCCCATTAGTGGTGTCAGTGGAAGAAAAAAACGCACCATCATTGGTGTCAGTGGAAGGAATAGGGCTCCATCATTGGTGTCAGTGTAATGAATGAGCCCCATCATTGGTGTATGCGGTAGAAATAGTGCCCCATCATTGGTGTCAGTGGAGTGAACACGACCCCATTATTGGTGTCAGTGGAAGAAAAAACCACACCATCATTGGAGTTAGTGGAAGTAATAGGGCTCCATCATTGGTGTCAGTGGAAGGAATGAGCCCCATCATTGGTTTCTGTGGGAGGAATAGTGCCCCATCATTGGAGTCAGTGGAAGTAATAGGGCTCCATCATTGGTGTCAGTGGAAGAAATTAGCCCCATCATTGGTGTCTGTGGTAGAAATAGTGCCCCATCATTGGAGTTAGTGGAAGTAATTGGGCTCCATCATTGGTGTCAGTGGAAGGAATGAGCCCCATCATTGGTGTCTGTGGGACAAATAGTGCCCCAGCATTGGAGTCAGTGAAATTAATAGGGCTCTGTAATTGGTGTCAGTGGAAGGAATGAGCCCCATCATTGCCATAGACACACTCCTAAACCTTGTGGACAGCCTTCCCAGAAGAGTTGAAGCTGTTATATAAGGGAGGGCCAACTCAATACTGAACCTTATGGTCAAAGACTGGGATGCCATTAAAGTTCATGGCATCCCAATACTTTTGGTAATATAGTGTATAATAAAATGCACAGATATGCAAAATAAGTGCATTGTTAGGCACGTAGGCACGCTGCAAAAGTTGGCCATACACTAGTAGACTATTGTTTGAAATCTTTGTTTATGAATGGTTTTCGAATCATTATTGGGGGTCAAAACAATGTTAATTTTTAAACCACCGTGATAAGAAAATTTGAAGGAGCAGGATCATTATTCTTAACTGAACACATTTCTGAAAGTATAAATTGAGAAATAGTGCCCCATCATTCGTGTCAGTGTGAGAAACAGTGCCCCATCATTGGTGTTAATGGGAGGAACAGTGCCCCGTCATTGGTGTTAATGAGAGGAATAGTGCACCATCGTTGGTATCAATGAAAAAAATAGTGCCCCATTATTGGTGTCAGTGGGAGGAACAGTGCTCCATCGTTAGTATTAATGGGAGGAATAGTGCCCCATCATTGGTGTCAGTAGAAGGAATAATGCCCCATTTGTTGGTGTAATTCGGAGAAATAGTACCTTATTGTTGGTGTGAGTGGGAGGAATAGTGCCCCATTATTGGTGTCAGTGGGAGGAATAATGCCCCATCATTAGAATTAGTGGGAGGAATTCTGCCCCATCATTAGTATTAGTGGGAGGGATGGTGCCCCGTCATTGGTATCAGTGGGAGAAATAGTGCCCCATCATTGGTATTAGTGGGAGAAATAGTGCCCCATCATTGGTATCAGTGGGAGGAATAGTTCCCCACCATTGGTATCAGTGGAAGGAATAGTGCCCCATCATTGGTTTCAGTGGGAGGACTAGTGCCCCATCATTGGTATCAGTGGGAGGAATAATGCCCCATCATTGGTGTCAGTGGGAGGAATAATGCCCCAACGTTGGTATCAGTGGGAGGAATAATGCCCCATCATTGGTATCAGTGGGAGGAATAATGCCCCATCATTGGTGTCAGTGGGAGGAATAGTGCCCTATCATTGGTATCAGTGGGAAGAATAATGCCCCATCATTGGTATCAGTGGGAGGAATAATGCCCCATCATTGGTATCAGTGGGAGGAATAGTGCCTAATCATTGGTTTCAGTGGGAGGAATAGTGCCCATCATTGGTATCAGTGGGAGGAATAATTCCCCATCATTGGTATCAGTGGGAGGAATAATTCCCCATCATTGGTGTCAGTGGGAGGAATAGTGCCCTATCATTGGTATCAGTGGGAAGAATAATGCCCCATCATTGGTGTCGGTGGGAGAAATAATGCCCCATCATTGGTGTCAGTGGGAGGAATAATGCCCCATCATTGGTATCAGTGGGAGGAATAATGCCCCATCATTGGTGTCAGTGGGAGGAATAATGCCCCATCATTGGTGTCAGTGGGAGGAATAATGCCCCATCCTTGGTATCAGTGGGAGGAATAATGCCCCATCATTGGTGTCAGTGGGAGGAATAATGCCCCATCATTGGTGTTAATGAGAGGAATAGGGCACCATCGTTGGTATCAATGAAAAAAATAGTGCCCCATTATTGGTGTCAGTGGGAGGAACAGTGCTCCATCGTTAGTATTAATGGGAAGAATAGTGCCCCATCATTGGTGTCAGTGGAAGGAATAATTCCCCATTTGTTGGTGTAATTCGGAGAAATAGTACCTTATTGTTGATGTGAGTGGGAGGAATAGTGCCCCACTATTGGTGTTAGTGGGAGGAATAATGCCCCATCATTAGAATTAGTGGGAGGAATTCTGCCCCATCATTAGTATTAGTGGGAGGGATGGTGCCCCATCATTGGTATCAGTGGGAGAAATAGTGCCCTATCATTGGTATTAGTGGGAGAAATAGTGCCCCATCATTGGTATCAGTGGGAGGAATAGTTCCCCATCATTGGTATCAGTGGAAGGAATAGTGCCCCATCATTGGTTTCAGTGGGAGGACTAGTGGCCCATCAATGGTATCAATGGGAGGAATAATGCCCCATCATTGGTATCAGTGTGGGGAATAATGCCCCATCATTGGTATCAGTGAGAGGAATAGTGCCCCATCATTGGTATAAGTGGGAGGAATAATGCCCCATCATTGGTATCAGTGGGAGGAATAATGTCCCATTATTGGTGTCAGTGGGAGAAATAGTGCCCTATCATTGGTATCAGTGGGAGGAATAATGCCCCATCATTGGTGTCAGTGGGAGGAATAATGCCCCAACGTTGGTATCAGTGGGAGGAATAATGCCCCATCATTGGTGTCAGTGGGAGGAATAATGACCCATCACTTTTCCCCCAGAAAGAATGCAACACTACTGAGCAAGAGTAGGCAGAAAAAAATACCACCGGAGGTCATACTGGCCAAGGTGCCAACAACAGTCAGACATTCATTCATTGGAGGCCATTCATTGTCACTGTTCAGCTGTTTTATCATCTTCATTGGCATTAACTCTAAGCTATTCGTTGTCTTCTTTTCAGAAGTCATATGTTAACTTTATAAAAAGGTGCAAAGATATCAATTGTATAAGCTCCAACACTCACTATCTCCCTCCCTTCCCTCAGCTGCATATTTCCAATCTTGCCACAGGTCCTTCTTTTTCTTTCCAACACCAAAACACAGTTTGTTATACACAGAAGTCTATGCAGTTCTACTTTACATATGTGCAGGGAGAAGAGAACCGGCCAGCCCAAGGTACACATTGTAGCAGGATGTGGCTGGATTGGGTACCAGAAATAGGGAAGTTTGCAGCTAACGAGGGGGCAGGGAAGGTGGATCAGCTTAGTGGGAAAATGTCCTTAATATTAAAGCTGAACTTCAGAAAAAGCAAATGTCTAAATCCATTTGCCATGTGTGTTCTTCTTGAATCTCGGTGTGCTTTGTGTATTTCTCTCAGACCTGTACATTCACACAGTGTGAGACTTCCTGTAATAAAGACGGCTCACTGCTCTCTCCTTGTGCAGGGAGACTGGTCTTGTCTCCGCCCTTCCTGTAGTTTTCTGCAGTAGGTGGAGCCTGCAGGGCCCCTCCCACAGCTCTGCTCTCTCTTACAAATTAATCTCTGGGTTTGCAAAGGCCTTTGGTGCACACTCACACACCCAACTTTAAACAGTTAAGTTGTTGCCCTTGTATTGACCTGTTATCATACAGTACCTCTGAATCCTTTATTTTGCAGAAATGAAATATTCTCTCACCTGATTTGGGGTAAGAGGCCACCATTACGTCCCCATCACGAGCCTCAAAACTGCGTATCACGTCCCATTCATTGCAAATGTCCTGGAGCATGGGGACACCTTCTATGTTGTCCATACCTGATGTAAAGGCGGCCATTTCTTGGATAATTTTCTCTATGACTTCTGGATCCATCCTAAGAAAAGAGCAATGGCAGATCATGACCTTGGAGCTATATAAGAGCTCTAAGAATGTACTTATATTGGAAAATGCTAACAAAATCCTATACAGATGGCACTATACACTGGCTAGGCTGGCTAGTTTTCTCACCGCCCATTACCCTCTTTGTTTCCAAGGATGTTCACAAGTGGGACCAATTTGGTGAAAGAGTCCCACTGCTCACAGGTGATCTGACCTGCGGTGCTACTCACATTGCAATGGATGTCAGGTGCACGCCCTGCCACTGCCGCAGGCCACAATCTTGAATGAAAAAATTGCATAGCAGCAAACTCACAAATGCAAAAAATCAGCTTTTTTAGTGTTCAGAAGAATTCCATAAAAAAACATACACTGACAGACAGAGGGGGGCATTGAGGTTGACGCGTTTCACACAAAAATCGTGCTTTGCTAAAACCATAGAGCAATGTAGTCAATACAATTTGAGGCCCCGTTTACATCTCATGATTTCAGACCTTGGTAAGAATCACCGCGATCCTGTCTAAGATCCCAAATTGTGGCTATAAAAATGGAATCATTGATCAAAAATAGGTGTCTCCAATTTGTTGACTACAAACTCCGCTTTAATATCCAAGTTCCAGATATATATGGCACAGGTGTAAACATTTCACATATTAATCAATTGAAATAAAGTGCATGCAACTGAAACTCTAAATATAGTAGTGCATATTTGGCAAAAAGTATTAAAACAGAAAAGAATCATGAACATAAAAATAAAAAATAAATAAAGATAATCGTAAATAAGAAAAAATATGATAAAGATAGAAAAGAAAAAGAAAAAATAATAATATTAATAAGTAAAAAAAACCATCAAATATCGCATGCCGGTATGCTTTCGGTTTGCTTTCCACTCTCCCAGATGAGCCCATATCTGAAGACGTCAGTGTGCTGACGAAACGTGTTAGTGGAACGCATGTAGTGATGTCACGTGGGGAGATTGGAACGTGAACCGGAAGCATACCGCTACACTGCCGTCCACTCTATCCCCGACTCGTGATAGTCAAACACACGGCCTTTTAAACTTTTTTTAATGATTTTATATTTGTACTGCCATTGTGGAATATTATTGCCGATGGATGGGAAATAAAACTTTACACCTACTACACTATCCAGAGCCTTTTTTCCTTCTTTCTCAGTGCCCAAGTTGGGAACGAGGAGAGCTGGAGAGATTGCAGTCCCTGGTCGGAGTGACTACACTGGATGAACAGCCACTGATCCTGGTGGGGGTGACCACACAGGTGCTGCATGGTCTTGTTGCTATATAGCAGTCAGGACCAACAACATTTGGTGAGGGTCCCATTCATAACCACCTTTGGGTTATATCTGTCGGGGAAATCTAGCCTATACAAGGCTGACGGGGAAAATCACTTTTTAGCACCTGCACTTCAATCTGCACAGAACTGTCCTTTTTCACTTTGCACAAGATTTTCTATCAAGCTTGTTTCTTTGGACTATTTATTGGTCATTATATCACTCATTTTTATACATCCAGTATATTTATCTATTTATATGTAAATCTATTTTCATAGATACGGAGCACTTTCACCATGGTTCATTTATGCACATTTGCACTTTATATATATCTATGTAACTTATCATGCTGCAATTTGTCTATCCAGTATAAACTGGCCTTGCACCTATTTACTGCAACTAAACAAACTATTGTAAGAGCCTGGAAAACCCCAACTCTTAGCTTCAAAGCTGTCAAAAATGGTATACAGTAAATAACATTATGGTCAATGAGAAATTGACAGCCATATTATCTATTATCAGGTTAACCGTGATAATTTTTTTGGGGTTTGGCAACCCTGAATTTTCCACGCACAGCCATCTTGGTTCGGCAATACTCTTTTGTGGATCTAGTGGTCTTGCGTCATGGATTCCTGGGACTCCTCTTTCTTTTCTTTTCTTTTCTTTATCTTGTTTCCCCTTTTCCCTTTCTCAGTTTCTTCTGTCTTCTTATCTCTTGGCTAGCTAATATATGACTATCTGGTTGCAGGGCGTTGGCCTGGTCTGGATGGTTACGATATGAGTAACTCTCATTCATGACAATATAGCATGCTTTATATCTATAAGGTTTATGTGTGTAAATAATTTTACCTGCAGTTTGATGTCCTTGTGTTACTGAAACCTACACATTGGCTTTGATCCAGTATGTTTTTACTGTAAGGCTTTGAACCTTGGATATGTATGTTCGTACAGCCTACATTTACTTTGCATTGTAATTGTCCAATTGTTGGCTCTGCTCACACCTAGTATTAGATTGGTAAGGTGGATGAGTCTGGCGGCAGCATTCATGATGGATTGAAGGGGGGATAGCCTGTTTAGAGGTATGCCAACGAGAAGGGAATTGCAGTAGTCGAGGCGCGAGATGACCAGGGAGTGAACTAAGAGCTTTGTTGTGTCTTTGGTTAGAAAGGGGCGTATTTTGGCGATGTTGCGGAGGCTGAAGCGGCAAGATTTGGACAGCGATTGGATGTGGGGTTTGAAGGAGAGTTCAGAGTCCAGGACAACACCTAAGACCTTGGCATGCGGGGATGGGCTGATAGTAATGCCATCGATATTTACAGAGAAATCAGGGGAAGGGGCACGCAGTGGAGGAAAAATTATAAGCTCGGTTTTGGATGGATTGAGTTTGAGGAAGTGGTGAGACATCCAGACCGATATATCTGATAGTAAATTAGTGATACGTGAGGAAACTGAGGGAGAGAGCTGAGGGGTGGATAGGTAGATTTTGGTATCATCAGCGTAGAGATGGTATTGGAAGCCGTGGGAGGCTATCAACTGACCTAAAGAGGAGGTGTAGATTGAAAATAGGAGGGGTCCAAGAACAGAGCCTTGGGGAACCCCAACAGAGAAGGGAAGAGGAGAGGAGGAAGTAGAATTGTACGCAACGCTAAAGGTGCGGTTGGATAAGTAGGAAGAGAACCAGTGAAGAGTAGAGTGAAGGAGACCAAAGGCATGGAGTTTTTTGAGGAGGAGGGGATGGTCAACCGTATCAAAGGCAGCAGAAAGGTCCAGAAGTAGGAGTACAGAATAGAGTCCATTGGTTTTGGCCATTAGTAGATCGTTTGTCAGTTTTAGGAGAGCAGTTTCAGTGGAGTGTTGAGGCCGAAATCCAGACTGAAGGGGATCAAGGAGGCTTTTCTCAGCAAGGTGGTTGCACAGTCGGTTGTAGACTAGACATTCGAGGAGTTTGGATGAGAAGGGGAGCAAGGAAATAGGATGTAGGTTGTTCAGATCGGTTGGGTCCAGTGAGGGCTTTTTAAGTATGGGGCTGACTAGTGCATGTTTTAGAGAGTTGGGGAAGATGCCAGAAGAGAGGGAGAGATTGAAGATGTGGGTTAGAGAGCATAGAATAGGGCCAGAAGGTGAACGTAGCATTTGCGAGGGAACAGGATCAAGAGGGCAGGTGGTTAAGTGGACGTTAGCAAGTAGTTTAGCAACCTCATCTATAGTGGCGGGGTTGAATGAGGGAAGTAATGATCGCACCTGTGGGCATGAAGCATAAGGCATGGAAGGTATCTGAACAGCAACGATCTCCTTACGAATTGTATCAATCTTCTGTTTGAAGTGGTAGGCGATCTCCTGGGCAGTGAGTGAATCAGCGGGAGGGGGTAGTGGAGGACGGAGTAGAGAGTTAAAGGTATCGAAGAGTTGCCGGGGGCCTGATGACAGGCTGTTAATGAGAGTGATAAAATAGGTCTGTTTGGCAGTGTGGAGATTGGAATTGTATTTTTGGAGGGCAGATTTATATTGGCTGAAATCCTTCTGAGACCGAGTCTTACGCCATAGGCGCTCAAGAGCACGGCTATGCTTTTTCAGACTTCTAGTGTGATCTGTTTGCCAAGGTTGAAGGGGTCGGGGCCTGATTCGGTGTGTGGTGAGGGGGGCCAGTGTGTCCAGGGAGGCTAAGAGTGAAGCGTTGTAGACAGAAGTGGCTAGGTTGGTGCAGGACAGAGGTGCTATTTTGTCATAGAGGTGGTCAGTAGCAGAGTAGAGAAGAGAAGGGTTGAGATGGCGTAGGTTTCTGCGGGTAATTGTAAGGTAGCTGGAGGGAGAGGAGGAGAGGGAGAGAGTGAAACTAATAAGGTAGTGATCAGAGAGAGGGAAAGGATTGTTTGAGAGGTTGGAGTGCATAGGTGGGAGAAAACAAGGTCAAGGATATTGCCTTCAGAGTGAGTAGAAGCATGTATCCATTGCTTTAGGTCAAAGGAGGAGGTTAAACTGAGAAGTTTGGAAGTGGCAGGAGTGTTAGTATTAATAGGGATGTTGAAGTCGCCGAGAATGATTGTGGGGATTTCGGAAGAGAGAAAGTAGGGTAGCCAGGCAGAGAAGTCGTCAAGAAAGGTCGATACTGGACCAGGGGGGCAGTAGATCACAGCTATCCTTAGAGAAACAGGGGAGAAAAGACGAATGCAGTGTACCTCAAATGAGGAGAGTGACAGAGAGGGACGCGGGTGAAGTACCTGAAAGGTGCTAAGTGGGGCTAGAAGGATCCCGACACCCCCTCCCTTGCGTCCATTGGGTCTAGGGGAGTGAGTCCATAGAAGACCACCTTGGGATAGGGCAACAGAAGACGCAGTGTCGGATTCGTGAAGCCAGGTTTCGGTGATGGCGAGTAGATTAAATGAATTAGCGATGAAAAGGTCATGGAGAGAGGTGAGTTTATTACAGACAGAGCGGGCGTTCCAAAGGGCGCAAGAGAAAGGGAGTCTGGTCTTGGGAAGAAGAGAGGTGGGAACTACCGTATTTTCCGCCGTATAAGACGCACCGGCATATAAGACACACCCAATTTTAAAGGAGGAAAATCTAGAAAAAAAAGATTCTGAACCACATACTGCAGTAAAATATTTTATATCAACAGGTGAGGGTATAGGCATGGCACAGGTGAGGGTATAGGCATGGCACAGGTGAGGGTACAGGCATGGCACAGGTGAGGGTACAGGCATGGCACAGGTGAGGGTATAGGCATGGCACAGGTGAGGGTATAGGCATGGCACAGGTGGTGCTTTAGGCATGGCACAGTTGGTGCTTTAGGCGTGGCACAGGTGGTGCTTTAGGCATGGCACAGTTGGTGCTTTAGGCATGGCACAGTTGGTGCTTTAGGCATGGCACAGGTGGTGCTTTAGGCATGGCACAGTTGGTGCTTTAGGAATGGCACAGGTGGTGCTTTAGGCATGGCACAGGTCGGCTCTCCTGGGCTGCCTACGAGACGTCCACGGCGCTGCTCCTCTCGTCCTCTTCTTCTGACGGCGGCGGGATTCCTGGAACCGTCCACGGCGCTGCTCCTCTCGTCCTCTTCTGTCTTCTTTGACGGCGGCTCTCTCGGTCCGGCGGGATGGAGAACGGGCGGTGACGGTGCGTGACTGACGCACGCACCGGCACCGCCCCCATTGGACGTCAGGACTCACAGGCAGCAGGCAAAATGTGTATTTGCCGTATAAGACGCACCAACTTTTCCCCCCCAGTTTTGGGGAAGAAAAAGTGCGTCTTATACGGCGAAAAATACGGTAGATTGTGCTGAGTGCGGTTGCAGCCAGAGGGTGCAGGGCAAGTGGTGTGTTGAGCACGGGTAGCGATTGGCTGAGCGGACCTTACGTTACTTCCAGCCGGTGAGGCGCACGCTGTGTGAGCAGCAACCACCGAGCCGAGTCTCCATGTTGCTTTTAATATATGTTTGTTTGTAAGTATTAGTCCGTTTGCTTAAATAAACTTGATGGAACGTACTTCACTATGTTTAGCCTCTATTTATATCTGAGGACATATGAGGACATATAAAGCAAGCAGGACCATAGAAGGATCTGTGCCTACAGTACTGGCAAGGAAAGCTGCCACGGATTACTAAACAGCTGATGACCTAGCGTGTTGTGGTGAGTACATTACCACAAGGGGGAGCACACCCTAAGAGGAATCACCAGCACTTGAATGGACATTTATGAACTGTTTTTTTTATTTTTGCACATTATGCACAAGTCACTAGCACTTTGATGATTATTGATTTACGTATCAATCCCTTTTTATATGATCAGTGGTTTTAGCAACTTGAGAAATTTGCATATCCCTGGTTCGTATATATTGCTATATTTGCACATATATTTTTTGATACTAATTTTAAGCAGCGCTGCAACACTGGTTTCACCCTTGTTTAGAAAGTTTACAGACCCCTGTTCTAATCAAACAACATGATGAGAAATGCTTAGTCCAGCAACGTTATATAGAAACCATTTACAATGTAACAATTACACAGATTGTAGCCCCTATTATTGTTATATAGTATTTATATAGCGCCGACAGTTTACGCAGCGCTTTACAACTTGAGGGTAGACAGTACAAATACAATATACTTTAATACGGTAGGAATCAGAGGACCCTGCTCCTTAGAGCTTATTAAATCTAAAGCTCAGCTATTGTCCTACAGCACTTACCTGTAATGAAGGATGTCCCTCACTGTGCAGACAACTGGATCCTGTAGCAATCTTCACTGCTGCGCTACGCTGTCCTCTTGCTGTCTTTGAACTTTCAGCATACAGGGGGTTAATAGCTTCCTGATATGGGCCGAGCGGCTGTAAAACAAAAAAAAAAAAGCTCCCGCTGAGGATCTTCCCCCTCCAACTCCATTGGGAAATCGTCTTTAACCACCTCAATACCGGGCCAGTTCTGACACTTCTCTCATACACTTCAATATCTGCATTTTTTTCTAGAAAAATACTTATAACCCCCAAACACTATATATATACATTACCAAAAGTATTGGGACGCCTGCCTTTACACTCTCATGAACTTTAATGGCATCCCAGTCTTAGTCCGTAGGGTTCAATTTAAGTTGGCCCACCCTTTGCAGCTATAACAGCTTCAACTCTTCTGGGAAGGCTGTCCACAAGGTTTAGGAGTGTGTCTATGGGAATGTTTGACCATTCTTCCAGAAGCGCATTTGTGAGGTCAGGCACTGATGTTTGACAAGAAGACCTGGCTCGCAGTTTCCACTCTAATTCATCCTAAACTGTTCCATCGGGTTGAGGTCAGGACTCTGTGCAGGCCAATACGTTTCCATCACCCTAAATTTGCTCATCCATGTCTTTATGGACCTTGCTTTGTGCCCTGGTCCAAATCATTTGGTGGAGGTGGGATTTTGGCGTGGGGTTGTTTTTCAGGGGTTGGGCTTGGCCCCTTAGTTCCCCTTAGTTCCAGTCTTAAAGCACAAAATCGATCTTTTTTTTTTTTTTTGTGCCCGTCCGCTTGTTCTCCTTCACCTGAAACAGAATTGGTTAGGTTTTTTTTTTTTTTTTTTTTGTACTTACCTTGTAATTGTAGATCGAATATACTCACCTATTCTTCACTTCCTCCCTCTGTGCCGCGGCTCCGCCGTCACTTCCTGTCTCGCGATGATTCCTGGGAGCTGAACGTCATCGCTCCCAGGAATCAATGCGACGGCACCAGCCCCGCTCGTCACTTACGGGGCGACGCCGCATTCCCTGCTAAACAGCTTCTGGGCATGCCCAGAAGCTGTGGAGGAATGCGGCGCCACACCGGAAGTGACGAGAGGGGCCGGTGCCGGCGCATTCTGGGAGAAGAAGACGCGGAAGAAGACACAGAAGAGGATCGCGCCGGCTTCAGCTGCCCACAAGAGAGATGGAAACGCTGTGGAAGAAATTTTATAAGTGAGTATTTCTTCTTGCAGGTAAGTGCGAACCGGGACAGATCAGAGGCTAGCCATTGTGGAATGTACTAGCCCTGACTGTCCCGGGGGGGAATGTTAACTGAAATTTTTTTTCTGTGCCCGGAACTCCGCTTTAAGGTGTCAAAAAACCAAGACATTTTGGACAATTTCATGCTCCCAACTTTGTGGGAACAGTTTGGGGATGGCCCCTTCCTGTTCCAACATGACTGCACACCAGTCCACAAAGCAAGGTCCATAAAGACATAGATGAGCGAGTTTGGGGTGGAGGAACTTGACTGGCCTGCACAGAGTCCTGACCTCAACCCAATAGAACACCTTTGGGATGAACTAGAGTGGACACTGCAAGCCAGGCCTTCTCATCCAACATCAGTGCGTGACCCCACAAATGTGCTTCTGGAAGATTGGTCAAATATTCCCATAGACACACTCCTAAACCTTGTGGACAGCCTTCCCAGAAGAGTTGAAGCTGTTATAACTGCAAAAGGTGGGCCAACTCAATATTGAACCCTACGGACTAAGACTGGGATGCCATTAAAGTTCATGTTCCGTTACATATGTATTCTGCACACTTTGTCTGAGCCTACCTCAAAGAAGAACTTCATAAACCAGTAGCTGTTGAAACAATGAATTCTCTGGTGTTGTACCGTACAGTATAGAGTATAAAGTGCAAGGGTCAGAAGTAACCAGCGTACCACACAGATTGCAATAGTCAGGGCGAGGGAGGGGGCTGGGGGGGGGGGGGACAGCAAGCGAAAACAAGGGAGAGAGGGAGCAAGGAAGTGAGAAGGGGAGAGGAAGACCAAGAGACAGAGAGAAAGAGAGAGAGAGAGAGAGAGAAAGAGAGAGAGAGAGAGAGAGAGAGAGAGTGAAGGATAGAGAGAGAGAGAGAGAGAGTGAAGGATAGAGAGAGAGAGAGAGAGAGAGAGAGAGAGAGAGAGAGAGAGAGAGAGAGAGAGAGAAAACGAGAGGGAGAGAGAGAGAGAGAGAGACGGAAAGGGAGAGAGAAAGGGAGACAGAGGGAGAGAGACAGTGAAGGAGAGAGAGAAAGAGAGAAAGACAGAGAGGGAGAGAAAGAGAGATGGAAGGAGGGAGACAAAGAGGGAGAGAGAGAAAGAAAGGCAGAGAGGGGGAGAGAGAGAC